>NW_024344241.1:5344993-5853120 GCF_902729225.1 Pteropus medius | reverse complement strand
AATAGGATATACAGATGTCAAATGATAATGTACACCTGAAAATTATATAATTGTATTAAACAATGTTACCCCAATAAACTTAATTAAAAATTAATAAAAAAGATGATCACCACAATAAGTCTAGTTAACCCCATGACTTGTTTATATCTAGAAGTCTGTAACATTTGACCCCCTTCACACACTTCATTTACTCCTCACCTCCACCTCTGGCAATTGCCAATCTAGTCTCTGTATCTATGAGCTCTGTTTTTGTTTTGTTTTTTTCTCTATATGGCTTATTGCATTTAGCACAATGTCCATTCCCATGTTGTTGCAAATGGGAAGATTTTCTTCTTTTTATGGTAAGTAATATTTTATTGTGTGTGTATGTGTATATATATATATATATATATGTATATATAAATATAAAATGCATATCAGATTTTCTTTATCCATTCATCCATTTATGGAAACTGGTTGTTTTCATATCTTGGCTATTGTAAATAATGCTGCAATGAACATGTGAGTGAAAATATTATTTTTAGTTAGTGGTTTTTTTTTCTTCAGATAAATATTCAGAAGTGGAATCACTGGATTATATGGTAGTTCTATTTTTAATTTTTTGAGGTACCATCATACTGTTTTCTATAGTGGTTGTACCAACTTACATTCCCACCAACATTGCACAAGGGTTCCTTTTTTTCCACATCCTTGACAACACTTATTATGTCTTGTCTTTTTGATAATAGCCATTCTAACAGATATGAGATGATATCATGATCTTCATTTGCATATTCCTAATGATTAGTGAAATTGAGCACCTTTTCATGTGCCTTTTAGCGATCTGCATGTATTTTTTGGGAAAAAATGTCTAGATCCTCTGCCCACTTTTTAATTGGGTTGGTTTTTTTTTCCCAATTGAGTTGTATGAGTTCTTTACATGTTTTGAATATTAACCTTTATCACATATGTAAATTCCTAATATTTTTCCCCAGTCAGTAGGTTGCCTTTTCATTTTGTTGATGGTTTTCTTTGCTGTGCAGAATCATTGTTATTTGATGTAGACCCAGCTGTTTATTTTTGCTTTAGTTGTCTTTGCTTTTGGTGTCAATTCTAAACAATCATTGCCAAAACTAATGTCAAGGAGATTACCACCTGTTTTCTTCTAGTTTTGTTTTAGGTCTTACAATAAAGTTGTTAATCTATTCTGAGTTAATTTTTTTTGAGCATCCATATAAATTGCCTGTCTCTCAGGAATAGCATTGGTGAAGACATAATACACTATGTCCAGTAAATCAGTATTTCATATATGAACCACCAAATACTAAATCCATCCTATTCATATAAACATAAATATGGTTTCTGAAGAAGAACGTGTATGTTTTCCTTTGTTAAGCAAGGTAAACTCTGGCACAACATCTCTCTTTTTTGCTAAATGTTAAAAAACTGAAATGTTAAATGAGTAGTCAGTCATAAGAAGCAACTTTTCTCAGGTGCCTGGTAATATTTATTTTCTCAGTTTCTCTTCAATATGCTTTTATTAATTTGTTCCTTTATCATTTACTTTACATGGCTAAATTGTGTTTCTTGTCTCTTAATGATATGTAGTAATTGGTTATGTATTTTGGATTTTAAACTTGTCTCTGTTATGTATTGTTGCAAATTATTTCTCCAAGTCTGTTATTTGTCTCTTAATTTTGAGGCTCAGGAAATTTTTATAAAATCAGAGTTATCAGTCTTTTTTTTTTTTGTTATCGTTCCTGTATTCTTTGTTTTATTTAAGAAGATCATCCTTAACTCAAAAAAAAGTTGAAAAACAACTTTTTAAAATATTTTCTTCATCAGCATCATGGTGGTATAAGACATTCCTTCTTACTATGGCCCTTTTTGACAACTAATTAGACATCTATCTATAAGCAAAAGTGCCTCAGTGGGAGCTGTGGGACCTAGCATCATATGCCAAGGGACCTGAGAGGATTCTTACCCACCTGTGCATACAAAAATAAACACAGGCTTCAGTAAAGGATAAAGATTCAGTGGAGTCAGTGAACCTGTCTCACCTTCTCTCATTGTGGTCTGGTTAGAAACCTGGAGAGTACTGACCTAGACCAATACCCACAGGCAAAAAAGAATTTGTAGAAGTTCAGCCTGCCTGATGGGATATTACAGCATGCCATCAGAGTGGGAGGGATTAGTTTGGATGAAGCAGAGAGGGAGAAACTCAGCCAGAGTAGCCTCTGCAAGAGTGACACTGCAAGGGGCTAACCTGTCTGTCAGTAGCAGTGACCTCTCCCTCACAGGTGGAAAGAGTGAGTTCTGGCCTACTCCAGTTGCGTGGGTTGAAGCTGGAGCACCCAGAGTACTGGGGTAGGACCTCCATGAGTGGGGTGAAGGTGGGAAAGATAAAGGAAAAGAAGCAAACGAGAATCTTGAAGGGCATTAAAAGGAAACAGTCTCTGCTGACTGCTTCAGGACTTCAGGAAGTTTTCCCACAAGCATCAAAGATTCCCCATTATGATACGATACCCAAAGATCTCCCCACTATGTCTGAGTGGACCCCAAAATCTCATGTGCTAAACCCACACCTCCCCACATTCTGCGGTCAAATTTTTGTGGCAAGAGTGAGCTCTGGCAAACACAGTGTGCTCAGAAAATAGTTCAGGCTCTGTGGGTCATAGCACCACCTTCTGGAAAACAACAGAGAGGTTTCTAGTAGCCAGCACCATCAGCTGTAAGAACCAGAGAAGACATACAAGCTTAAGAATTCTGCCACAAGAGGAAGCAAGAATTGCAGAACAAGTCTATCCATATATAACCTAGGAAATCCCTGATACAGCAACGCCAATCAACAGTACCCCATCTGAGACAGCCAGCAAAGATTTAAGGAGGTGTCTGCTATTTCAAATGCTAAAGCAGCAACATAAAACTATAAGGAACATGAAAAAATCAAAAAAATGTGTCATCACAAAAAGATATCAATAAATCAACAACCAAACTCAAAGCCACAAAATATTATGAGCCATCAATTGTTATTAGTTTAAAATGTACTGTTTTATCTATAGGCACTTTAATATAAGCCTCATGAAAACCACAAAACAAAAATCTATATTAGATTAATAAAAGATAAAGAGAGGGGCATGAAAGCATACCACCACAGAAAATCATCAATTCAAAAGAGTGAGTAGAAAGATGAGGGAAAAAGAACAAAGGAACTACAAACCACCAAAATGCAATAAATAACACGGCACTAGTCAATCCTTACATATCAATAACTACTCTTAACGTAAATGGTTTGAATTCATTCACCAGTCAAAAGTAACAGAATGGCTGGATAGTTAAGAAAAAATAAGACTCAAAGTATGTTACCTACAAAAGAGTCAATTCAGCTTTAAGTACACAAAAAGGCTCAAAGTGAAGGAGTGGAAAAAAATTCCATTCAAGTGGAATCCAAAAGAAAGCAGAGGTATCTACATCAGCAAAATAGGCTTGAAGTCAAAACTGGTAACAAAAGATAAAGGTCATTATATAATAATAAAAGGGTGAATTCATCAATAAGATGTAACAATCATAAAAATAAATGCACCAAGCATTAGAGCATTAAAATATATTAAGCAAATACAGATCTGAAGGGAGAAATAGACAACAATCCAATAATAATATGGAACTTCAGAAATTAATATGTCATCCAAACAGATAATCAATAAGGAAGCATAAGGATGGACCAAACAAAATATTCCATCTAATAGCAACAGAATACACATTTTTCTCAATTACATGTGGAACAGTCTCTAAAAGATATCATAGGATGCAAAATTACATATGGAACACTCTCTAAAAGATATCATAGGACACAAAATAGAATGCAAATTTCAGAAGATTGAAATCATGCCAATTATCTTTTCTGAACACAATGGTATGAAAGTAGAAATTGACAAGAGAAAAGATGAAAATTTTACAAATATGTGGAAACTAAACATAGTTCTGAACAACCAATAAGTCAAAGAAGAAATCAAAAGAGAACTTTTCTTCTTTTAAAAAAAAAATTTATTTATTTATTTTATTTAGTTTCAAGTATACAGTATATTGGTTAGACATCTATATAGTTTATAAAACGATCCCCCCACAATTGCTCCTTCCCTACCCTGACCCTCCACCTAGCCAACATATTAATACTAACTGCATTCCCTCTGTCATGATCCCTGTTCCCATGACCATCCATCAGCTACTAATTTGTAGTTCTTTAGCCCTTCACCCCATTCTCTCAGTCCCCCAAATCCCTCTCCCCTCTGTCCATCACCAAATTGTCCACTATATTTGTGTGTCTGTTTTTGATTACTTTGTTCTTTTTATTCTTTAAATTCCACATATAAGTGAAATCATACAGTATTTATCTTTCTCTGACTGACTTAAATACCTTCTAGATCCATCAAAGCAATATCTTTTTCCATCCCCTTCCTTTCCATATGTAGGGGTCTTATTTTCTTATCCTTTCAATCACTCTATCTTTTGCTTGGATCACTTAATTCTTTTCCGTTTAAGGTACTTATTGATAGAAATGTACTTGTTACCATCCTTTATTCCTGTTTTTGATACATGTTTTTTCTTTTTAAAGAAATCCTTTCAAGAATTCTTGTAAAAACTGGCTTGATATTGATGAATTCCTTCAGTTTATTTTTGTCTGGGAAGCTCTTTATCTGTCCTTCAACTCTAAATGATAGCTTTGCAGGATAAATTATTCTTGGTTGTAGATCCTGTGTCTTCATCCTGTCAAATATTTTGTGCCAAGCCCTTCTGTCCTGCGTAGTTTCTTTTGAGAAATCAGCTGCCAATCTTATGTGTTTTCCCTTATAAGTAACTATCTGTTTTTCTCTTGCTGCTTTTAATATTCTTTCTTTGTATTTAACCTTTGGCATTTTAATTATGATGTATCTTGGTGTGAGCCTGTTTGGATCTCTGGGTTTGGGGATTCCTTGAGCTTCCTGGGGTTTTATGTCCATTTCCTTCACCAGGTTAGGGAAGTTTTCCATCATTATGTCTTCAAACAGATGTTCAACATCTTGATTTTCTTCAGTTATGCCGACCAGACAGATATTTTGACCCTTAATATTGTCCCATATGCTCCTCAAATTATTTTTATATTCCTGGCATCTTATCTCTTGCCATTCTGCTTGTGTGTTCTTGGCTTTCCTATCCTCTGATAGGGCATTTCATCCTTTTCTTTATTCACTTTGTTTATTCCTTTGTTTATTCCATTTAATATGCTTCTCATCTCAGATAATATGTTCTTCATTTCAGACTAGTTCCCTTTTATAATTTCCATTTTTATGTTTTTTATCTCTTTGTTGGAGTTCTCTACATTTCCTAAAAGTCCATTGAGCATCTTTATAACCAGTGTTTTGAACTCTGTATCTGTCAGATTACTTGACTCCATTATATCTGGATCTCTGTTCTGTTCTGTCCTATGGTTTCTACTTCTTTGTCTTCCCATTTTGGTTGCCTTTCCATGTCTGTTTCTATGTACTAAGCAAAGCTCCTAAGTCTCTCAGTCTTATTAGTGTGAATTTGTGAAGTAGGTGTCCAGTGGCACAGTCCTGAGAGGGGTTCAGCTGCAGGCCAAATTTAGTCCAAGCCTCTGCCCCTTTGGGGCTACCTGTTAAGATTTAGCAAGCAATCCACAGATGCTGTGCTATAGTTGCCTCAAAAGGCCACACCAAAAACTAAAGCCAGCTGCCACCAGTGTGAGTCTAGGTACTACTCAGCAAGGATCACCTGACTCGTTGAGGACACACCTGGATGTGGCTTGAGTGGGGCCACGAGTTGGGGTGGTGGGGTTTCCGGGAATCCTCTGGGCAGAGTGACCTCTGTTACCCAGTTTGATGATGTCACGGCTATGGCGGAGCTGTGTCTGCACACTGGGAGCGGGGGAAGTCTCAGCAGGGAACAATGGATATCGCTGGCACTTCTGTATGGAGTGAATCTCGCCTCGGCCCTCACTCTGACAATGTCTCCCTATAAGTCCCTGGTGCCCCCCGCATGCAGCCTTAACGGCACTGGTACTCAGAGCAAGCAGGTCCATTACTGAAAATTTGCTCACAGATGCAGCCCCTTTAAGAGGCATCTGCCACAGCTACTGCTGCTACCGCCTCCATCTTACTCAGCTGCTGGAGACTGGGTAGCCCTGCGTTCTCGCCCCTACCTTCCTTCTGCCATTGCAGGATGATTTCCTGGACTTCTCCGTAGTTGTATGGCTTATTCATTTAGATCCCAGGTATTTTTTCCTTGCTGCTGCTCCTTATTTCTGTCACAACTTTCATTTGGTTGCCAGAGGGATGAACAGAGCCTCTATCATCTACGCCATTTTTTTCTCCAGCCCAAAAGGGAACTTTTTAAAAACTCTCAAAACAAATGAAAATGGAAACACAACATACTAAAACCTGTGAGGTGCTCCAAAGTAGTTCTTACAGAAGATTTTATAATGATGAACACATATACTAAGAAATTAAAGGGATATCAACTACAAAAACCTAACTTAACACCTCAAAAAACTTTTGAAAAAGAACAAATTAGGGGGAGAAAAAAATGACATAGATGATAGAGGCTTTGTTCATCCCTCTTGGAACCAAATCAAAGTTGTGACAGAAACAAGGAGCAAACAGCCAGTCAAGTCACCTGAGATCAAGACGAACAGAAGTACTACAACTAGGGAGAGAAATAATCAACTTGCAAAGGTAGAAGTGGGCGAAGACTCAAGGCTGCCTGGTCCCAAGTGGCTAAGTGGGACAGATCCTATAACAACGGCAGCCAGCAGCTGCAGGTGCTTCTTAAAAGGGCCATGTCTGTGAGTGGACTTTCATGGTGACAGATTTGCTAGCTATGAGCACCAGCGCTGGGTGGGCTGCACAGGGGGTACCAGGGACTTACAGAGGACACTGAATTGTCTGAGTGAGGGCTGGAGGTGAGGATCTCTCCCGGACAGAAGTGCTGGTGGTATCCATTGTTCCTCTGTTGAGTCCCCCACCCCCGCCCAGTGTGCAGACACAGCGCCTCCATAGCTGAGATGTCATTGAACTGGATAACAAAGTCACTCCACCCACAGATTTCCCTGAAACTCCACCTCCCCCAAATTGCAGCCCCACCCAAACCACATCCAGGTGTGTCCTCAGTGAGTCAGGAGGTCCTTGCTGAGTGACACCGAGACACCCTGGTGGCAGCTGGCCTCAGTTTCTGGCATGGCCTTTTGTAACAACTATAAGCACAATATCTGTGGATGGCTTGCCGAATCTTAACAGGTGGCCTCAAAGGGGCACAGGCTGAGGCCACACTTGGCCTTCAGCTGAACCCCTCTCAAGACTGTGCCACTAGACATCTATTACCCAAAGCCACACTAATAAGACCAGGAGACTAAAGAGCTTTGATTATTAGTACATAGAAACAGACACAGAAAGGCAGCCAAAATAGGAATACAAAGAGGCAGAAATCATATGAAAGAATAGAACATAGCTCAAGGAAAAATGGAGTCAAGGAATCTAACAGATGCAGTGTTCAAAACACTGGTTATAAAGATGCTCAGTGAAATTAAGGGAAGTATAGATGAAGTCAGTGAGAACTTTAACAAGGAGATTTAAAAAAAAAACATAAAAATGGAAATGGAAATTATAAAAGGGAACCAGTCAGAAATGAAGAATACATTATCTGAAATGAAGAGTATATTAGAGGGAATCAACAGAGTAGAGGAAGAAGAGGATCAATACACCAATACAGAAGATGGGGAAGCCGAGGACACTCAATGAGAACAGCAAGAAAAAAGTAATGAAGAACATAATAATAATTTAAGGAGCCTATGGGGCAAAATTAAGGATAACAATATTTGAGGTCATAGGGGTACCTGAAGACGAAGCACAAGAAGATAAATATATATTTGAAGAAATAATGATGGAAAATTTCCCCAACCTGGTGAAGGAAATAAGCATACAATCCCAGAAAGCTCAGAGAGTCCCAAAAAAGATGAACCCAAAGAGGCCCACACCAAGACACATCACAATTAAAATGCCAAAGGTTAAATACAAAGAGAGAATTTTAAAAGCAGCAAGAGAAAAGCAATTAGTTACCCACAAGGGAGCACCCACAAGACTGGCAGCTGATTTCTCAAAAGAAACTACGCAGGACAGAAGGGCTTGGCACAAAATATTCAAAGTGTTGAAAACCCAGGATCTACGACCAAGAATACTTCATCCAACAAAGCTATCATTTGAAGTAGAAAGACAGATAAAGAGCTTCCCAGACAAAAATAAGCTAAAGGAATTCATCAATATCAAGCCAGTTTTACAAGAATTCTTGAAAGGATTTCTTTAAAAAGAAAAAAATATGTATCAAAAACAGGAATAAAGAATGGTAATAACTACATTTGTGTCAACAAGTACCTCAAATGGAAAAGAATTAAGTGCTCCAACCAAAAGATAGAGTGGCTGAATGGTTAAGAAAACAAGACCCTTACATTTGCTGCCTACAAGGGACTCACTTCAGACTAAAAGACACAATAAAAGGAAGCAGAAAAGATATTGCCTTGATGGACCTAGAGGGTATTGCGCTGAATGAAGTAAGTCAAATAAAGACAAACATTATTTAATAACTTCAAGAGATTAGATTTCACATACATGTGGAATCTAAAGAACAAAACAAACTACAACAAAAAAAAATAGAAACAAACTCATAGATACAGAGAATATTTTGAGGGCTACTAGATGGGATGGGAGGTTGGGGGGGATGATGAAAAAGGGCAAAGAGATTAAGAAGTACAAATGGATAGATACAAAATAGTCATGGAGATATTAAGTGTAGCATAAGAAAAATAGTTAACAACATAATAAATATGTAAAGTGGAAAATAGGTACTAGATTTAGTGAAGTGACCACTTTGAGAGTTATATAAATCTCTAATCACTATGCTATACAACTGAAACTAATGTATTGTTGTATGCCAACTATAATTGAAAAAAAAACTCATTGACTTGTACAATGTAAACATGAACAACTAATTATCTGTTATACTTCAATAAAGCTGGGGAAAAACATATATAAATTTTATTACATTAATTTAAAAATTAGATTACATTTTTTAAAATGTGACTAAAAGTAAATTTAGAGCATATATGTCTGTCATCATTTGGTTCTAAGGTAAAGCCAAAATGAGAATAGATACATAATTCGGTTTATACAATAAGGAAATGGTCCAGGAGTGGACAAAGCACATTGATCAGCAGGATAGTCTTGCTCTACAGTCCAAGTGTAGTGAATGAGCAAAGCACTAAACATTTTATTTAGGTAGTTCTCTTTTGTCAAATTTTCCCCTTGATTTTGTGCCAGTCCTACTGGTGCTATGCTTTGTTAGGTTAATCCTTGAATAGATGTTCTTTCCTGAAAGTGAAAAAAAAAAAAAAAGCTATAAGAACAAAATAACAGGATAAAAGAACTGGAGAAGAGGAAACAAGAATACAAAGGAAGAGGTTTTTGCACAGATGAACCTGTATTTCATTCACCGGATAACATGGATAAAGATGTTGGTCATGAAGCAAATATGTTTTAGTTGCACACGGCTTAGAAACCAACATTATTTAATAACTTCAAGAGATTATTAAACTCTAGCTTGAACATTAACATATAAAAATTAGGACATGTTATATAACAGTAATTTTTCCTAATGTACCAATAACCTAACCTTGAAACTGTTTGCAAGTAAGAAGCTGAATGAGGTATTCTATTGGCCAATAAATTTATCACTGGTGTCTTTATAATAAGAAACCATATTTTCCTTCACTGATGGATTGAGATGAAGTGAAACTCATTCAGCTTAACTAAAATGGTGCTATTGTGCCTTTCATAGAAAAAATAAAGTTTTATATTCATGAAAGCACATATGTGACACCAAAAAACTACAAAATTGAAATTATTGACATCATAGAATTATAAACATACCCAATTCAGTTTATAAACTGAGATAAATATTTTTGAAGCCCAAACATCTACATATAATTTTCCAGCTACATATCTGTTCCGTTTATTACTCAAAGATGTGGTATCAGATTTTCTAAGGAAGAATGATGAAGAACATTGTTGTGACATCCCCTCTCCTTTTGGGTTTTAAAATAACTATGTGCTTATGGAATAGTATCTACCCATGTGCAAAGCACGAAACCCACATAGATTCTTATTAATGGTTAAGCTTCCAGTGTTGTGATATTAAGCAAGCTTTAACCACCATGCAAATACAAGAAATCTATTCATCATAAAGTCACAACTTTAAATTCCATTGAGGACTTTAAATAGAAACTAAAGAGTATTAAAATTATTGACAATATTTACAATCCAGCTACTTTTCAAATACAGTTTCTAACACAATGAGAGTGGCATTTTTTAATATTTTTCTTCGCTTTAAGGAATACATACTTGCCCTTCTCACAGAAAGTCATATTTTTAAATAGCAATTGTTTTCTCTGTCACTATTTTCCTTGCAATTATTTTGTGATGGCCCAAATAACCTTATGCTCAGAAATACACAATGAGTCAAGTAAAAAGATAATAAAATTTGGTTATCTAAATTCTTTGTCAGTTTGCCTTTCTTAGTTAAGAATCCCTTGAAGTGGTTGAACTAATGTCACCAGTTGTTTTAGATTGATGTCAGATGGTTTGAATAGTTCCTGTTTCTTGTAACTGAAATGATCCTCTTGAACCCTATTTTCCCTTACATTTCTTGTATATGTGAAATAGCACTGCTGTCTTTGCTGTTATTCAAGCTAGACATTAGCCTTAACTTTTCTCTAATATTCATCACCAAGCCCTTCTGCCTTTCAATTTTTCACAATAGCATCCAGTTAGCTATTAAAAATAGAGAAGTGGAGGCTGGATTAGAAGAGAGTTTATAGATATAAACCTTCAAGCCTTCAGCATAGGTAAAAAAAAAAAAAAAAAAAAAANAAAAAAGCTGAAACTGAGATAGTTATGCTCCTTAAGGAAAACAAGGGGCAAAAGGCCTAAAAGATTCTTGAGAAAGAAAGCACCAGTTTAGAGAAAACAGTATAGTACAGAGTCATTAAAGTAATAGAAGGATGATGTTTTAAGGAAAGGCTAATCATCAGCATCAAATATGGTCCCAAATTTAAAAAAAAGACAAAAATGAAAATATTGCTGTAATTATCAAGAAAATCACAAAATTTGGGGGTGGAAAATCAGCTTCTGTAATATGGTGGGAATATAAGTCAGAATATGGGGGTCAAATAACATGATTAGTGAGGAAATTTCGAGTCTGACATAAAGAACTCATCCATGGGGAAAAAACGAGAGAAATGTCTAGAACCTGGAGAGTGTATAAGTTTAAAGATACAGATGTTATAATATTAACCTTGTTAAACTCATTATTTTCAACAACTTGTCTATAGATTCTTTTGGTTTTCTATTAAAACAATCATATCATTATACAATCTCCTTCTTTTTCCAATATAGGAGAGTCCAAAGGATATTCAGGAGCAGAGGAAAAAGTGCTAATATTGTCCAGAAAAGTGGCTGAATAAGTGTATATTTGTCTATCTCCTTTTTTCCAAATGCATGGAAATTAACTAAAAGAAATGAAAACTATATAAATTGAAACTGGGGAATGAGCATAATTACATATTGAAAAATATTTGTAAGTTATAGGGAGTTTGGGCCTAGAAAAAGAACTGTAAGTTGGCACCTAGCTATTCTAATATTGAGTAGAATGTTAATTTCAAAACACAACTGAGAGAGCTGGGCAACACCACACCACTTTGGAGAAAAAATTGAAGGCTCCCAAAGAAGTGGAAAATACCCAGCATAGGAACCATGAATTCCTATACACTAAGAGTATTAGGAGGGACAGCAGAAAGCAGAACCATAAAAAGTCATCTTTAACTTTCTGATCCAGATTTCTAATCAGCAGCACTCATCAGGATTACTGGCCCCCTAAGGGTTGGGAAAGGGTAAGGCCAGGGTTTCAAGGGATATGCCCAAGATTTAGTGAGAAAGTATTTGGAGGCTATTCACAGTCCCTTAGCTCACATGCACTACTTGAAGGATGAAGAAATCACAAACTGCCAATATTTTATCCCTCCAGCTCAAGTTCTAAGAGTACCATGAATATAGTTCCTAAGTAAACAGGGAAAAAGAAAAATCCACATTATTCCTGGATAGCAGTACAGAATGGAATTTTCTTCCTCTTCTTCTTTCCCTTCTTCCTTTAAGAGATATCTGTTAAACACCTAATTTATACCAGGCATTGAACTAGGCATTAGGAATCCTCACACAAATCATGTCCTACTGGGAAAAAATATATATATATATTAAAGTTATACAAGAATACTGAGTAAAATAAAAGTGTAGGGTGCTACAGGAATATCTATAGATAGCCTTAATACAATCCAGGAGGTTTCAAAAGAATAATGAGCACAGAAAATCTAAGGAATCTATGAATTAAGTGCATTGAAAAAAGGAATGGAAGGGAGCATAAAAAATCCAAAGAATGCTATGCTTTGGAAGAACTACTTCAAGAACGAGAAGATAAAAATTAGCAAAGAGTTACGTCTTTTGATATGTAAGTCTTCTCTTGTGTTAAGCCTGTAATTATGTCCTGGGACACACTGGGATCTAACTCTGTTTATTGATCTATATACAATGAAAGTGTTTGAGAGAGTATTAAAGAAAATTTACTTCTTGTAAACTAATTTTCTCAGATAAAAAAAGTATATTAGTTTCCTATGGCTGCCATAACAAAGTACCACAGACTGTGTGGAATAAACAACAAAAATGTATTGTCTCATAGTTCTATAGGCTAGAAGTCAAAGGTCAAGGTGTCAGCAGGACTGGCTCCATCTGAGGCTGTGAGGGAAAAATCTGTTCCAGGCTTCTCTCCTTGGCTTATAGATGACCATTTTTTCCTTATGTCTGCAAAGTTTTTCTTTTGTAAGGATGCCAGTCATATTGGAATATTGGCCACCCTAATAATTTCATTTTAACCTCACTACCTGTAAAGACCCTATCCCAAAATAAAATCACTCTAAGGTACTTGGGGTTAGGACTTCAACATATGAATTTCACCCATAAACAAGGAATTGTAACATCTTTTAAAAAGAGATATGGTTTGATCTTTGTCCCTGGTTTCTGGCAGAGAGTTCCTAAAACCCTTGGAGTCTCCAGAGTAATAAGAGTATCTATTGTATGCTAATGAGATGATTGGTAGCTAGAGGTCCCTAGATAGCTTCAAGATGAAGGCTGGTCACCAGAAAGACCAAGATGTGACTAGAGGGTTGGAATTTTTAGCACTATCCACCAACCTCCAGGAGGAGAGAAGGGCTGGAGACTAAGTTCAATCACCAATGGCCAATGACTTAATTTTTGAAACATAATGAAACCTCTATAAAATCCTCTAAATGACAATATTCAAGGTGCATTTACATGCTGGGAGAGCAGTATGCCCAGAAAGGGACATGGAAAGTCTGTACCCCTCCCCTAACCTGACTTTATGCATCTCATCCAATCGGCTATTCCTGAGTTCTCTCCCTTAGAATAAACTGGTAGTAGTAAGTAAAGTGCTTTCCTGGGTTCTGTGAGTCATTTTCACGAATTATGGAATCTGAAGAGGTGGGTCTGAAGAGACCGATTTGTTGCCAGCTGGGTAGAATGTGGGTATAGGGTTAACTCAGAATATAGCCCATCCACATACTCAGAAAACTGATAGCTACCTGGCCTGCGGCCACAGGAAGGCAGTGAACAAAGAGCTCACAGCAGGGCCTACTCCCTGCAATGTTTTCTGCTGCTCTCTTGAACTTTCTCTGCTTGCTCTGCCCAAGAAGGTGGCTGGTTTGCCATTCTCGTGGATGCTATCTGCTTCTGTAACTAAGCAGCACATCTTGCTTCAATCCACCAGAGAAGGTTGTGGCAACCCCAATGAGGTAATTCTCTCCACCCCCAACACCTACTCAGAGATAAAATGTTACTTTCTTTTTGGCTAGGGGACTTTTCCTACAGCTCCAACTGGCTGCTGCTGAAGCTTCTCTGCCTCATGAGTAATAAACGGGCATTTCTCACCCCTCTGGTCCTCCTAGTGTTTTTTCCAGAATATCCAAGCCTAGGTACAAGTTCCAGGCCTGGGGCTTCTGCATTACATTGGGTATCCTAGGCTCTCCATACATAACTGGCATCTAAAGTGAAGGCAGTCTTGTGGGACTGAGTGTTTAACTTGTGGAATCTGATGCTAGCTCCAGGTGTCAGAATTGAATTGAATTGTTGGATACTCACTGGTGTCTGGAGAATTAGAGAATTGGTCGATGTTGAAAAAGACACAATTTTTTGGTGTCAGGAGGGAGAAAAAACCCTCAGCAGGATTAAAAGGAAAGAAGGGCTTCTATGACAAGTAGGGGAGGCTCATAGTATTAGAATTTAGAATACTCCATGCAGTACTCTGTATCCTTTTAAGTGTCCCATTCCGATTAGTAGTCTTAATTTCTCCTAATTCTGTGTCCTACCTTTTACTTACATGACCTGGCTTTAACTGATAGAGTAATTCGGCAGCCCTACATTTCAAATTGTGAGTTTATTTTTTGTTGTTGTTCTCTGAATTACAGCTTTAATTTTTGGCTTGTATCTGTATATATCCTTCATCTTTCTTTTTTTAAATTAAATTTATTGGGGTAACATTGGTTAATAACATTATATTATTTTCAGATACACCACATTATAATTTGACATCTGTTTATTGCATACTCACCACCAGAACTCTAGTTTCCTTTTGTTACTGTACAAAGACCCACTTTGCCCTCTCCTCACTCACCCCTTTTCACCTCTGGTAACCACCATTCTGCTGTATCTATGAGTCTGTTTTGTTCGTTTGGTTAGATCATTTATTACTTTTTGTTTTATATTCCACATATGAGTGAAAACATATAGTTTTTGTTCCCTTCTGTCTGATATATTTTGTTTAGCATAATATCCTAAAGATCCATTCATGTAGTTTTCAGCTACTTCAACTTCAGGGCTGCAATAAATAAGACAATTTTATTTTGTTTTTTTGTTTCTGTGTGTTTTTAGGAGTCAAAAAATAAACAACATTGTATTGAATGTCCTAACAGCACATAAGAAAAACAATCAAAAGGATTAGAAAGGATTAACAAGGATCGAAGATGATCTAATTAATAGAATGACATGACCATTGTAACAGAAAACCACAAAGAATCTACAGATATGATGTTTAAAATAGTCAGAGTTTAACAAGAAGGATAGGTGTAAGATCGTTATACAAAAGACAACTGCACTTCTTTATACAAGAAGAGAGTCCAGATATAGAGTCAGATATATGGGGCCTGTAGAATATGATGAAGATGGAATCTTGAATTGTGAGGCAAGATTATTCTATAATGATGTTGAGGCAAATGGTTAGTCATTTGAGAAAAAAATGTTTAGATCTGAATTTTATATAAATTGTTTTCAGATATGTTAAAGCTTTTTTTTTTCTTAAAGAAGGCCATTTAATCCATTATTTTACCATGATTGTACTACACTTATACAGAGGTTCCTCTTTACTCTCCTAAGAAAGCATTTAATGCATTGGCATTTTATTATTTCCAAGCCCTGAAAAGTTTTGATTCAGTATTTGTAACCTGTCTCTTATGACAAGTTACCAATATGTAAATTAGTCCCCAAAATTCATGGGATTCAGAAAGTGCATATCATTCAATTCCAGACAAATAAATGAGCCCATCCATCGTAAACTCTTTCTTGTTTAGGTCATCAGCACACATGCTGAAAAGCTAAGAAGAAGATGGGAAATGGTAATCTAGGGGACAAGATTATATCTTGAGAATTGCAACGCATTTATTTAAAGACTGGCCACTAGGGAGACTGAGAAGTGCAACTGTGTGAGCTCTATACCCAAATTCACACTCCTGGCATCCTCACTCTCTTCCACAGCTCTTCACAGAACAATACTTTTTCTGGCCCATTTTCCCAAACTTTCAAAATACTTCAATGAAAGCTATAAGACAAACCATTTAGTTGTCAGTCTGATTTAACAGAACAGTTCATATCTGATACATTTTCTCTCTTCTTTAGTTGAATATAATTAGTCATCTCTTGCCTCAACTTCTGTTGATTGGACCAGGGAGGCAAGACCTCACACTTTAGTCTTAAGGATAGTTTACTCAATATTACAAGGACATACCTTTATTCCTTATTCAAATAAAAATTTCATAGTAGCATATTTAGATCTACTTCTGCACATATGTAAATCTTTGTCCATTTACTGCCACCATGGGCATTTATACATATATGTGTATGTATGGTCATGTGCTGCTTAATGACTAGGGTATGCTCTGAGAAACACTTCGATAGAGGCAATTTCATCGTTGTGCAAACATGATACATAAACCAACATGGTAGAGCCTGCTACACACCTGGACTATATTGTATAGCAGGGATCCCCAACCCCCAGGCCGCAGACCAGTACTGGTCCGTGGCCTGTTAGGAACTGGGCCACAGAGCAGGACAGTGAGCAGTCAGTGAGGGAGCGAAGCTTCATCTGTATTTGTAGCCACTCCCCAGTGCTAGCACCACCATCTCAGCTCCACCTCAGATCATCAGGCATTAGATTCTCATAAGAGCACCAGTCTCTGGTGCCAAAAAGGTTGGGGACCATATAGTTTATTGTTCCTAGACTACCTGTACAGCATGTTACTATACTAAATACTATAGACAATTGTAACACAATGGTAAGTATTTCTGTTTCTTAACATATGTAAACATAGAAAAGGTACAGTAAAAATACAGTATAAAACAGCAATCCACTGAGGAGTGGCTGCAAATACAGATGAAGCTTCACTTGCTACTCACCTCCTGCTGTGCGGCCCGGTTCCCCACAGGCCACAGACCGCTACTGGTCCACGGCCTGGGGATTGGAGACCCCTGGTATAAAACAAAAAATGATACACCCGTACTGGGCACTCACTGTGAATGGAGCTTGCAGGACTGGAAATTGCTCTAGGTGAGTCAGTGAGTGAGTGCTGAGTGACAGTGAAGGTCTAGGACATTACTGTACACTGCTATAGACTTTAAACACACTATACACTTCAGTTACACTAAATTTATAAAACAACACAAGATTAAATCAAGCACAGGAAAAAATTATGCAATCAAGAGATGCAGTAAACACAGATTTATGAGGCTGCTGCCAGTGTAACACGGCATATTGTTTTATAACTTTTCTTTTTCAATAACTAGAAAGTACACTCCAAAATAATGATAAAAAATATAGTATAGTAAATACATAACCCAGTAACAGTCATTTATTATCATTATCAAGTACTATGTACTATACATAACTGTATGTGCTATACTTTAACTGTTAATGTAGTAGATTTGTTTACACCAGCATCACCACAACCACTGTAACATTGTTGATTGAAACATCATTATGGGGCACATGATTGTATAAATCTGGCCTGTCTCCCTCTCTTCCCAATAGTGGCCTGTCTCATGCGTGTGGCTGATTTCAGTGTTCCAAATTGAAAAGTACCCCCAAGATACAAATAAACGATGCCTTTTTCTCTGAAACTTAGAGAGGTCTTTTTCTCTTATAAGGTGGGTCGAAGTACATCAAGTAAATCTTGACAGTCAACTAGTTTAAAATCTAGGCCTCTCCATTTCTGATAATCTCTTCTTATATATCTCATTAACCACATTGTAATCCATTTGAAATATTATCATTATTTTTGATAAAAGGACCTTGGGGGAAAAAATCGAAATAATGCTAGCCAGTTGTGGCCTTTGTTTCTTTAAAACAGATTGTTATCACAATAATAATTTCTGTATTTTTAAAGAATTAGTGCTATATAAGCTGATACAGGCGTAAGGCACATAACTTGAGTGATGGAAAGTTTGCTTTGTGAAGAAAATTGAAAGGCTATTTACCTCCATGGAGAGAGTCTGCAAAAAAAAAAAAAAAAAGAGAGAGAGAAAAGAAAAGAAGTAGGATTCTGACCTAGAAATGGGCAGATGGTCCTCTTCAGGTTCATGCTTTCCTCTGGTTCCTTTAAATCCACACAGAATCTAGGCCACAGGTTCTGGTGTCTAGTGTCTTGCCCTAGTTGCTTTATTTTGTAATTGGCTTGTCCTCAAATTCAACTTTGACTAAACTTGATGCTGATCATCATTCTCTTCTGTGACTACCACACCTCACCTCCTCCCCTTCTACCAGTCTCTCCTACCCAGTCTTCACTCTTGAGAATGTGTGTAACAAACTCTATTCTTGGATATTTAACTTTGCCTTCTTTACACAGTTCCTATATGCTTTAATCCACTCAGGAGCCCAAATAGCTCCCTTAGGGAGATTTGCCCTTTTATCTCCACAAAAGACATTTTCCAAGTACTCTGCCTATGGCGTGTCAGCTTAATACTATAAAGTCTGGCAGAGATAAGAACCTGAAATCGGGATTTTCCAGGGAACAACATAGACCACCAAACAACCACTATGTTTTCTGGCTTTTTCATATTGAGCACCAGTGATGATGGTCTAGCTATAACAGTGACTATCATTCATTGGTGCCTATTGGGTGCCCATATGAAGACTTTTAAAAAACTGAAATGTAAAAGTATTACAAGAAACAAACTGTTAAATATTTTTATAATTTTGGAGTAGAGAAATTTTTTATAAGCATGGCAGGAAACCCAGAAGCCACAAGAGAATTTGACTGCTTAACAATTTAAAACTTCTTCATTGCACAACAAACAAAAATCCTCCATAATGTTAAAAAATAAAAGACAATCTGGAAGATGATATATTATCATAGCTTGCATGTGCCTTTAGTTGTCAGTGAGGCCTATTTGAAGGCCAGCTCTAAAATTAACTGTGAATTTGGGCAAATTCCTTGATCTCTCTGAACTCCAATCTTCCTTATATGAAAAACTAGAACAATACCTATATTCCACATGATCGATGTGTAGATTAAATGGGATAATGTGTGTAAAGTAGATAACAGGGACTGGCATGTAGAAAGAATTCAATAAATGCAGGTGAAAAGATCTGTAATATTTGACAAAAGCAGTTACTATAAATTAATAAGAAAAAATGATGCATGTTTTTAAAAGAACAAAGTATGTGAATGATAGGCTTGAATAAGTAGAAATGACATTGATTAATAATCATGAAAAATGTATAACCTACTAAGAAAAACACAAAATTAAAAAAATAACAACACATATGATTTTACTGTTATATAGAAGAAAAAGTTTTCTTTGACCCTCTTAGAGTCCCTGGCTGGGTCAGAAAATTAAACTGTCAAAGACAGATTAACAGGAGAAAAGTATACAAATTTATTTAAATATTATGTGACATGCAAGCCTCATAAGGAAATGAGGACACAAGGAAACAAGGACCCAAAGAAATGGTAAACTTGTGTTCTTTTTTTTTATGCTGGTTTTAATGAAGAGTAGAAAGTCGTGGAAAGATATGATAGGGAAAGACTGTAAGTATAGTAAACTGGGGGAAACTTAGCAAAGACTGTTGTTTCAGATTCTTCCTGGAGTCCCCTTGTTCAAGAGAAGAATGATCTTTTCCTCTGAATTTCCTCTGAGTATAGAAAGGGCACCTCTCACAGGGGGGGTTTATGACTGCTTCCAGGGAGAAGGGCAGGGGGGAGGTCAAAGTGCCCTACTTCTGCTATTTTCTAAAACTCCTTCAGCTTAAAATATTCAATATGCCAAGGTGCCATATCTTTGAGTAGTGTATCCTGAACCCCATCAATACCTATCAGCCTGGCAGAGATTTAAAAAAATTGATAATGCCCTAAGCTAGTAAGAATGTAGTAAAAAATAAAAAAAATCACCCTTTTACATTTTAATGGGAGCATAAATTGATATACTTTTTAAGGTAATGTATTGATTCTTATTAAATTTAAATGTTCACACCCTCTTGCCCTCACAGTTTCACTTCCAGGAACTTATCTACTGAAATACTTATTCAAGAAAGCAAAACATTGTAATAACTATGTATAGTGCCAGAAGGGCACTAAATTAATTGAGAGAATTGCTTTGTAAATTATATAAATGTCCAGCCACTATATACACCTGAAATTAATATAAAATAGTATTAAATGTCAACTCTAATTGAAAAATTAAATTAAAATTGAAAAAAAAAGAAAGCAAAACATATAGTATCTATAAGGATGGCTACAGATAAAACCAAAATTACAAATAATAAAGAATATCTATAAATTCTATTACGGAAATTCAAGATATGTACAAAAACAATTTGTACAATAATTTGTATAGTATGATCTCCTTTAGGTAAAAAAAAATATGGCATATATGTAAATATACTCACAAAAATATCTGTCTCTAGAGGTTAAGGTTATAGAGTTTTTTCTCTATGGGTATCATATTTATGTTTAAAACAAAAAATATTTATAAATTAATAATAATTATATATTAGTGACAATTTATAATCAAAATAAGTCGGGAGAGAAGAGGAGATACTAAATATAAGAGGTGGTCACTAATAAGGAACAGAGATAGGCTCTAAAACCCAAGCAAAATGGAGGCAGACACCAGATTGCAAGTCATTTTAAATACTTAAAAATAAACCTCCAGCCAAGCTGTCTACATACCAGTACTTAATATTCAAATTAAATTTTTCACATACTCATTGAGAAATGTAATACAAATTAACCACTACTTTAACTCAGAAAAAAAAAAAGGCCACACTATCTTTTTATAACGTAGACTGCATCTTAATTCTCAGAAGGAACTTCTCCAGCTCCTTCACCTTACTTGAAATTATCTCATAAGTATAAATTCAAACATGTTTTGTGCAAATGCTTTGCAACATTATGAAAAGTGATAGATTGTGTGCATTGTTAGGCTAGGCTTGAATGTAGTAGCAATAAGCATACAAATTGTTCTAAGAAAAAGTGAGTTTTACTGCTTCATGTCAGTAAAAGTACATATGTTTATTATAATATTTTGACATGAAGCTCTATATTTAAAAAACAGAACACTATTTTTAAACGCAATTCTTTCTGAATACACTGATTCTTCACATGTGTGTGATTATTGCCCAAAGCTGCTATTTAGTTTTGCTCTGAAACAATCTCTCCCTTTATGTACTGTACCTCTAAATTCATCTTACATGGAACTCAGATTGTTAATATAATATAGGCCATTCCCCTGTTTAAATGGCCAATTAAAACATGCTTAATTTCAAAAAAAAGCATTCAAAGAACTAAATGCATGAAAATGGAACTTGCACAAAAGTTTCATATGTAGACAGACACAAAAGACATCTGTGTAGTAATCCAGGAATCAGATTACTCTACTTGTCATCAGTTTTTTTCAAGGGTGATAGAAGGAACAGATGTAACCATGGTAATGTTGCTTCCAAAAACACAAAATAAACAAAACCCCAAAGCACAGGAACATCAAGGAAACCAAGAGCCCTAGCCTTCAACAGAGAATTCAACATTCCCATGACACAGAGTAGCTAAAAAGAAATTCTTTCCAAAACAGAAAGAAAAGGGCTACGAAGACATGGCCCCTTGCTTATACCTCAGGCAAGATGCCCTTTATTCTATAAAATAAAATGCTTGTCAGTAACTACAGGAATAAAATACATGCCTAAAATTTTCCTAAGAAGGAGACTAATTATTCAGTAGCTAGATTTAGCCATTTTCTTTAGATAATTGCGATGTGGCATTTTAATCCTAAAGTAAAGCTGAATATTCCTCATCTACTGGTTGAAATGGGGTAATCCTTTGGGGGGACATGAATCTCTCTTGATCTAAACTTAATTGGAAACAACTAAAACTTGGACAAATTCATACAAAGACAATAAACACTCTTTTGCCAGAGAGACTGGAGTATGAATTAACAACACTGAAATTAATTCATCAATTAATTAGTTAATTCAACAAATATTTATCATATATCTATCACATAATAAACACTGTCAAGTGCTGGTCAAATAGCTGCCAACAAAAATAGATGATAATTCTCATTTTATAGAACTTACATCTAATTTAGAGAGCAAATATTAAATAAAGTAAAAGGGACAATTATATACAGTCTTAAGTAGTAGGAAGGAAATAGGGCAATGTGATGAAGATGACTTGTGAGTTAGGGGTAGGAGCCTACCTGAGATTAAGAGGTCTTGGAAGATATGAACTTTAGCTAAGACTTGAAAGCTAGAAAATGTGAACCATGCACAGATATAAAGGAAGAGGATCTTAGGCAGAGAAATAACACACACAATGGGTTTTGATACAGAAATAAGCTTGGAGAATTATAAGGAAAAAAAAAAGGGGGGATGTGCCTGGAGCTAAAAACTACAAGAGAGAATTTAGGGAGGGCCAGATCATGTATGGCCTTACAGGTCAAAGAAAGGAGCTTGGATTTCATTTTCATGTGATGTATGAGAAAACATTGATGGATTTTTGCTTCACTGATGGATTAATGTCTTTATACAACACTCTGCTGCTTTGGGGGGAAAAGGAATAGAAGCAGAAAGATCAGATGAGACATTTTGGTGGCTTAGCGTAGAGTGGTAGAAATAGAGGTGAAGGTAAGACAAAATCTTGCAATAGGCACATATTTTATAGTAAAATCAACAGGCAGGTACTTGCCTTCCTCTCACCTAAATTAATTAACTGTGGGAAAAAATGTCATCATAGGAGCAGGAATGAGCTGATCTCAGCCCTTATACTTATTTTAAACTGTGGCAGCAACAGACCTATCTGAGAATTAAAGGAAAATTCTCCTCCTGGGGCCAACTTCAAAATTTGTACTAAAAATTTCATAAAAGCCATTTCACAAATACTTAAAAAAAAAAACAAGAACACATTCTGATGATTTAGATAAATAAAATTTTGCAAGTTTTTTTCTTTATTTTTATTTTTGTAACAAAATTGCTTCTCTAAAAAAATGAAAACTGGAATCCAGTATGAGGACAAATGCAGAAGATCAGATTATAAAAAGTTAACTAAATAATGTGAGATGTGAAATTCTAGTCAAGACAGAAAATATGATAGATATATCTGAAAAATATGCAGATAAGGGTGTGTTAGGAATGGATAAATAAGCAAAGAATATAAAGAACAGTATTGGAAAATAGTGAAGTGTAATATACTATTATAGTAAAAAATATTTCGTATTCAAAAGAGAAATGCATTGAAGGTCTGAATTTAAAGTGACATAAACTATGAATTCCACACAAACATCATGGTTTCTGCTCTATAGAGAAGAATATGAAGTCTATGTTCAAGTATGTTTTGTGTATAAATTGGATTTTTATGTCCAAGCCACTGTTCCAATATATCAATAATTAAATATAGTATTACATTAAATTACGGCAATAACTTCAGAGACCAATTTCTTATGATAACCTATGGATTCCTCAAGATACCATAAAATTTCAAAGAAATATGTCAGAAGACTTTTGAAAATATATTGTAACAGGAAAATGCTTTCTAATAAACCGGTAAAATGTTACCAACAATATGGTAAATTATAATACGTTCAAGGATGATATACAAAACCTGATTTGGTCACTGACCATTGAGAAAGCAACCTGGCCACAGTATAGAGCAGGACCTAGGGAAGCCCCTGATGGGCCAAGCACTTACTCTTTACTTGCTGGAGAGTAGAGATGTTCAATGGGAAGGAATGTTGAAGGCAGGGCAGCACCATTTACCAACCAGTATAAAAATCTTTTCAAATTTTAACAACCACTATGGCTATACCAGCAGTGCGGACAATACTAGCAGAGCATCAATCCTGAACATATTTACATAATACAATCCTCTGCAGCCACTATGCACATCAATATTTCATATCAAGAGTCATTCCATGATACATTATTACACGAATAAGGTAGATTACATAACAGTGTGCATATTCTGACCCTTTGGTGCATGTGTGTGGGAATGAGCAGACAAGACTGATAAAATTTTTAGCCTCTCATGGAATTGTGAGTGATTTTTACTTTTTCTTAATTCTTATTTATATTTTGTAAATTTCCTGCACTAAAAAGAAATACATTAAAATATTATAGTTAGAATATAGTATTATATAATTTTGGAAATTACAATGATTGGTAAAGAAAAATGGAAAAAGAAATTAAATATTAGTGAAGAAGCTCCAAACAAATCAAAGAAAGTTGCAGTCCACAATTGTTCTACCTACTTTTTTTCTTTTTTTGTTACACATAATAACTCTGTCATAGAAATATGGCACTATACTCTTTTATCAATTGATTAAGACACTAGGATCTGAAAACTGGAACTCTATAAACCTGAAATTTTATTTCACTTCCTTAGAATCATGGAATTTTATAGTAAGAAAGATCTTTAGAAGATAATACCCTCTGTGTTGAAGTCCAGAAGACTTCTGCTCAGGCATACATAGAAAGATATTAATCCTACTCTCTGCTAAATCCTACTCTCTATTAAAGTTCAAGGACCTGCCTTTACCCAATAACAATATTTCTAGGATAAAATCAAATTATTTGCTATTCTATGCTTATCAAAAGTTCAGTCTCAAAAAATATATTTATGGAGAATCCCTCAGACGACATGGAATCCATCTGTTTACCTAATCGATATATAATCTATCTTTGGATCATGCCATACTACTGAAGAATCACATGTCAGAATCATAAGATATTGCTTCCTCAGGGATTTGTCATGTGAAAAAAAGAAGCTTCATACTATCACTGTAGGGTTGTTATGAAAAATGTTGTTCACAGTATCATGTGGAATCAATTTTATAAATATCTGAAGAAGAAATTTTTCCCAGGTCCCATTACCTGGGAATGTAGCACTTCCCTTGAACAGATGCTTAACTTGTATCATATGTATCGTGTAAGTTTTGTAAATAACCACACTTCCTTTATGTTTGTTTGCTTGTTTTTATTGTTTTTGTTGTTGTTGTTGTGTTTTTGTTTGTTTTTGGTTTTTTTGACTACTGAGAAGCTCTGAAACTATTTGGAGCCTATTTTATGACATATATTTTGTGTAGTTGGTGGCTTTGATAATAGCACATTGGTTCACTGCATTGAAATCTGGAGCTCTGCTATTCATCTAAACATGTAACCTTGGGCAAGTCACTTAACTCTCTGGGACTCAGTTTTCTCAATTGTACACTGAGGGCAATCATAATAATATCTACTTCATAGGATTGTTCTGAGGACTAGATGAGTACATATATGTAAATCACTTTGAACAGTGCCTAGCACATAAATACCACTATTATTAATCCAGATCTATTTTCCCTATGAAGAAATTGATACCTATCACACAGATCTTCTCTTTCCAGTAAAGGGTAGCTTTCTAATATCCTATGTTCATATTTTCTAAAAGCATGAGGAAATAAGTATTTTTAGTCAACATAATTAGCAATAAGCTTCAAATTTGTTTCAGAACTTCCTTATAGTGAGGATGGGAGTAAAGGATTGGTGGCATGAAGATTCACAGTATACACAAGTAAAAACAAAGAAGTTGCTCAGGGAAAATGCAGGAAATGGAGAGTTAATTTCTTTTTCACTCTCTCTCTCCCTCTCCATCCCTCTTTTTTCCTCCTCTCTTTCTTGCCTAGCTTACAGGACAAATACAAATGAAGACAACAGATCTATTCTATGAGTTACAAAGAACACAGAAATGGCCAAAGGAAAAATTTTTTTTGTTATTTCTTATTCTTGATAGAACTGGTTGAATTAACTGATTTTACTAACTTACAAATATAAAATAAACAAAAGTTTTAGAATACAAAGAAATAACTATCACAATTGAAGTGACAATGTATTTATAACATTAATGATTTTTCCATGAATTTTTCTCCTTTGAAAAGCTTGAAGGCAGAGAAAAATACACTAGATATAATTTGTTGTTTAAAGTATGGATGGATTAAAGCATTGACAGTAACCTAATGAAAAATTCTGTCTCTAAATTTCAAGTCAATAGCCAAATTAAATAGAGTTTGAACTAATTTAAAAAGACATATGCATCCCTATGTTTATTGCAGCATTATTTACAATAGCCAAGATATGGAAGCAACCTAAGAGTCCATTGATAGACAAATGGATAAAGAAGAGGTGGTACATATATACAATGGAATATTATTCAGCCATTGAAAAGAGTAAAATCTTGCTATTTGCAACAACATGGATGAAACTAGAGGGTATTATGCTAAGTGAAATCATTCAGACAGAGGAAGACAAATACCATATAATTTCACTTAATGTGGAATCTAAAAAAGGAAAATAAATGAACAAACAAAACAAAAACAAACTCATAGATACAGAGAACGTTTGATGATTGCCAGATGGGAAGGGAGTTAAGAGGATGGGTGAAAAATGGAAGGGATTAAGATGTGCAAATTGCCAGTTATAAAAACAGTCACAGGGATGTAAAGTAGAGCTTAGGGAATATAGTCAATAATATTATAATAACTGTATATGGTATCAGATGGATACTAGACCTACCAGGGTGATTATTTCGTAAGTTATATAAATGTCTAATTGCTGTGTTGTACACCTGAAACTAATATAATATTGTATGTCAACTATAATTGAAAGTGGAGGAGCAAAGATATCTATTCTGACCACTTCCATTCAACATTGTACTAGAGGTTCTAACCAGGGCAATTAAACAAGAAAAAGAAATAAAATGTTTCCGGATTGGAAAGGAAAAAAGTAAAATTATATTTGTAGATAACATAATCTAGTATAAAGAAAATCCTAAGGAATACACAAGAAAATTATTAGTTCTCATAAGCAAGTTCAGCAAGATTGGAGTATACAAGATCAATATACAAAAATCAATTGTATTTCTATACACTAGCAAAAAACAATCCAAAAATGAAATTAAGAAATTATTTTATCTACAGCAGCATCAAAAAGAATAAAATGTGTAGGAAAAATTTTGCAAAAAAAAAGGTAGAAGATTTTTGGTGCACTGAAAATTACAAAACGTCATTGAAGACCTAATGATACATCTAAAATTAAAAAGAAAACATAATAAATGAAAAGATGTTTGGTTTCATGGATTAGACAACCTAACATTATTAAGATGGTAATAGTGCCCAAAATGATCTACAGATTCAATGCAATCACTATCTAGATTTCAGGTGGTGAGAACATGATAGAGTGTACAAACATCATATTATAAAGTTATACACCTGAGATTTATATAATCTGATTAACCAATGTTATCCCAATAATTTTTTAAAATTCTCTGGCTTCCCTGCAAAAATTAATACACCGAACCTAGAATTCATACAGAAATGCAAGGGGCCGAAAATAGCCAAAACAATGTTGAAAAGGAAGTACAAAGCTGGAGGACTAACACATCATAGTTTCTAAAATTACTACAAACCTACAGTAATCAAGACTGTGTGATACTGCCATAAGGATAGATATATAGATCAATGAAATGGAATTGAGAGTACAGAAATAAACCAATACACTTATGGTCAACTGATTTCTGACAAGAGTGTCAAGACAAGTCAGTAGGAGAAAGAATAATCTATTAAATAAATGGTGCTGAAAAAACTGGATGTTTACATATAAAAGAATAAAGTTGGAGCCTATATTAAACCAAATGCAAAAAATTAACTCAAAATAGATCAAAGACTTAAATGTAATATTTATAACTATGTATTTTAAGAGTTTTATAACTCCTAGGATAAAATAGAGAAATAATTTTTTTTAATTTAAGTTTATTGGGGTAACATTAGTTAATACAATTATATAAATTTCAGGTGTACATTACCATTTGACATCTGTATATTCTATTGTGTGTTTACCCAAAGTCCAGTTTCCTTCAGCTACAATATATTTGATCCCCTTTACCCACTTCACTCTTCCCCAAAACCCTATATTTGACTCCCTTTCTCCCACCTACCTACCCTTCCTCCCCCACCCCATTAGTAACCACTAGTCTATGGTCCTCTGGTAGTCACTAGCCTATAGTCCATGTCCATGAGTCTCTGTTTGTTTGTCCTGTTCATTTGTTGCTTTTATGTTTATATCACACATATAAGTGATATCATGTGATTTTCAACTTTTTCTGTCTGACTGGTTTCACTTAGCATGATTCTCTTGAGATCCATCCATGTTGTCGCAAATGGCAGTATTTCATCTCTTCTTATGGCTGAGTAATATTCCATTGTATATATGGGTTTACTTCTGGACTCTCAATTCTGTTCCACTGGTCTGTGTGTCTGTTTTCCTGCCAATACAATGCTGTTTTGATTACTGTAGCTTTGTAGTATAATTTGAAATAGGGCAAAGTGATGCCTCATTCTTTTTTCTCAAGATGGCTTTGGCAATTCGGGGTCTTTTGTGCTTCCATACAAATATGATGATTTTTTGTTCTATTTCTTTAATAAATGCCAATGGGATTTTTATGGGGATTGCATTAAATCTGTATAATGCTTTAGGTAATATGGTCATTTTAACTATGTTGATTCTTCTAATCCAGGAACATGGAATATCTTTTCATTTCTTTGTATCTTCTTTAATTTCTTTTAATAAGGTCTTATAGTTTTCATTATATAGGTCCTTCACTTGTTTCATTAAATTTATTCCTAGGTATTTTATTCTTTTTGTTGCAATTACAAAAGGAATTATTTTTTCCACTTCTTTTTCTGACTCTTTGTTGTTAGAGTATAGGAATGCTATGGATTTTTGAACATTGATTTTGTATCCAGAGACTTTACTGTGTTTGCTTATTGTTTCTAGTAGTGTTCTTGTGGAGTCTTTAGAGTTTTCTGTATAGAGAATCATGTCATCCACAAATAGTGACAGTTTGCCTTCTTTGTTTCCTATTTGGATGCCTTTTTTTCTCTTGTCTGGTTACACTTGCTAGGACCTCCAATGTTATATTGAATAAGAGTGGCAATACTGGACAGCCTTGCCTTGTTCCTGATCTTAGAGGGAAGGTTTTTAGTTTTTCACCATTAAGTATAATGTTGGCTGAGAGTGTGTCATAGATGGCCTTTACTATGTTAAGGTACTTTCCTTCTATCCTGATTTTGTTAAGTGTTTTGATCATAAATAGATGCTGTATCTTGTTAAAGTCTTTATCTGCATCTATTGATATGTACATATGATTCTTATTTTTTAATTTGTTTATGTGATATAGCACATTATTCAATTTGTGTATGTTGAACCATCCTTGTGCTTCTGAGATGAAGCCCACTTGATCATGGTGAATAACCTTTTTAATACATTGGTATATTCGGTTCGATAGTATCTTATTTGGAATTTTTGCATCTGTGGTCATGAAAGAAATTGGTCTCTAGTTTTCTTTTTTGTGTGTTACCCTTACCAGGTTTTGGTGTCAGAGTAATATTGGCCTCATAAAATGAGTTGGGAGGTATTCCCTCCTCTTCGACTTTTTGGAAGAGTTTGAGGAGAATAGGTATTAAATCTTACTTGAATGTTAAGTAGAATTTACTAATTAAGCCATCTGGTCCTGGACTTTTACTTTTTGGTGGGTTTTTGATGATTGTTTCAATTTCCATACTGCTGATCGGACTATTTAGATTTTCCAGATCTTCTTGATTCAGTCATGGAAGGTTGTATTTTTCAAAGTACTGGTCCATTTCTTCTAGGTTATTAAATTTGGTGTTATACTTTTTCATAGTATTCTTGTATGATTTTTTGTATTTCTGAGATATCAGTCGTAATGTCTCCTTTCTTCCATGATTTTGTTGATTTGTCTCCTTTCTCCTTTTTCTTTAGTGAGTCTAGCCAGGGGTTTGTCAATTTTATTAACCTTCTCAAAGAAACAGCTGTTCGTTGCATTTATTTTTTCTATTGTTCTTTTGTTTTGAATTTCATTTATTTCTGTTCTAATTTTGATGATTATTTTCCTTCTGCTGACTTTAGGCTTCATTTGTTCTTCCTTTTCTATTTTTTTAAGATGAAGTGTTAGGTTATTTATTTGGGCTTGTTCTTGTTTTTAGAGGTAGGCCTGTAATGATATTAACTTTCCTCTTATGATCGCTTTTGCCGTGTCCCAAAAGGTTTGATATGTTGTACTACCATTATCATTTGTTTCTATGTATCTCTTGATCTCTCTTATTATTTCTTCTCTGACCCAGTTATTCTTCAGTAGCATGTTGTTTAATCTCCATGTATTTGTGGTTCTTTCTGATTTCTTTCTGCAGTTGATCTCTGGTTTCAAAGCACTATGATCAGAGAATATGGTTGTATGATTTCAACCCTCTTATATTTGTTGAGGCTATTTATGTGTCCCAGCATGTGGTCAATCCTTGAGAATGTTCCCTGTGCACTAGAGAAGAATGTATAAGCAGCTGCTTTGGGATGGAAGGCTCTGTAAATGTTAATTATGTCCAATTGGACTAGAGTATCATTTAAGGATGTTATTTCCTTATTGATTTTCTGTTTGGATGATCTGTCCATATCCGACAGTGGGGTATTTAGGTACCCTACTACGATAGTGTTTTGGTCTGTTTCTCCCTTTAGTTCTGTTAGTAATTGCTTTAATATTTCAGGGCTCCCTGATTGGGATCATAGATATTAATAAGTGTTATTTCATCTTGGTGCATGGTTCCCTTTATCATTATGAAGTGTCCCTCGGTATCTTTCTTTACCTTTTTTATTTTGAAGTCTATTTCATCTGATATTAGTACTACCACTCCTGCTTTTCTCTGGATGCCATTTGCTTGAAATATCATTTTCCTCCCTTTCACTTTGAGTCTATATTTGTCTTTGGAGCTGAGATGTGTCTCCTGAGGCAGCATATGGTTGGGTTTTGTTTTTGATCCATTCTGCAACTCTGTGCCTTTTTATTGGTGAGTTCAGTTCATTTACATTTAGGGTGATTATTGAAATATGAGGTCTTCTTAGAGCCATTTTATCTTTCGCTTTCTGGTAGCTCAGTGTTTCCATTGCTTCCTTGCCCATGTGTTTGTTTTCTTTATTTTGGTTGGCTTTTGTGGGTTTTCCCTCTGGTCCTTATTCTTTTATGTTATACACTTCAGTTCTGAATCTTTGGTGTGTGGGTACCATTACAAATATGTTAAGGATAGTTTTATATATATACATATACATATATATATATATATATATAAGTCACACACATACATATACATACATATATATAAATAAAATATATTAATATATATTAAGGATAGTGAGATATATATATATATATATATATATTATACATTCGTCCATTTTCTTCTGCATGTGCCTTATCTCCGTTCCCCTTTGCGAATCTGGATCTTTGAATCCTCCCATTTTTAGTCATTGTTGTCTCAATTTGTCCCTATATATGCTAAACGTTTTTAGTCATTGTTGTCTCAATTTGTCCCTATATATGCTAAACGTTCATTACTATCTTGTTATAACAATTCACTTCTTATTATTTAAGCTATAATGCCCTGCTCTTAATAAGGGTTGCACTCCTCTGCTTCTATTTGCCTGATAATCACTTTACTCCTAATTATGTATTTTTGTTGTTGTTGTTGTTTTGTGTTAGGTGAGCTGACCTCCTTCAGTATTTCCTGTAGTATAGGCCTTGTAGTGGAGAAATCCCTCAATTTTTGGATGTCTGGAAATGTCTTGATTTCTCCTTCATATCTAAAGGAGAGCTTAGCTGGATACATTCTTCTAGGCTGGTAGTTCCTTTCACTTAATAGTTTAAATATTTGATTCCATTCCTTTCTGGCTTGTAAGGTCTATGCTGAGAAGTCCGGTGATAATCTAACAGGTTTTCCTTTATATGTTACTGTTTTTTCTCCCTGGCTTCCTTGAGAATTCTTTGTCATTGATTTTTCATAACTTTAATACAATGTGTCTTGGTGAAGGCCTTTTTGGATTGAGGTAATTCGGTGTTCTGTTGACTTCTTGAATTCCAAGCTCCAGCTCTTTCCTTAGATTTGGGAAATTCTCGTCCACTATTTGTCTAAAAATGCTTTTTAGTCCCTGCTCCTTTTCCTTGCCTTCGATAATGCCCATTATTCTTATGTTTCCTCTCCTGATGGTATCAGCTAGTTTTTGTATTTCTCTTTTATTATTTTTCATTCTTCTATTTCTCTCTTCTTCCTTCTGATTTATTTCTAGATTTTTGTCTTCGATATCACTGATCCTTTCCTCCATTTGGTTGACTCTATTTACCAAGCTTGCTATTTCATTTTTCAACTCTTGCAGTGTGTTCTCATCTCCAGAAGTTCTATTTGGTTCTTTTTGAGTGTTTCAATCTCCTTGCTCTGCTCATCTAGTTGTTTTTTCAAGTCCTGAAATTGTTGATTTGTTTTGGATCTCATTGACTTTTTCAGAAGTACCATCCTGAATTCTCTGTCATTTAAGTCACATATTTCTATGTCTGTATGCTTATTTTCTGGAGATTTTTCTCCTTCTTTCTGAGATGCCTTGTCACCTTGGTTGTTCTTGGTGTTTAATGAACTATTTCTCCACCTAGGCATTAATGGAAGTGTATTTCTGTTTCTCCAGAAAGAAGATTTATTATATAAAGGTCTCTCTTTAGTCTGTTGCAAAGAAGGCACTTTTGTTTTGGTTGCTTTTGGCGTCTAAGCCTCTTGGATCCCTGCTTTATATAAAGTCTTAATAACACTTTTTAAATTTTCTCGTAGATATTTAATCATGCTTGTTACCCTAAGTTTCAGTCCCTGTCAGAATCAGCCAACAGTCTCCGCAGCATTTGCTCAGATTCCCCTGGGGCTCGCGGTGATCAGTCTCCGGTGATCAGTCTCAGAGGTATGGGGAGGGGCCCGGGTTGGGGGTTTGGGGCTGCGGCTCAGCCTCGGTTTTGCAACTGCAGCCGGTAAAAATCAGCTGTTGTTCTTCTGTGGTCCTGTCCCACTTCTCTGCTTTCTGCCCTGATGACTGGGCCCTGCAGCCAGCTGGTCACAGGGATCCTACAGCTATTCCCGTCAGGAATGTTCAGGGAACTCGCTGCAGGAACTCTCCACCCTTCTCCCCTCCCCCTCCTCCTGCAGGGACCTTCTGCAGCTGCCAGAGGCAGCTTCTTTATTGCTCTCAGTCCACCACCCACACCCTGGGTTCTGACCTGTGGTAGCTCTTATGCGCAGATCCCATGCTCAGACATGCTGGTATGCAGTTTGGGTGTTTTTTGTTGAGTTTTAGATGTTCAGCTTATTGTTGTTTCAAGGGGAGAGATCTGGGGACATCTCTCACTTCACCATGTTACCAAAGATCCAGAAAGAGAAATACATTTTTATGACCTTGGATTAGGTAATGGTTTCCTAAATATAATGCTGAAAACACAGGCAACCAAAGGAAACTTTTGTGTATCACAGTACACTATCAAGACAGTGGAAAGACAACCCATAAAATAGGAGAAAGTACTCATAAAGCACATATCTGATAAAAAGATTAATATCTAAATCATAAAGAACTCCTACAACTCAACAACAACAACAAAGAAAACAACCCAATTCTAAAATGGGCAAAGGACTTGAATAGATGTTTCTTCAAAGAAGATATACAATGGCCAACAAGCACATGAAAAGATGATCAATATACACTATCCATTAGAGACATGTATGTCAAAACCACAATGAGATGCCACTTCACACCTAAAATGATGGCTATTATCAAGAAAAGGGAAAATAACAAGTATTTTGAGGATGTGGACAAATTGGAACCTTCTCATATTGCTGTAGGAATGTAAAGTGGACCACTGTAAGAACTAGTTTGGTTGTTCTTCAAAAAGTTAAACATAGAACTGCCATATGATACAGCAATCTCATTTCCAGGAATATACCTAAACTGTTTTTACTCACAACACTTCTAACACCAAATACATGGTGTCATTTCCAACATCACTTCTTCAACTCTCCAACGCCAGCTGGGTATTGCACAATTCAATTAAATTCTGACACTATCTTTCTGGAGTTAACATCAGATTGCACTGCTTAAGGGTTCAGACCCACAAGACTACTGCTATTTCAGATGGCAGTCACAAGTTCCAGATTATCACTAGTACTGACTGATTGGCTATAAATTCAGGAGAATCCCACGACCCCCTCCTCAGGTTCTATTGTTTGCTAGAATGACTCACTGAACCCCATAATCATTTTATTTACTATTACTCATTCATTATAAAAGGTACAACTAAGAAACAGCCAAATGAAAGAGATGCATAAGCAAGTAATAGGAGGAGGAGTACAGAGTTTCCATGCCCTGAGTGCATCACCCTCCCAGCACATGGATGCATTCATCACTTAGGAAGCTCTCCAAATTCCACTGTTTGGAGTTTTTTTATGGAGGTTTCATTATATAAACACAACTGATTAGATCATTAGCCATTAGTGATCAACTCGATCTCTAAACCCTCTCCTTTCCCTGGAGGTTAAAGAGCAGGGTTGAAAGTTCCAACCCTCAAATTATGGCTGGGTCTTTCCAGTGACTTGCCCCAATCCTGTAGCTTTCTAGGGACTTCCAGTCACCAGTCATCTCATTACATACAGAGACACTTTTATCACTCAGGAAATTCCAAGGGTTTTAGGAGCTTGTGTGCCAGAAACTGAGGACAAAGACCAATTTTTTTTAATATATCACAATACACAAATTATTAAAAGCAGACACTTATCAAATACTTGTACACCAATGCTCATAGCAATATTATTTACAATTGCCAAAATGTGGCAACAACTCAAGTGTCCATTTGCAGATGCATAAACAAAATGTATAGACATACAATGGAATATTACTCAATATTAAAAAGAAATGCAATTCTGATATGTTACAATATGAATGAACCTGGAAGACATATGCTAAATAAAATAAGCCAGATACCAAAGAATACATATTGTATAATCTCACTTACATGAGGTAGTTAGAATAGGCAAATTTATAGAGACAGAAAGTAAAATAGTGGTTTTCAGGAGCTAGGAAAAAGGGGAAGTAGAGAGTTATTCTTTAGTTGATATAGAGTTTCTGTTTGCAGTGATAAAAAATTTCTGGAAATGGATAGTGGTGATGGTTGTACAACATTGTGAATGGTCAAAATGCCATTTAATTATACATTTAAAATGGTTAAAATAGTAAATTTGCATTACATGTGTTTTACCAATATTAAAACAAAATTTTTTTAATATGCAAATGATGAGAATAGACATTTCTCCAAAGAAGATATACAGATGGCTGATAAGCTCATGAAAAGATGCTCAACATCATTAGCCATCAGGAAAATGCAAATCAAAATCACAAGATATCGCTTCACACCCACTAGGATGGCTATGATCCAAAAGACATACAATAACAAGTGTTAGCAAGAATGTGAAAACATTGTGACCCTCATACACTGCTGGTGGAAATATAAAATAGTGCAGCCACCTTGGAAACAGTCTGGCATTTCCTCAAAATATTAGACACAGAGTTACTATGTGATCCAGTAATTCCATTCCTAGGTACCCAAAAGAAACATACATCCATATAAAATTTTTTACATCAGTGCTCATGGCAGCATTGTTCATAATAGCCAAAAAGTGGAAACAACTCAAATATCATTAACTGATGAATGGATGAACCAAATGTAGTATATCCATACAAGGAGTATTATTCAGCAATAAAAGGGAATAAAGTACTGATGTATGCTACACCATAGATGAACTTCGAAAACATTATGCTAAGTGATAGAAGCCAGTCAAAAAGGTCACGTATTAAATGATTTCATTTATACAAAATGTGTAGAATAGACAAATCTATGGAGACAGAAAGTATAGTAGTGGCTACATGAGGGTGGCAAGGGGACTAGGGGCAAATGGGGAATGATTGCTAATTAATCCAGGGTTTCCTTTTGGGGTCATAAAATGTGCTAAAATGGATTGTGGTAGTGGTTACACAACTCTGTAGATATACTAAAATCCATTGAATTATACTATTGAAATGAGTGAATTGTACAGTATAAAAATTATATCCCAGTAGAGCTATTACCAAATTTTTTTTAAATTTTCCAGTAAAAATTTGAACACTGCTTCTGATCTGTAACATGACTTTATTTAGCTAGAAAAGAACTAGTAATAAAAGTGGAGGCAGTAATTCAAGGTTATATTCCTTTTATAAAATGAAGCATATATTCTATGTTTTAATATTACTACTTTTCCTAATTGTTAAACTTGACCTAAAACTAAAATTTGATGTCTACTTAATAGCTAAAAGTAATTTTAAAAATAACCAAGTTAGATTTATCCAGTAAATACAAGAAATATTAGAAAAATTTATAAATTTGATTCATCACAATAATAGATGGAAAGAGAAAAATCATGATTATTCCAATAGATGCAGAAAAAGCATTTCATTAAATTATAATAAAAGGTCTTAGAAAAAAGTAATGATAGAAAAAATTTCCATAAAGAATACCCCTAAGTATTCTATAGCAAACAATGTCCTAAACATTAAAAGCAGTTCTTTTACAAATCAAAACATAAATAACACTAAGTAGCAGGTCATATAGCCTATAAAATAAAAAAATTAATAAGTTAAAGCTAAAATGATTTCAAAGGAGTAAATAAAACTATTTTTATCAGCAGATAATATGGTCATTTCTGTAAAACCAAAAACAAAAACCAAAAACAATCTACATACGATGTATTAGAAATAGTATGAGAATTTAATGAGGTGAATGGATATTAGATTGTTGTATAAAAGTCAATTATATTTCTTTGCACTGATGACAAATATCTAAAAAATATAATTAAAAAGAAGATAACATTTTCAACACCATCTGAGAATACCAAATATCTAGAAGTAAATCTAATAAAAGACACACAAGATCTCTAGGTGAAAACTATAAAACAACATAAAGAGACATTAAATGAAGACCTAAAAAACTGGAGAGATATACCATGTTCATGAGTAAGAAGATTCAATATTGTAAACAACCGATTTGTAGATTCAAAGCAATTCCGAATCAAAATCCGAATAAGTCTTTTTTAATGTTAAGCTAATTCTAAAATAAAGTACAAGTAATAAACATATAAAAAAGCCAGGAAGTTTCTGAAGATGACTATGGGGTAACTTGCCCTATCAGATATCAAGAATTAATATGAAGCTATAATTAAGACAGCATGGAACAAATTGGACAAATTAACGGAAATCAGTGGAGATCCACAATAGACCCACACATATATGGAGCTTTAGATATATCAGATGAAACATGGCATATTGATGGGGAAATTAGGAACTATTTAATAAAAGGAAGTAGAAAAAATTATTATTTGTGTGGTAAAAGGTGAAATTAGAGTTCTATACCATGACAAGACACAAGATCTAAATCCATATGTATTAAAATTTATATGTCAAAAACAATACTTAGAAACTCTTAGTAGAAATTATAGATGAAGATATTTTAGAGGGAAAAATATTTTTAATTTAAACAATACAAGAAAAGCACTAACTATAAAATTAAAAAATAATAAATTTGACTACTAAAATTAGGAATTTTTGTTTAACAGATATTTTAAAGATAGCAAAAAAACTAGTTACAAATTAGAACATATTTATAATTCACACAACTGATAATTAGCATCAAAAGTATATAAAGAACTCCAAATCAATTTTAAAAAATAGAAAAGTGGGCAAAGGACATAAACAGGCATTTCAGAATGAGAAAACATATATGGCCAATAAATATATGGAAAAATGTTAAATCTTGTTAATAATAAAAGAAATGCTAATCAAGAGTACAATAAGGTAACCTCTACCTTCATTCCACCTGAGAATGTCAAATGTGAGTATATTATGTGTTAGAGATGTTGGTTACAGAATTTCTTATCCATTCCATTAGACTCTAATTTTGATACAATGTCTTAGTCAATTCAGGTAGTTGTAACAGAATACAATAGAATGGGTAGCAAATAAACAACAGAAATGTATTTACTATAGTTTCGGAGGCTGAAAGTCCAAAATCAGGGTGCCAGCATGGTCAGGTTCTGGTGAGAATCGACTTCCAAGGTGCAGAGGTCTGTTTTCTTATATCTTCACATGGCAGAGAGAGGAAGAGCTCACTAGAGTTCCTTTTATAAAGGCACTAATTCCATGCATGAGGACTCCTCTCTTGTTACCTAATCAAGAGGCCTCCTAAAGACCCCACTTCCCAGTACAATCACAGTGGGGTTAGGATTTCAACACACAAATTTTAGCGGGGCACAAACATTCAGTCAGTTGCATATAACCACTTTGATGGAAAATAGTTGGTCCTACTTGAAGAGTTGAACATTCACAGTAATTCCACTCTTTGGTTTAAGCCCCTTAAAATTATTGCTTACATACAACAAAAAGTAGGAAAATTCTTGAAACAATCTCAATATCTATCAGTAGAAGAATGGAAAATAAACTCTGGTATATCCATACAATAGAATAGTGTCAGAAAATTCCATGTAGTCTTGGAAGATTACTTACAACATGATTCCTTTTTTAAAAATAGATTTAAAAATTAAAAAACAGGCATTTTAAATAATACTTTTTAAGAAATATAGATTAAATAAGACCATATAGAATCGGAGAAAAATATGGCGTAGATGATAGAGGCTTCATTCATCCCTCTTTCAACCAAATCAAAGTTGTGACAAAAACATGGGGCAAACAGCAAGCAGAATCACCTGGGATCTAGATGAATAGAAGCACTACAACTAGGGAGAGAAATAAGAAATCACCCATGCAATGGTAGAAGGTAGGAGGGGATGAAGATGCAAGGTTTCCTGTTCAGAGTAGCTGAGTGGGACAGAGGCTATGGAAGTTGCAGATGCCTCTTAAAGGGGCCTTGTCCATGAGTGGACTTTCACAGTGATGGACCTGCTAACTCTGAGCACCAGCAGGTCAGCTGCTTGAGGGGTCGCCAGGGACTTACAGGGGAACTGAATTGTTGGAGCAAGGGCTAAAGTAAGGTTTCCTTCTAGGCAAAAGTACTAGTGATATCCATTGTTCCTCTGTTGAGCCTTCCCCCTTCCCAGTGTGTGAACTCAGCGCCTCCATAGCAGAGATGTCATCAAACTGGATAACAGAGGTCGCTCTGCCCAGAGGATTCCATGAAACTCCACCTCCCCCAACTTGCTGCCCCACACAAGGCACATCCATTTGTGTCCTCAGCAAGTCAGGTGCTCCTTGCTGAGTAGAGCCTAGATTCACACTGGTAGCAGCTGGCCTCGGTTTCTAGTGTGGTTTCTTGAAGCAACTATAAACACAGCATCTGTGGATTGCTTGTTGAATCTTAACAGGTGGCCCCAGAGGGCACAGGTTGGAGCTAAACTTGCCCTGCAGCTGAACTCCTCTCAGGACTGTGCCACTGGACACCTACTATACAAAACCATGCTAATAAGATCAGGAGACTTAGGAGCTTTGCTTAGTGCATAGAAACAGACACAGAAAGGCAGTGAAAATGGGAAGACAAAGAGGCAGAAACCATACGAGAGAACAGAACAGACATCCAGGAATAATGGAGTCAAGCAATCTAACAGATTCAGAGTTCAAAACATTGGTTATAAAGATGATCAATGAACTTAGGGGAAGTATAAATGAAATCAGTGAGAACTTTAACAATGAGATAAAAAACATGAAAATGGAAATGTAAATTATAAAAGGGAACCAGTGAGAAATTATACAGATTATGGGGTGAGATGAAGAATATATTAGATGGAATCAACAGAGTGGATAAAGAAGAGGATCGAACCACTGATGGAGGATGGGGAAAACAAGCAAACTCAATCAGAACAGCAAGAAAAAAAAGGCAAGACTATAATAATAATGTCAGGAGTCTATGGGACACAATTAAATGTAAAAATATTTGTGTCATGGAGTACTTGAAAGAAAACAAGATGTTGAAGAGCTATTTGAAGAAATAATGATGAAAAATTTCCCTCACTTGGTGAAGGAAATAGACATACAACACCAGGAAGCTGAGAACATGAACCCAAAGAGGTCCATACCAAGACACATCATAATTAAAATGCCAAAGGTTAAATACAAAGAAAGAATATTAAAAGCAGCAAGAGAAAAGCAATTAGTTATCCACAAGGAAGCGCCCACAAGACTGGAAGCCAATTTCTCAAAAGAAATCATGCAAGACAGAAGGACTTGGCACAAAATATTCAAAGTGTTGAAAACCCAGGATCTACAACCAAGAATACTTCATCCAGCAAAGCTATCATTTAGAGTCAAAGGACAGGTAGAGTTTCCCCAGACAAAAATAAGCTAAAGAAATTTATCAACACCAAGCCAGTATTACAGGAAATGTTGGAGGGACTACTTTAAGAAGAAAAAAATGTAGCAAAAACATAAAGAATGGTAATAACTACATTCCTATCAACAAGTACCTCAAATGGTAAAGATTAAGTGCTCCCACTCAAAGATAGAGTGGCTGAATGGGTAAGAAAATAAGACCCCTACATATGCTGCCTATAAGAGACTCACTTCAGATTAAAAGACACACACAGACTAAAAGGAAGGGGATGGAAAACGATATTGCCTGATTAACCTAGAGGGCATCCTGCTGAATGCAGTAAGTCAGATAGAGAAAGACAAATATTGCATGATTTCACATACATGTGGAATCTAAAGAAAAAATAAACAACAACAAAAACAGAAACAAACTCATAAATACAGAGAATATTTAGAGGGCTACTGGATGGGACAGGGTTAGGGGAATGGTGAAAAAGGGCAAAGAGATTAAGAAGTACAAATGAATAGTTACAAAATAGTCATGGAGATATAAAGTATAGCATAAGGAAAATAGTTAACAATGTAATAAATATGTAAAGGGAAAGAGGGATATTAGATTTAATGGGGTGACCACTTCATGAGTTATATAGATCTCTAATCACTATGCTGTACAACTGAAACTAATATATTATTGTATGAAAACTATAATTTAAAAAAAACTCATTGAGTTGTACAATGTAATACAAGCAACTAATTGTCTATTATATTTCATTAAAGCTGGAAAAAAATTCATTGAATTGTAAAAGTAAATAAAAATAAAATATACATTGTAAAGATTAAAAAATCCAAAAAAAAGGATATAATCATCCTTAAAGCTATGCAGCTAATCTATTATCTATTAATATTAACTGTCAATCTATAATCCTATTTATTTGAAAGTTAACTGTTTATTCATAAAATTATCAACTTATAATTATTAATAATTGAAACATTTTAGCAATAAAAATATACGTTTGTATTTTAAAAAAGAGAGACCATGTAAAGTAAAGGAATAATGGGCAAAAACTAAAAGAATGATGGAGAGGCAAAGAATGAGAAGGGACTGTACCATATAACTAGTGGTGTGCTAATATTAAGGTCCTAGCTATTGAACTGGATGGCAGTTTCATAAATGCTTTATCAGTATTAAAAATAAGAAAAATAAAAGATGATAGATAGATAGATAGATAGATAGATAGATAGATAGATAGATAGATAGATAAACAAGGGCATTGCATGGACTAATTGTGAGAATGTGTCATGAATTAGAGATTATTATTCATCTAGTTCTGAGATCCATATTGAAAAGACACAGAATAAAACAAACAAAATCTCAGGCTAAAATTTTAGATTATTTCTTGAAATGCAGTCATGTCATAAAGGAGGAATGGAAAATCTTGCTAAATGTCTTATCTTATGTGAGAGTTGGAGATTAGATACTGATTAATTATCAATGTTGATAGAAAAATATATTTCGAATATGGCTAGTAAAAATTTAAATACAAGAGATAAAAAACAGAGCCATAATCAACGAAGCTTTATAATAATCACGAAAGCTTAATAAATTAAAACAAAAAAAATCAGAAGTAGGAAAAAACTTAATTATCACAATATTTATGAGATTAAATGAGGATGAAGCAAGCTCAGTGCCTCAAATATTATTATTTTATTTATTTGCTTAAAAAATAAAAAATTGACTAGTGGTTACCAAAGGGGAAGGGGAGGGGGTAAGTAGGCGGAGGGGAATTTAAATTATTTCTTTAAATAAATAAATAAATACAAACAAAGGGGTAGGAGGAAACATTTGCTGGTGATAGACATATTCAGTATTTTGATTGTGGTATTGATTACAGCATATACACGATGTAAAACCTTATCAAATTGTGTACTTTAAACGAGTGCAGTTTATTGTACATTAGTTATCCTCTCAGTAAAGCTGTTTTTGTAAAGGCAAAAAAAAAAAAATTAATTAAATTAATTAAATAATTGAAGTGATCAAATTAAGATATGTGATTTAAGATAGCAAAAGATTTTTTTATAGCATTCACATGAATTCAATTGGCTTAGATTATATGAATAAATGATAATTGGTCAGTACGTAAGTATGTATGTTAATTATTTTAAAAATTAATAAGTAGCTACCTCTGTAATGGCCTATACATTCCTTTATCAGACCCTAAATAGGAATTTCTTTAAGAAAATAGTTCATCCAATACTAGTAGGCTATTAGGTTAGTTTTTTCTAGCTCCATTTTTTTAATTGTTCTTAGCCTCTTCAGGATATAGAAATTCTATTGTAGTTATTAAAACCATGTGAAACAGGTATTGGTATTCTCCCGCTGTTTTTTTTTTAATAGATGAGGAAACTGAGGGTCAGAAAGGAGCTGGTAAATCAGGCTTCCAGCATTCAAACCTCAAATGACCTGATGGCCAACATTCGATCACTAAGCTATCTTGATACCATGTGATCCATGTGAGATAATCTACTATGCAGCGCAAAAATCATATTAAACCATATAAAATATAACCTAAAAGCTAAATAAAACTATAACTATGCCCTCTATTTTCCATATTATTTAAGTTTGCAGTGTGAGCCAATCTCTGATGTGACTACTAAGAACAGAATCATGCTGGTCTTTTGCTGCCCTCTTATGGAAGATGTGCATAAATACACAAAAATCCCAGGCCAATAACTGCAGTCTCTTTGTCACAACTAAATTATTTCAGGTGTTCCTAGCTTTAAGTGGTAAATGAGTCTCTCAAACAATGCAACTAGTACATAAGAGATACCTGATTGATGTTTGTAGAATTGAACTGAAAATTTTAACCACTAAATCTCTGATATGTACTGGGAGCTTGATTTTATAAGAATCCTATGGTAAATGGTTTATCCAGTTAAATGACTAAACACCTTCCAATTTAATCTTTGTGGTATACAGATTGGCATGTATCATGTTTATTTAAAATTATAAAACTGCATACGTAGCAAATTTATTCACAATAAATAAAATCATAAAATTTACAAAATAAATAAAAATCATAATCTAAAATTTTCAGTTGAATCACTTGTTTCAAGCACCTTTGCTTTTGTTTAAAATCCAAATCTGATAAATAGTCAAAATGGACAGTTCAAGTTTCTCTTCGTTTTCTGCTCTTTGTTTACTCTCCATTGGTTGTGACCACAATCTACCTCAGGAAAGACTAAGTGTCCTGAACTCTGCAATAGGCAAGCCTGATTGGTGCTCAACAAAATTTATGAAAAACAGCATTGCTTGAAGTTTTAACGTAGGTAGTTATCTCTCTAGCTATTTCCTCAAACTGATAAGGCTGTTAATGATGATATTAAACATTAAAGTCCATAATCTTATGACTTCAAAACAGTGAGGCATTTTTGTAGCTCAATGGGAAAGGTAATTGTTTCACTAATGTATGAATGAGCAGTCTTCTAAAGTCATGGATGACTTTATACAAGGGAAATTCTCCAGACTTTCTACTGGACTGAAGTGTTAAAATCCTAAGAATGAGACCTCAACTAGCCCTCTTCACTAACTGTGGGAAGTGCTATGCATATCACTGAGTTGTGTGATGTATATCACGTCTACATACTAGGTAGCTACCACAAATTAAAACAAAACAAAACAAGAACAAACAAACACAAAATAGTTGATAGTATATGTATCAAAAATGTTTCCTGATTCCTCCAGTAACTATCACAACAACCTACTGTGAGTTCTTCAAGATCTTTGCTATACATATTCCCCCTAATGGTTCCTCCTTGATATTATTCAAGTCTCAGTTCAAAGGTTATTTTCTCAAAGAAGCTTTAGATGATCATCCTCAAAGGTAGCTTTCCCCTACCCCCATCATTCTGCTTTATTTTTTCACAGCACTTACTATTATATGTTTCCTACCAACTAGAGTATAAGCTACATGAGAGCAGGGATCATTTATAACTTGAGTGCACCATCATTTTCCCATTGCCTAGGACAGTGATGAAGAGAAAGTACTTAATTAATGTATGGAATAAATAAAATATATAATATTCCAGTAAGTATAGAAAATCATTATTTATTTCAATAATACTAAAAATAGACCTTCATTAGATAAAAGTACTATGTATTCTAGAATTCTAAATCCATAATTGGAGTCTTATCTTTCTTCTAGTTATGAGAACTCCACTGAGCTTTCATACTGCACTTCTACTTGCTTCCCTGAGGTCATACTTGGCAATATCATTTCCTCTCCTAATGAGTAACCCTAGCATTTCTTAGAGCACCTAGCCTACCTATGACACCTCGACATGAAACTAAGCCACTGCCTCTTTATCCACAATCACAGCCAATATTGTGCAAAGGAACCCTGGACTCATTTCAGTTCTTCCTATGCCAATGGCTAACCAAAGGCTAATTTTCATCACAGAAGTTTTGTTAATAGATGATTTACTAATTGAAGTATGAGTAAATTAGGGGCAAACAAACTGTTTTCCAATAAAATCTTACTAAAAGTGAAATTTGAAACTATGTGAAATTGTTAGCAACCATGTGTACACTATATATTTTCAATTTTAAAAAATTGGTATGCATCTATTCAGAAAACATTTCCTAAATATATATTCCATCCTAGATAGCCAACTATGTGTTTTCAGAATGCAGAAGTGCACAGTGAGAAATAAAGTAAATGCCATTAAAAAATGTAAGTTATATTAACATATAATGGGCTTATTACTGATATTTTAATTAATAAACATTTTTAAATTTCTCAAATTTAATACCTATTACAACAATAGATATAACACACATAAATAAAAGCTTTTCAATAATTTTTAAGGATATAAAGGTTCCTCAGACCAAAATATTTAAGAACCACTGTCATAGACTGAAGAGACTAAAAACAGATAAAAAGACCAGGAGGATGGTTTTATGAGTATGAATACCTGCCTAGTAGGATGACTAATCAAATCTGAGATGATATGGACTAAGAAGATTAGCAGCCTTAAACCCTAAAGACTAATGTTTCTTTCCTCACTATATATTCAAAATAAAATAGTATTAAACCATAGAAAAAATATAAGGAGGCTGAACAAATTTCTGATATTTCCTCTTATTTCTTGTTTTCCAGCTTTACTGAGGTGTTTTTGATAAATAAAAATGTTATACATTTAGGTTGTACAACATGATAATTTAATATATGCATACACTGTGAAGTGATTAGCACAACCAAGTTAATTAACACGTCCATCACCTTATATAGTTAGCATTTTTCTGATGGTGAAAATAATTAAGATCTATTGTCTTAGCAAATTTTAAATATACAATACGATATTATTAAATATAAACACTATGCTGTGCATTAGAACCCCAGAACTTATTCATCATATAACTGAATGTTTGTACCCTTTGACTAATATCTCTCCACTTTTCCCCACTCCTCATCTCCTGGCAACTATCGCTCTACTCTCTGGTTCTATGTGACTTTTTTAGATTCCACCTATAAGTGAGATCATACAATATTTGTCTTTCTGAGTTTGGCTTATTTCACTTAGTATAATGTCCTCCAGTTTCATCCATGTTGTCACAAATGGCAAGATTTCTTTCTTTTTATGGCTGAATAATATTCCAACACGCACACATTTTTTATCCCTGAAAGTGCCATAACTTTTGGTCTGAAGGCACATTACAGACAGCAAAAGGAGGGGAATTTCACATATATTACAGTGGTTCTAAGTTAAGTTATCAGAGGTTGGTGTTCTGAGAGACTAAGGCAGGTGGAAGTTCCAAGGCAGGGTCTTGGAGAGGAAGAATAAACGAAAGTAAAACAAAACGTTTCATCGTTCTTATTTTTAACTGATCTAATAAATAACTGTTCAAAGTAATAATGGCAACAATGTATTGGGTGATTATAGCACATGAATAATAAGTGAAATGAATGACAGGAATGGGGACAAGACAAGAGAGAGGAATTGGGAATATTCTGGTTTAAGGTACATGACTACCTGTAAAGTCCTATAGTGTTACTTGAATGTGGACTTAGATTAGTTGTAAATGCATACTGCAAGATCTAAAGGAACCACTACAAAAACATTAAGCATAATTGATATGATAAGAGAGAAGAGAACATAGAATTATATAAAATAAAATACAAAGAAGCATAAAAGAAGGAAGACAAAAACAGAAACAAAGAATAACTGCAATGAAAAGAATATGGTTAAAAACATGGTAGATACTAATCCAACTATATCAATAATCAATACAAATACAAATGGTACAAATACTTCAATTAAAAGACAAAGGGGATCAAAAAAACAATATCCAACTCTATGTTGTTTAAAGAAACCCATTTTAAATATAATGACACAGATAATGTTATTAAAAGCAAAGGAGTGAAGAAAGATACCATGCTAACACAGACCAAAAGAAAGCTGGAGCACCTATATTCATTTCAGACAAAGCTGGCTTCAAAACAAGGAAAATTATCAAAGATAAAGAGGTTACATAATGATAAAGGAATTAATTCTTCCAAACAACGTAATAGTCCTCAAGGCGTATGCACCTAATAACAGAGTATTATGATGCATGATGCAAAAACTGATAGAACTGCAAGGAAAAATAGTTGAATGCATATTTCAATTGCAGACTTCAATACCCTTCCACAAGTAACTGACAAATCCACAAGGCAAATTGACAGATCCATCAGGAATGATATAGTGGAGCTAAACATCATCATTAATCAACTGAATTTAACAGACAAACTAGAATTTATTCTAATATATTCTAGTATTTATAGAATACATTACCAACAACAAAACATGATTCTTCTCAAGATCATCTGGAATACGATCAAGACACACCACAATCCAAATCATAAAATGCACCTTAGCAAATTTGAGAATTCATAGAGAATATGCTCATAGGCTACAATTAAATAAAATTAGAAATCAGTAACAGAAAGAGAGCTGGGAAATCTAAACATATTTAGAGATTAAATTATTCGTGGGTCAAAGAAAGTCTCAAGAGAAATTTTCAAATATTTTTAACCAAATAAAAATAAAAATACAAGTTATCAGTATTGTGGGATGCAGCAAAAGCAATTCTTAGAGGGAAACTTATAGCATCAAATGCGTAAATTAGAAAAGAATAAAGATCTAAAATCAATAATCTAAATTCTACCTTATGAAACTACAGAGAGAAGAGAAAATAAGGCAAAAGAAAGCAGAATTAAGAATAATTTAAAAATTTGAGGAGAATCAATACAATTGAAAACAAGAAATCAACAGAGAAAAATCATTGAAACTAAAATCTGGTTATTTGAGAAGATCGATAAATCAATAAATTGATACACCTCTAGCCAGTCTAAATAAAAAAGAGAGAAGGCACAAATACAAATATCAGAAATTAAAAAGGGGCCCTTACCACTAATACCACGGACTTTAAAAGAATAAAGGAATATTGTGAATAATTCCATGCCAAAAAATCTGATAACTCAGGTGAAATGGATCAATTCCTTGACAGAAACTACCATAATTCACACAAAAAGAAATATGTATTATTACTATGCCTATACTACTAAAGAAATTGAATCAATAATTAATAACTTCCAAAAAAGAAAGCACCAAATCCAGAGGGTTTCATTATTGAATTCTACCAAACATTTAAGGAAATAATGATACCAATTCTCTATAGTGTCTTCCAGAAAATAAGATCAGAGGGAAAAATTCCTAAAACATTGTATTATCTATTACCCTTATATCAAAACTAGTTAAACACATTACAAGAAAAATTATAGACCAATACCTCGCATAAACATGAATGTAAAATTCCACAACAAAATATTAGCAAGTCTAATCCAACATAGTGTAAAAATAATTATAAGCAATAATCAAGGTATACAAAGTTGTATACCAGGTATACGAAGTTGGTTCAACATGCAGAAATCAGTTAATGTAATTTGCCACATCAACAAGCTAAAGAGGAAAAGTTATATCAAATATTGATCAAAAGAACTGAACAAACATCTCACCAAAGAAGAAACAAGCAGCAAATAACCATATGAAAAGTTGCTAAATATCATGTCATTAGGTAATTGCAAATTAAAACAACAAGGGGGGCGGGAAATGGCATAGATGATAGAGACTCTGTTCATCCCTCTGGCGACCAAATCAAAGTTGCGATGGAATCAAGGAGCAAGCAGCAAGGAAAAATTGCCTGGGATCTAGATAAACAAGCCGTACAACTATGGAGAAATACAAGAAATCACCCTGCAGCGGCAGAAGGTAGGATGGGGCAAGGACACAGGGCTGCCCAGTTTTGAGCAGCTGAGTGAGACTGAGGCTGCGGCAGTGGCAGTGGCAGTGGCAGCGGCAGCGGCAGCGGCAGCGGCAGCGGCAGCAGCAGCAGCAGAAGCCTCTTAAAGAGGCCGCATATGCAAGCAGATTTTTGTGGTGACAGATCTGCTCGCTCTGAGCACCAGTGCTCATTAGGCTGCACACAGGGGACACCAGGGACTTACAGGGAGACATTATCAGAGTGAGGGCCTAGGGGAGACTTGCTTTCTACAAAAGTGCTGGTGGTATCCATTGTTCCCTGTTGAGCTCTCCCTCTTACCACTACGGGACACTGCATCTCCATAGCCCAGACATCATTAAACTGGATAACAGAGGTCACTCTGCCCAGAGGATTCCCTGAAACCCCACCTCCCCCAACTCACAGCCCCACACAAGGCACATCCAGGTGTATCCTCAGCGAGTTAGGTGCTCTTTGCTGAGCAATGACTAGACTCACTCACACTGGAGGCAGCTGGCCTCGGTTTCTGGTGTGGCCTTTTGAGGCAACTATAAGCACAGCGTCTGTAGATTGCTTGCCTAATCTTAACAGGTGGCCCTGGAGGTGTAGAGGCTTGGGCTAAGTTTGGCCTGTGGCTGAATCCCTCTCAGGACTATGCCACTGGACACCTACTTCATAAAACCACACTAATAAGACCGGGAGATTTAGGAGCTTTGCTTAGTGCATAGAAACAGGCAGCCAAAATGGGAAGACAAAGAAGCAGAAACCATATGAGAGAACAGAACAGAGATCCAGATATAATGGAGTCAAGTAATCTAACAGATGCAGAGTTCAAAACACTGGTTATAAAGATGCTCAATGGACTTTTGGGAAGTGTAGATAAATTCAGTGAGAACTTCAACAAAGAGATAAAAAACATAAAAATGGAAACAGAAATTATAAAAGGGAACCTGTCAGAAATGAAGAACACATTATCTGAGATGAGAAATATATTAAATGGAATAAACTAGTGAATAAAGAAGAGAATCAAATGCCCTATCAGAGGATGGGAAAGCCATGTGGAATCTAAGGAATAAAAAGAACAAACTAATCAAAAACAAACACAATTATAGTGGAGAATTTGGTGACAGAGGGGAAGGAGAATACGGGGATGGGCAAATGGTAAAGAAGTACAAATTAGTAGCTGATGGATGGTTACGGGGATGGGGAGCACAGCCTAGGGAATGTAGTTAGCATTAATACATTGGCTAGGTGGAGGGTCAGGGGAGGGAGGGAGCAAATGGAGGGATCATTTTATGAACTATATAGATGTCTAACCAATCTACTATATACTTGAAACTAATTCAAATAAATAAAATTTTAAAAAATTAGAACAACAAGATATCACTATACACCTATTAAAATGGCTAACATTCAAGAACTAACACCACCAAAATCTGGTGAGGATATGGAACAACAGGAACTCTCATTCATTGTTTGTGGGAATACAAAATGGTACATCTTCTCTGAAAAACTGTTTGGCAGTTTCTTACAAGCTAAACAATCTCTCTCTCTCTCTCTCTCTCTCTCTCTCTCTCTCCAGCAATAAACACCTTAGCTCTTACATGAGCTGAGATAGGAGGGAGGAGAATTTATTTTTTTCCCAGGGCTTGATTTTCCTCAGATACAACTCCAGCTCCTTGCCTTCTAGCACACAGCCATCTACTTGGCCACATTGGCCTGGTCTTGAAGAGATGCATGCAAGAAGCTTGCCTTGCTGGAACTTCTCTTCTAGGAGACTATTGATTTTGGCATTCTTTTTCCTTCATCGTATTTCTTCTGAATTTTCTTTGATCATTTTTGCTTAAAATCTCTTCCTCCTCAGAAGTCAGCTTGGCCCCCTTCTTGCAGCTCAGAAGCAGTGCATAGTGGGATTCATATGACTATCGTCAGTTCAGCGCACTTTCAATGAGCACAATGCAGTTCTTTACTAAGGTCTTGGTGTGGACAATTCATTGTTGGATGCATTGCAAACAACATCACTAATCCTTGTTTTGCACGTACAACACTCGGAGCTCCAGGAAAAGTCCCCCACATCTAGCCTCAAGGTGCAGTACTGCTTGTTGCCTCCCTGCACACAGACTGTGTGTATGCAGTGGGGGCCAATCTTAGTGTTGGCAGCAGGGCGTCCCAGCTCATATTTTCACTTTTCGTGGTAGGGCTTTCTTTTGCCCCCCATTTTGCAGCACTTGTGCCAGTTGTCTTGAGAGATGCCCATGGCTCAGAGTTGGCTGGAAAAAGAAAACACAGAGTCCTGGTCCGGTTTTCCATAATCCTTTTTTTCTTCCAGTTTTATTGAGATATAATTCACATATAATATTGTGTACATTTAAGGTGTGCACCGTAATAATTTGATATAGAGAGCAAAATGATTGCCACGATAAGGTTAACAAAACCATCACATCACAGTTACAAATTTTTTGTGTAGTGAGAACTTTTAAAATCTCTGTTAGTAAATTCCAAGTATATAATACATTATTAACTATAGTTACTATGCTGTATGTTAGGGTGCCAGTACCGCAGAGTGTAAAAGAATTCACAAAGTCGAGAAATAAAGTAAAAGATTTATTCACTTTCCAAGTGAGGAAAGGGGCCAAACATTAAGAATAACACTGGCCCTGAAGGGTGAAGGGTTTGAGCTTTTATTGAGTTATAAAAGGCAAGGCAGCTGGTGTTTGTTAATGGCTGGGTAGATGTGGCAAAAGTTTGAGTTTTCTTTGATGTTATATGAAGCAAGTTACCCGGGATATAGTTAATTAACTGCAGGCTTGCTTGTCTTGGTATCTTTTCCCAGGCCTGTGAACTTAAGCTAGGGAGAAAGAAAAATTAGAGGGTGCTTTAGGGTCTGCATGCATCCGTAGGTCGTTTATTTTGGCCGAAGCGGGGGGCTGACTCTGACAGAGGCTCAAGGACCTGTAGATGGTATATTTTAGCTGATAGCCAGAGCTAGTTCTGGCAAGGGTCCGAAGCCTGTTAGGAACTGAGCTGTTTGTCCTTTTACTGTACATTATATCCCCAAACTTATTCATCTTATAACTAGAAATTCATACTCTTTGACTACCTTCACCCATTTCCTCCATCTCCCACTGTCCATCCCAGCATAGTCTTATTACATTATGGACTGACTTGTGCCTCTCAAAATTGATGTTGAAGCCTTAACCCTCAATGTGACTGTATTTGGAGATAGGGCTTTTAGGTGGTAATTAATAATTGAGGTCATAAGTGTGGGGCCCTGATCTGATAGGATTGTTGTCTTTAAAAGACTAGAAAGAGACAACAGAGATCTGTCTTGGGAACACGCACAGAGATAAGGTTTGTGAAGGCAAGCCAGGAAGAGAGACCTCACCAGAAACCAAAATTTTCCACACCTTGATCTTGATCTTCTTGTTTCCAGAACTGAGAAAATAAATTTTCATCATTTAAGCCACCAGGTTGTAGTATCTTATATTGGCAGCTGAGTGGGCTAAGACGCCATGTGATGCAGTAACTGTCCTCCTAAGTATTTACTCAGTTGAGTTGAAGAGTTATTACTATACAAAAACTTGCACATGACTATTTTATAGCAGCTTTATTCAGAATTGCCAAAAATTGGAAAGAGTCAGATGTCTCTCACTAGGTAAATAGATAAACCGTGGTATATCCAAACAAAGGAATATTACTTAGCAATAAAAAGAAATGAACTACCAAACTACCAAGTTCCCCATGTCTGATAAAAAAAGACATGTAAGAAATTAAATTATATATTGCTAAATAAAAGAAGAAATCCATAAACAAATTTGTCTATTGAACTTATGTCTATGTAGATACTGTATGATTCCAAGTACATGATATTTTGTAAAAGACAAAGCTGTGAAAACAGTAAAAAGATCAGTAGTTGGCAGTAATTCAGGGGGAGGAAAGAAGGGATCAATAGGTGGAGCACAGGAAATTTTTAAGGCAGTGAAACTATTCTGTATGATACTGCATTGGTAGATACATGCCATTACACATTTGTCAAAACTCATAGAACTGTAAGGTACAAAGAATGAACTTTAATGTAAACCATGGACTTTAGTTAATAATAATATATCAATACTGATACATTAATTATAAAAATGCACCACATTAATGCAAGATATTAATAGCAAAAATTATGGGGGTAGAATATGGGAACTCTTTGTACTGTCTGCTCAATTTTCTTATAAGTTTAAAGCTGTTCTAAAAAATAACATCTATTAATTGCAAAAATATTATGGCTTGCAAAGAAGTGAAAGTGTCTTTATTTGCAAATAAGATGATTATATATAGGAAATCCTAACAAATCTTTAAAGAAAACTACTAGAAATAAGAGAGCTTGTTTAACAAAGTTACAGAATATAAAGTCAATATACAAGAAACATTTAAATTCCATACGCAGCAGTAAACAATTGAAAATTAATATTTAACAAATACCATGGCACCGAGAAATGTAAAATATATAAGGATAAATTTAACAAAATATATGTAAGACTTGTATACTGAAAACTAAAAAAAACTGCTGAAATTTTTAAAAATCTAAATGAAGATCTATACCTGAATTAAAAGACTCGATATTGGTTTGTTTCTTTGGCAATGTTACTTTTTATTTTTTCAATTATAATTGATATTCAGTATTATTTTATATTAGTCTCAGGTGTACAGCTATAACACGGGAGCCCCAGGCCTGGATTGTGCACCTGGGTTTGGATATTCTGGAAGAACCACCAGGAGGACCAGAGGGGTAAAAAATGCCATTTACTACACACAGGCAGGGATGCTTCAGCATCAGCTGGTCGAAGCTGCAGGAACCAAGCTTATGACTAAGAGCAAGTGGAATTTTTTATGCACCACAAGCAGAGGGAGGGGTTATCTCATTGGGGGAGCAGCTGCCTTCTCAGATGGATGGGAGCAAGGTGCGCTACTTGGTTACAGGAGCAGAAAACATTCATAGGAGCAGCAGTAAAACGTCCTTGGGAGTAGGCACTGCTGAAAGCTCTTTGTGTGCTGCCTTCTTTGGCTGTTGGCTGGGCAGCATTCAGTCTCCTAAGTATGTGAAGGGCCTATGCTCTGAGATAACCCTACCCTCCACCCCGACATAGCTCTTCCACCCTACATTCTTCGTGTCAGTTCTTCCAGGCCGGGAGTCCCCCGGGTGGTGAGAGCATTTGCATATTGCATTCTTATATCACAAATACAATAAAGACTACATTCTAACCCTAACAGTATACATAAGCCAAGCAGTCCTGTTACCAGTCCTGCTCCAAGAGCCCAAGGAGGGACACCAAAGTAAAGGGCTTTGCTTCAATTGCTGCAACGTGTGAGGCTACAATTCCTGTTACAACTTCCCCCAGGCTCCTGATCGTTCCTCAGTCTTGAGAGAAGAGAGGCAATTGCTCTGGCTGTTTTCTGCTAAAAAGGGGTGGAGTTTGGGGGGTTACAGAAATGAAACTGTCGTACATTCAATTGAATGTATTGTTAGTTTTGGGTTTGCTATGAATACAAAGTAGTCTTTTGCATGATTCTTTTTATTTGAGTCTCAACTTCCCCAGAGGTGTTATTGTAGGTTTAGCAGGTTATATTAGCCATTGTATAGATGTCTCCTATGTCTATGAAAACAAGAGAAAAACAAAGGTTAATCATCAGAGTAAATTATAAACTACCTTCTGAGTTTGAAAGGCTGTCAGTAAAGATTTCTAGATATAAGGCCGGAAGCATCTCCCGTAACTTGAAATGTCCCTGATGATGTCCTCAGATGCCAGAGCAAACTCTGTGTGGCCCGCACAGCACCAGTCACTGAGATTGTTCAAACGTGAGCCATTGTGGCAATTTCTCAAATTTTATATCAAGTTGTCCATCTTTAGCTTGCATGGCTTGGAAAAAGCAATTATAGTTTTCAATAATTATTAGTTAGAGGATGAGAGAAAAATTTACAAATCGAAAACATGTTTGAAAATTCACAGATAGATTTTGGAAACTAGAAGAATTCAGTACCCAGTCCAATTTACAAGTGGAAAATAAAAAACCTAAAAGGCAATGAATAGCATAAGAATCTAATGTTTACATAGATATATTTCAACTTTTATCGAAACATGTTTTTTCTTTCCTCTCCAACTACCCCTATTTTTACCAAAGATAGTCAAATTAAGATTCATTCATTTGTGAAATAAGTCATTTCAATAAACTTGGCCTGGTCATTTGCATAAGCCCAGCAAGACTATTAATTAACCAGATAGGGACTTTTAATTCTGCTTTGCTGGAATTTTACAAGGAATCTTCAGATTGAACTTAAAAGGACTTGCAAGACCCAAAAAATCAAGGCAAGGACTTGCCCTCAGAGGATGCCTGCAATACCTATAGGTTTCAGGTGATTTCCTCTCTTCTTGAGATCTCCAAAATATCTTGAAGTTCCTGCACTTGCCAAGAAATGACATTCTTTACTCATATGAGAAGGCTGCTGGGAACCATGAGAACAAGGTACCAGGGCAATATTTCCAAAGGCTTTATTGGCTTCTGTAAGTCAATCTTAATTCCTTAAAGTTGTTTGGTCACATCTAAGTCTCTGCATTCCTCTTAAATATGACATTCCAGTCAAAGGCTTGGTAATAAAAACTAGTTTCCAATCATGTCCTGGTATAAAGAGAACAGATTCTTATTAAACTTATGCAAATAATCACATTGCCATGAAAGTAAGAATACTTACACATTAAAAGTGTTTGGATTCCGGAAGGGTAAGTAGGGAGGAAAAGAAACACTCCAATTCTGTATAATTATTAGCAAAATTTAGTTCTTAACAATTGTGAAGATACAATATCCTTAAGTAGCCAAAGGCCTGATTGAGACAACATAAAACATGGAAAATTATTTTGATAAAACACAGAATCTTTGTTTTCTTCATGCAGAAACCTTTTCCACAATATCAGTAGCAGACCCATAATCCCAGAAACTCTGTCTTATTTAGCAGAGGGAGAAAACAACTCCGATTTTGTATTAGCCTACATTTAAATTTATTTCCAATCTTGTTTAGTTTAACCATATATAAAGTTTCCTCTTTCAAGATTTTTCTTCTGCAACTTTCTTCATCCCTTCAGTTTGCCTCTTCTTACTCATTTCAAAATAACCAACTTTAGGACAAACTACTTTCCTTTAATCTCCTTTAAAATAAATCTTTATAACTTATACCTTCTGTTACTAAACATATACATTTCCCTTCCAATCGTAATACGAATTCTTAGCTCTCAGAAACCTCAATTTCTAATAGTAGTTAGAAAGTAAGCAATTAACATCCTTTAGATTGGCAAATTTATGAATATATTTTGTAACCTCTAGAAGTATTTCATTTGCCCTTGACAGTTTTACAGAGGCTGGGAAAAGGTAGGGGCAGAGTACAGCTTGCTGTAAGCCTGAAAGAGAGTCAGAGGTTAGCATGACATCATTGATATAATGATACAATTGTACGGTGGAGGGTTTAGCCCAGCCAGACAAATCCTCAGCCAAAAAACCATGGCAAATAGTGAGGCTGTAGGACAGTGAAGTTCCATTGTTGTCCTTCCCAGGTAAAGGCAAATTGATCTTGACTGTCTGGGTGAATATTTGGGACGTGTCCTGGTCCTGCAAAAAGTCATCCATGCAGAGTCAAAGAGTCCTTCACTTGAGGTCCATTCCAAGGTGCAGACAGCTAGCTACCTGCCTGTCGAGCAGGGGTTGGAATTTCTGTCTGGTTTAGGCTGCCTCCACAGGGCTACCAGTACTGTATTGGGTTGCTTATCAATCTTCTTTAGACGACCCCGGCACTTATTAGATCCATCCATAGTTGCCTTCTGGTCACCTTTACTGGGCCATCGTTACTTTGCACCTGCACATCATCAAGCCCTCAGTTTCTGCCTGGCCAGTTCAATTTCCCTCAAAATGGGCAACAGCCTGTGCTGTCGCCTGGACTGTCCTCCCCACTAGGGTGGACAGGACGGGCACCAAGGTACCATAATAGGCCAGTGGGGCTGTCTGGATGATGCAGTCCCGCATACCTGCAGTACATGGCACCACTTCGGGGCCCTCAAATGGTTCGAAGTAAATAGCATGTCACATTCCCACCTCCCTAAGGAACACCTGCAGTTCCGTCATGGGCATCCAGCATGCTGGGCCATCGGCAAATTGCCTTTATTTGGCCAAACCATGCAGCAACCCGCCATGAGCCAATTCAGCAGTGATGTGTTTTCTGCATATTGGATTGCCCCATATATGCATTGGCGCAATGAAAGGTGGGTGGTGACAGAGGCCATCTGGGTTAATTCATCCGCAGACAGTATTATGTTATCTGCACTGGTGTCCCAGAGGCAGAGTAGCTACCCTGCAATGGACTCTGATCCTTTCTGGTGGAACTTGGCGGCCAGCTCTACCAACTCCGCCAATGTACATGGCCGGGTGGAGGAGGCAGGTTCCTTGGATTTTGCCCCTCAGGACATTCTTGTTGAGTCTTTAGTTTTTGAACAATTACTGGGCAGGCCTGAGTAAAACATATAGCTTCCTCTGGGAGGGACACCTCTGTATTCTCATCTGACTCAGACTCACTTTCTGAGGAGGGGTCCTATTTACTGGGTTTCCATTCAGACTGTGCAATTACTGCCTACATGCAAACTCTCATTAGCTTTCACCCCTAAACTTTTGCAGAGCAACAGGATAGGTCCTGCAGTTGTTCACCAGTCTGTTCTGTCATCCCAGAATATCTTTGCTATTGGCCTGTGTGACTCAGAGGTCTCTTTCTAGCCTTACTTCTTCTTCCACTTTCTTCACGTTTTCCTCAGCCTGCAACTGTTGAGTGGTAGCCTCACGCAGTGCCTGCAGAAGGGGCCAGCCCACTGTGGCTGCTAAGACCCACAGCTCCTTTTTTAAAAGAACACAATTCCCTTATTTTCAGTAAAACTGTAAGAGGCCCATAGGTGTGTTGGGGACATCCTCCCATTCCCTTGGTGAGCCCCAAGAATCTAAAAGGCTTGCCACCTCAAATAACATGGACCCAGAGTCCTACCCCGGGATTCCCCCTGTCAGGCCCCCACCAGGTATGTTCTCCCCCTCACTCAAGGCTGACTCAACTGGGGTATTTTCTGGAATATCTTGCCGGCTATGCCAATTGTAATGCAGGAGCATGAGGCCTGGAATGTGCACCTGGGTTTGGATATCTGGAAGCACCACCAGGAGGACCAGAGGGGTGAGAAATGCCATTTACTACACACAGCCAGGGACGCTTCAGCAGAAGCTAGTCGAAGCTGCAGGAATCAAGCTGCTGACCATGAGCAAGCAGAGTTTTTTATGCACATAAGCATAGAGAAGGGTTATCTCATTGGGGGAGCAAGATGTGTTGCTTGGTTACAGGAGCAGAAAACACCCATGGGAGCAGCAGAAAATGTGCTGAAAGCTCTTTGTGTGCTGCTTTCCTTGTCTGCTGGCCGGGCAGCTATCAGTCTTCTGAGTATGTGGAGGGTCTATGTTCTGAGTTAACCCTACAACAGCCTAGTGGTTAGACATTTATATAATTTACAAAGTGATCCTCCCGATTAGTCTAGTACCTACCTGGCCACCATACATAGTTATGACAGTATTTTTGACTATATTTCCTATTCTGTACTTTACATCCCCATGACTACTTTGTAACTATCAATCTCTACTTCTTAACTCTGTCTTCTTTTCCACCCAAACTCCCACCCCCTCCCATCTTGGCAACCCTCAGTTTGTTCTCTATATCTACGAGTCTATTTGTTTTGTTTGTTCATTTATTTTGTTCTTTATATTCTACATATAAGATCATATGGTATTTGTCTTTCTCTGTCTGACTTAGTTCACTTAACATAATACCCTCTAGGTCCATCCATGTTGTTGCAAATGGTAAGATTTCATATTTTTATGGCTGAGTAATATTCCATTGTATATATGTACCTCCTCTTCTTTATCCAATTGTCTATTGATGGGCACTTTGCCTCTTATCTTGGCTATGGTAAATAATGCTGCAGTTGTTGAACAAAGGTATGCATATATCTTTTTGAATTAGTGTTTTGGATTTCTTCAGATAAATACTCACTAGTGGAATTTCTAGGTCATAAGTTAGTTCTATTTTTAATTTTTTGAGGAACCTCAAAACTGTCTTCCACAGTGGCTGCACCATTTGCAATTGTGCACAAGGGTTTCTTTTTCTCCACATCCTCGTCAACACTTGTTTGTTGATTTACTGATGATAGCTATTCTGAGAGGTGTGAGGTGATATCTCATTGTGGTTTTAACTTGCATTTCTTGATGATTAGTGATGTTGAGCATCTTTTCATATGTCTATTGGCCATCTGTATGTCTTTTCTGGAGAAATGCCTATTCAGGTCTTTTGCCCGTTGTTTAATTGAATTGTATGGGTTTTTTGGTGTTGAGTTATATGAGTTCTTTATAAATTTTGGATATTAACCCTTTATCGGATATATCATTGGTAAATATCTTCTCCCATTCAGTAGGTTGTTAATGTTAATTCTTTCCAAATTGAACTACAGATTCAGCACAATTCCAATCAAAATCACAGCAGGATCATTTGAAAAATCAACATGCATCCTTCTGTGGTTTCTGGTCAGACATGTAAAGTACTTTGAAGTAGTCACTCCTGTCCAAAGAAAGAAAGAAAGAAAGAAAGAAAGAAAGAAAGAAAGAAAGAAAGAAAGAAAGAAAGAAAGAAAGAAAAAGGAAGGAAAGGAAAGGAAAGGAAAAAAAGGAAGGAAGGAAAAAAGCTAAACCAACTGAAAATCAATAACTCTTCTTTGATACATCAGAGAATTGAGCTCACAAGGCAAACTGCTGCCCCCAAAAACCAAGAAAACAGATGGACACAAAGAATCACAGCTTACTTCACTAGAAGCAGAAACTGACCGCTAGAGTCAATATTGGAACCCTTAAGCTGTAATTGACAAATCGCTGGAGGCTTAATGTGGAGCAGATTGAGAGTTAAAATACCTAAAGGGGCTCATTCGTAGGGGAATCCTACACTTATATTAGTTTTCCCTCCAAGAGTCCTACCATTGTGAAAATCAGAGAAAAATCACCTTGTGTTTCCAGAAGAGATTGTGAAAGGAACCTCATAAAAAATGCACCCAAAGTATTTTGTTTTGTTAACAAGGTCTGCCCTCAAGGTAACCTACTTTATCAGAACCTAACTAACCTAAGAGAAATAACTCTATCCTCCCATAGCTTTTGGTGTAAAGGAAGGGAAATATCCAAATCAGGATCACTAAAAGACTGAGACCTAATCACAGGACTGTAGAATGCTTTCTTTCCCCCATATCTTACCACAATATCAATAGAGCTCCTGTATGATCATAGGGATTACAGCTAAAATAACCATAAGTCTCAGGACCTACTTAAGGAGTCTAGGAATATCCAAAGACAACAGGGAATACAAAAACAGGACACTAGAGGAGATTTTAACCTCTGACACCACAGTTAACAGCAAACAGTAAAGACAGACTCTTAGCCAGATGAACGTAAAACCTCACACTAAAGGCCTATGTTATTTCTTTATGTATGGCTTTCAACAAACAATTTTAAGACATGCTAAAAGGCAAAAAGTACAGCCTGAAGAGATAAAGCAAGCATCAGAAACAGACTCAGATATGGCAGGGAATTTAGATTATATCATAAATTTCAAATAATTATGATTAATAGGCTAAGGGCTATAATGAAAAAAGTAGACAAGCTGCAAGGACAGATAATGTAAGTAGGGAAATAAAACACTAAAAAATTCAAAAAGAAATTCTAGAAATCAAAAATACTGTAACAGAAATGAAGAATGGATGAGCTCATCAATAGAATGGACCAGGCCAAGAAAAGAATCAGCAGCTTGAAGCTAAATCAGTAGAAACCTGTGAAACTAAAATGCAAAGAGAAAAAAGGTTAGGAAAAAAATAAAATAGAACATTCAAAAACTATGAGACAATTACAAAAGGTATAACATGTGTAATGAAACTGCCAAGAAGAAAAAAAAAAAAGATAAAAAGAAACAGAAGAAATATTTGAAGTAATAATTGAAAATTTTCTAAAGTTAAATGGCAGACACCAAATCACAGATCCAGGAATCTCAGAGAATAAGAGGCAGAAAAAAATACCAAAAAATATACACCTAGGCATATCATATTAAAACTGCAGAAAATCAAGAAACAAAGAGAATATTTTGAAAGAAGCCAGAGAAAAATAACACCTTACCTATAACAAAACAAGGATATGAGTCTCATGAATTTTTCTCACCAGAAGCCATGCAAGCATAGAGTGGAGTAAAATATTTTAGATGTTGAAAACAACAACAACAACAACAACAAAACCCTACCAACTCAGAATTCTGTATCCAGCAAGATTATCTTTTAAAAATGGCATGGCTCAAACTCCTATGTCCAAACAGGGACGGTAGGTAATGGAGTTTACTCAGGGTCAGGGTTTTAGGAGACAGGAGCTAGGATAGGCAGAGAGACAAGGGAGTTGAGTACATAATCAAGAAAGAGTAAATGAAATAATATAACATGGAATCTAAACTAGGCAGGAAGAGGAACAAAAATAAAAGAGAAAACATGGAAGAGCCAATGGGTTTAGGGATTATGAGATTGAAAAATATCTACAGTGGTTATAGTTGGAAATGGATGTTTGAATTACTGAGTTTGGAAGAGAAGCTGGTCCAGAATGTGACCTTGGGAATGGGTAACCAAAGTAAGCAAATAAAAAGACACTGGAGGAGAAGTGACATTGGGGTCAGAATTTGAGGTAACAAGGAAGACCCTGTTGTACTGTTTTCCCTTTCTTCTTTTTTCCAAATTTCTTTACTGAGATAATTAGAAAAAGTAAAGTAGCTTGTTATATCCACTGAAATTATCCACGCCTTCAAGCCTAAAATAATCTAACTTTTCTCCATTATATTTACATTTATGCCATAATTAAATTTGCTTAATATGACAACTAGCCAGTTCTCTTATAGCTAAGTGGAATTTGCTGTGTTTAAACAAGAAAGACATGCAAAACTTTTAATAAAAACTGAATGTATAAAAAAAAAAGTGAAGGAGAATGGTGCAGCCACTGTGGAAAAATTTGGCAGTTCCACAAAAAATTTAAATATATAATTACTTTATGAACCAAGAATTCTGCTTGTGGTATATATGTACAAAAGGATTGAAAGCAGGGACTCAAATAGTTATCTTTATACCAATGCTCACAGCATTATTATTAACCATAGACAAAAGGTAAAAACAACCCAAGTATCCAACAGTGAATAAATTAAAAAAAAACTGTTGTACATACATACGATGGAATACTGTTCAGCCATAAAAAGGAATGAAATGTTTATACATGATACAGCATAGAGAGACCTCGAAGACATTATGCTAAGTGAAATAAGTCAGACACAGAAGGATAAATATTGTATGATTCTACTTATATAAGGTAGCCAGAATAGGCAAATTCATACAAACAAAAAGCAGAATAGAGCTATTAGAAAGTGGGGGGAGGAGAAAGGAAGAATTATTGTTTAATGGGAATAGAGTTTATGTTGGGATGATAAAAAGGTTTGGGGTATAGATAGTGATGATGAGTACACAGAATTGTGAATATAAGTAATGCCAATACACTTACGAATGGTTAAGATGATAAATATTATGTTATGTATATTTTACCACAATAAAACAAAAGTGTTTAAAAAAGGGAGAAATAAAATTTCTCAAAGAAAAATTGACAAATGGATTCTAAAATTTACATGGAAATGAAAATATTAAAGACCCAGAATAGCCAAGCAATTTTGAAAAAGAAGAAACAGAGGACTTATACTACCTGATTTCAAAACTTGCTATAAAACTACAGTAATTAAGACAGTGAAATATTGGTATAAGAATAGACATGTTGATCATTAAAACAGAACACAGCCCAAAAATATACCCATGCATATACGTCTATTTGGTTTCTCAGAAAAAGGACCAAGGTAATTTAATGGTGTTGGAATAACTGGATATCTATATGACAAAAAGAAAAAAATAATAATCTTGACTCTTATCTCACCTTGTAAAGAAAAAATCACCCCAATGAGCTACAACTACACAATGTCTAAAATAAGACACCAAAAAAAAAAAACTCCTCCCTTTACTGAAAATATATTTCTTGTATAAGAAGATGTTTCTTGTGTGTTATAAGAAGATGTTTCTTGTGTTAGAAATGCCCTTCTAAAGTTATATTAAGATTAACTATATATGAAAATGGAATTAGTCATATATAGTTAATCTTAATATAACTTTAGAAGGGCATTGAAACGAAAGATGTTTCAAGGTAGCCCAAGCAGTTTAAATAAGATGCTCTCCTAAAAGCAGTCAACTGAATTCAGTAATGCTTTTTAAGATCTCAAAGAACTTCATAATTAGATCATTTTTAAACAAAGTTAGAGAAGCTAAATTATTAAAGTCTCTGTTAGATATGTATTTACCTAAAAACTGTTATCAACCATCTTTTTTTTATCAAGTATTGTATCTTAAATCACATAGCAGAAAGTAAAAAACTTCCCCAAAATGATAGTTAGACAGTAATTAGCTAAACATTTAAAAGAACAGAAAGAGGATCAATAAGAGGATTAGTAAATTACACCACTAAGATAAAAAAAGATCATACCAGTTTTTCCCTCCATAAATTACCAACTCAAGGACAGTGCAAATTTTTAATGTGGGCAGTTGTATTCCCTCTTCCATGTTTTCTGAAAACCTAATCATATTTTTAAATTGAGAGATATGTATAATAACCTAACAGTGAAAAAGGGCCAAAATTATAGTAGTGCTAGACCATTCAATAGGAATATGCTATTAATTTTTAAATTAAATAAGTAGAAATACAGGTTCTTTTGGAAAAGCATTTCCTAGGGCCCAAAGGTTGCACTAATTCACACAGAAAATATTGGAAGTTATTCAAAACACCTCGTTATTTTTAAAACTCTTTTAATTAACACAGGATATTGGCGGCCACTTCGAATTCTGTCTCTATCACTTAGTTGCAATGTGAACTTGAGAAAATTACCTAAACTCTGTTCTGCAGATATTTTGTCTGTCAAATGAAGATACTGCCTATTGCATAGATTTATTATGAAGATTAAATGAACTAATAAGTGTAAAGCACACATTGGTGTCTAGCATATAGTATGCCTAGGTGTTAGCTATCATCATCATTACATTATTACTATTCTACTGGAAAATGCCAGGAAAAGCAGATTTTTCAAAATTATGTACACAAAATAGTTAGGAAGGTAGATTAGAGTCTGATTCCAGTTTTGATGTTTGACTACTGACAGCTTTCAAGTCCACCGCCCTTTTTCCCCTTGCCTCACATCTGAGCATGACCATAATAAAGTTCAAATGCTCCCTACTTTTGGTGCAAGTTCAAACCACACAAGAATAACCGGAATATGGGAACTCCACCGTCTAACCACCAGAAAAACTCCAAGCCAGTCTCCTTTGCAGGTTCTCTCAAGCCACTTGCAGATCAGGTTAGGAGCCATCCCTGCTCTCCCTGGAAAGCCTCACTGTGAATAAACTTTTCCATACCTACTTGGTACGTTTATGATATCATCAGTCTCAGCATGGAATCAAATTCTGGGTGGGGTTCATCTTCCTTCTCTGTGAGTTTTTCCAAAGAGAAAGGAACTAATCCAAACAAAAATTAATTACATAGAAAGAGTTGAATATTATAAGAAAACTAAGAAGTCAACTGAAAGATTCTGTGAGAGACACATATTACTGTGTTAAATGTGTTTATGAATATCTAAAAAGCAACTATTATTTCAAAACCTTCTAAAATATGTTAGTAGCAATAAAGTGAAAAAAAAATGACCTGAGTTTCTGCATTTTCATAGTCCTTAGGATGTTATCAAAATATTCATAAAATGTACTGATTAAAAGACAGTTGGAGGAAAGGTTTCTGTACTCTCATTTCTAAGTCTAAGTTCCATCTTAAAAGTAATAATATAAAAGATTTTAATTAAAAAAACTTTAAATAGCTTTTTTATTTCATCCAAGTTTAGCCCTCCTTCACCGGTCCTAACTCAATTTTAAATGACTAAAAATAACCTATATAAGTGTCATATTAGATCTAAAAAATACATTTTTTAAGGAAAAATCCAGAAAAAAAGGAACCAGGGGAAAAAAGCAAAACTGTTAGTAACTATTTCTTGGTGGTAGAAGTATAGATAACTTATTTTTCATTTTATAGTTTTCCATACTTCCTAGACTGTCTACTGATAGCAAGTCGCTTACATATTAATGCAGTTTTATTGCTGTTGTTTCATTTCCTTCACACTCAGTGTACAAATGTGAATAGGAACTGTGGGCATGGGCATTGAGATGCTTGGGAATCAGGCAAATTTTTCTCCGTCTCAAAAAAGGCACAGAAACATATATATTTACAAGATCAATAATCTTCAAAATGATTATGAAGACCAATCAGAAATATTCTTAATTCTATGGATTATAATTAGTACAGATGTAATCCAAACCTGTGTTTACAGATCTATATACACTGGCATCATAATGTCAATGTACCAAACTAAGTCCTGTATGGATGAAAAAAAGCACAAGAGCAAAGTTACAGTTTATAAAAAGAAGCAATACTGAAAGATGGAAATAGTCTCATATATAAAAATCACCTTTGCAGATTCACATGGATTTATATTTGTTTTAGGTAGCTTCATCGTTCTGCAAGTGTTTTACCCTTGCTCTCATCTCTTCCTTTTACTGTACCAACTTCCAGTAACTAATATTTGTACATACCCTTATAAGTTACAAAGTACTTTGCATGTGTAATTGTGTAATTAAGGGCAACTGCTCATTACCAAATAAGATTAGTACAGTAGAGTTGTCTAAAGTGTTTCAGATAATCTATAGATGATTTTTTTGCAGTAGTATTTCTTAGTTTTGTTCTTGGCAAAGTGAATGAACTATCTATATGTACTTAAAAATTAGAAAACATCTCATTGGCACCTCTCCACTGTGTACCATTTCAGAGTTTACAAGCCAAACTTTAGGACATTTAGTCCATAGTAATTCCAATTTTCCCCAAAATACTACCTAGGACTTAAACTTGGAGCAGTTTTAAAGAAAACAAAGGAAATATATAGATGACTTCCTTATAGCAGGATACACCAAAATTGCTATCAAGAGAGGAGAGAATGTCCCTCCCCTCGTGAAAGTGTCAGATAGCCATTATCTTTTTCAAGAGACAAGAAAAACACAGGAATACTTTCCATGTAGCAACTGTAGATAAATAATCCAATTCTATAGCAGATCGCTCTGCCTCTTACATTCTCTTTCGATAATATCTATAAGAAGTCAATAATCAGTTTAGTAAGCACCAGTAGTGGGTACTATTACGCATTATTTATTCTAAATAGTTTGTGAAAGTGACAGAAGGCTCTAAGTAGACACAAAATAACTTGAGGAAGCAATAACAGAAACTGACAACATGCTTCCCCAATGTATAAAAAGGACATATGTCCTAGAAGTTTTGGTTTTATCCTCTTTTTGGTCTTGAAGACATTTGTAATACATAACTATCTAGCATTTATTTACTACTTTGAATTCACTGTTTTTATATTTTTTTAACTGTGCTTAATTCCCTCCCCTATTAATTTTTAAAAGCAAACATCTATAGTTAAATTTTATAATAATTTTCAACAAGAAAACATTACATAATACTTAGGGCAAAATAATAATTTTAACAAAAAAGAAAGTAAAGCAACTAGACTAGGTTAGCCAAAGAGAGGCAGTAGGTAGGACTGTAGTGGTAGCATGTCATACATAATTATCAAGAAAGGCAGTCTCATGCCTACAGTCCTTCCATCCCACTCAGCCACATAAGATTATGAACCTTGGGCCTGGAATACTTCCTTACCAAGATGAAAAGCCCACACAGCTTGTGTGGAGATCATCATCTTGTGTGGTAAAATATTTCCCTGTTTCAAGCTCAATATGTTCCACTGAAGTGACCCTCGGACACACCCTCAACAGTCAATATTTCAAACTCCACAGAGTAGGGGTTGGGTTCTTCTGCTTCAGTGCAAGAAGAGTATATGCAGGCCATTTGTCTTGCATCAGCTGCCTGTAGAGCAGTGAGGTGGCCCTGTTGGCCATGGGAGATCAACATACACTATTGGAGCTGATCTTGCTCTGTCTCTTCTTTGAGTAAAAGCATTTGTTCCATTCAGTGTCTGACCTATTATGTTTTCCTTGGTGACTCCAATACCAGGATGCAGTGGGCAAAAAAGTTTGGACTTCTATTCCTGGTGGCTGGCAGTGATGAACTTTGCTATCCTCCTCATAGTAGAAGTCCTCCCCAGCATTGTTATGGGTGCATGGTGTTTTACTTATAATGGCAAAAGTAATCCCTCCCTATTTTGTCTATTTGACTAATTTTTCCAACAACCATAGCAGTCCTCAAAGTGTGGTCCATGTTCATTAAGGGGTCCCAAAATTCTTTCATGGGGTTTAGTGTCGAAACTACTTTCATAATAACACTAAGATGCTGTTTGCCTTTTTGCTTATGTTGATATTTTACTGATGGTGCAAAATCAAAGGTGGATTGGAACCTTAGTACCAGTCAAAGCAATGGCACCAAATCTTAAGAGCAGTCCTTGTATTCTTCACCACTATGCACTTACAGTAAACAGACTACAGTCCTGTTAAGAGATGTAGAAAGTTTTTAACTCTTCAAAATTATGGACATATATGCAAACATAGATTTAGACAACATACTGCATACATTAGAAAATCAATTTTTATTCCCACATACTTTGATTATATCTAATTATATCAAACTGCTTGAAATTATGCAAGCTAAAAGAGACTAATCATAACCAGTTACACCAAAAAACACAGGTGCCACAACTGTTATATCCAAAATGTAATTTGCTAAATTTCATTTAAGATGAGCAAATAAAAACTGCAAAAACTTAAAAGAAATTCTCTAAACTTATTGGTATGCTCTAAGTCTTACCATGCAGAAACTTAAGTAAGTTATCATAATGAGAAGTCTCCTAAGATTTCTAATATGTTCAGCTTCACAGAAAGCCAAATATTTTGGGTACTATAAAAACACTGTAATGACTGATTCTTTTCCTTGATGACAGATTCCTGTATTTGCCCCTAATCACTGAGTGACAAGAAAACCTTTTCCATACCAAGTAGTGATGATTAATTTTACCAGCATATAAAATGGTAAGTGTATTTCCATTAAGCTCTATGCAGTCATATCTCAATTACAATAGAAATGTGTAAATCCAAAATGTCTCTTTAGACATTTATAATGTAATTTATACAACTTTGGTCTAAAATATCAGGCTACATAAAAGGCTTCTTTTATCACATCTTAAGAGGTGGGCTCTACTGTCATTTCTTCTTTTCTGCCTTTTATCAGTTCTGTTTTGAAACTACTTTGGACACCTAATTCTACCAAGGTTCTGAGGTTGTACACTAGAAATTTAACATACACCCACAACTGGAAAGTGCTCAGACTGGGTCTTTTGATCTTTCTTACCTGATTTTAGTTCAGTGGACATTAGCCACAAGAGAGAAAAGCCTTTTAGCAGGAATTGTCCAGCTTCTTTAAACAGTACTTCCTTCGTGTGTGTAGATTGTCACTATGACCACCTGAGTTAGGATATGCACTCAGAATTTGGGTTTCAGAGCACTATATATATATATATCGATAACAGAGAAGGATCTTTTCCAGATTTTCCTTGTTTTCTGACTAATCTCCACTCTAAAATCGTTGAAATTTTTATACAAGTCAGTATTCATTTCCAGTTCAAAAGTGTAATGGCATCTATTCTTATAAAGAAAATTAAAATGTGGTTCTAGAGGTTCCTATTTGTGTTGCTAGTAAACTGGCAAAGATTGCACCCATATATCTCTAATGAAAGTATTTCTACTAAGCTTGCAGTTTGAGCTTCAAAGTCTTCCCCCAGAAAAGAAAAAGAACTGGACATTATGCTTTCCTTTGATAAATAACAGGATCACATGAAATGTAATTTATATTTGAATTCATTAATTTAATAATGCAGACCTACGTGTAGAAAAAAGGCAGAGAAAAGAACGTATAAAAAGATATTATAAAGTGCTGATGTTGAATTTTTTTTTCTTTCAGTGTCATTGAGATATAATTGACATACTAAAGGGCTGATGTTAACTCTTTACTACAAGGCACAAAATTTTTAAAATAAGCTATTGTGATTGTGGAAGAAACAATGTTGCTGAAATGATGTCTAGTTACCTGTAACTCCACCAAGATAATCCCCCATACACTTACAACATATAGAGGTCCACCTCACAAATTTGTTAGCTGAGATTTTTTTCCCTCAAATAGACTATTTTTAGAGGTTTTAGGTTTACAGAAAAACAGCATTAAGTACAGTGTTACCATATACTCCCTCTCACCCCACCCTGTTTCTTTAATTATTTACATCCTGCATTGGAATGATATATTTGTCACAATTAATGAACTAATAATTTACATTAGGGTTCACTCTTGGCCTTGTACATTCTATGAGTTTGGACAAATTGTATAATGACATGTATCCATCATTACAGTAGCATATAGAGTATTTTCACTGTCCAAAAAAATTCTCTATGTTCCACCTATTCATCCCTCCCTCCCCCTGAACGCTGGCAACCACTGATTTTTTACTGTCTCCATAGTTTTGTCTCTTACAGAATATCATGTAGCTAGCATATACAGTATGCAGCCTTTTCAGGCTCCTTTCACTGAGCAATGTGCATTAGGGTTCCTCCAAGTCTTTTCGTGGCTTCAAGTTCATTTCTTTCTATCATTAATAGTATTCCATTGTATGGATTTACCATAGTTTGTTTATCCATTTGCCTACTGAAGAACATAGCCTATGGCAGAACATAACATACAGAGGTTTACTTCACAAATTTGTTTTCAACTGCAATTAAAAAAATTTTTTTAATACAAAGTACCTTGACTTCCAGGCAGATTAATTTTACCTGAAAAATTAAATCATCTTTCCCTAAACTTCAAAAAACTTCTAAAGTCATTGAGAAATGACATATACAAATGATAAAATTCTAGCTTGATTGGTGATGTAAAGACCTATAGTGAATATTAAAATCTCTGATGTATATGCAGTAGAGTACTTTGTAACAAAATGTGTGTGTAGGGGGCGGGGGTTAGGCTTTTTGGTCCAAGGAAAATTAAAATTTTCTTTATTTCAAAACAGTAACTTCTTTATGAGGGCTGTTCTTGAAAGAGGAATTACTGAGTCAAATGGTATTCACATTTGTAAGGATCTTGTGGCACATTACTAAATTCATTCCTACCATTGGTATAGAAGCAAGCCCATTTCACTAAACTCTTGCCAGAGCTGAATATAGGATTTAAAAACATAAGTACCTGGAATTTGAGGAAATAAAACTGTGTGGTTATTTGCTTGTATAAATAATCACTCAGTTTGGGGGTGGAGGGCACAAAAAGGCCTGGGTACTTACCTAGCTTCACTCCTTCATTTTAGTTGAGGAAATTGAGATTAAACAATCACCCAAGGTCACAGGCTATTACTTTATTGAAGAACAGTTAAGGAAATTGTTAAATGTGTCCTAACACTTTATGTAGATTTAATAGTTTTTCTCTAATGGCATATAAGTAGCAATGCTTATTTGCCAATCACTTTAAAATAAGCATGGCTTTTAAAACCTTGCCTACACTTTTCTCCATCTACCCTCTTTCCCAGAGCCCAAGTAAGCTCATTCAATCTCATTGCTTAAAATGACATGCACATGCCATGTCTCCAAATTTTCGATCTCTAGCCCCATTCTCATTCCTGAACTCCAGAGCTGTTTATCCAATTGCCTACTTGACATCTACAATTACATATTTAACAGATATTGCATTGTGAATAGTTCCACAAACCCACTCCCCAGCGAAACTGGTAAAAATATTTTAAAAACAATCATTTATAATTTCTGGAAATTATCCTAAGGGAATGCAACAAATAAACAAACATTTATTTAAGAAAATCTACTACAATTTGGTAAAATCAATGAGATCTGTGGTATTTGAACCAAGACCTGCTCCCTCCTTCTCACTCTCCCAACTTGGAGAGATAGAAACTCCACCCCAACTGTTGTAGCCCAAAATACAGGGCTCTTTCTACCCCAGCTCCTAGTTAGAGAGCTATCTTCCAAGAAAGTCAGCATTTCTCATTCTGTCTCAGCTCCCTGTTGCTCCCTGTCGCATCTGGGAAAATGCAGCCAAGAGGAGGGATTCTCTTCTTCTGCCCAGATTATGGAGTGAAAGTTATACCCTGAATGTGGCACTAGTGAGAATACTGGGGCCCTGATTGCCCTTGCCACATCTCCTAATGCAGAGGCACTGGGAGAAGCAAGCAAAGAGGACCTGAGGCTACTGCTGTCTCCCTCCATTGAGATTCCAAGACATTGAAAGAAACAAGAAAATAGGACCCCATACACCATAAAAAAAGCATGCAATTAAAATTGCCCATGAGAGTAAGTGGATTTCAAAGTGGCCATTGTAGATATGTTCAAAGAAGTTAAAGACGTAAAGACAGCTTGTTGACTAAGGTTTTAGTCTGGAGTGATGAGAATGTTTGGTATTAGATAGAGGCAGTAAGTGTACAATATTGTAAATGTACTAAAAATAAAATTTAAAAAAAAATCATGATTGCCTAGAAAAGACAAATACATAGAGAATTAAAGTAATCCATAAAGAACAAAAGTTTGTTTAGTTGCCTGGGAGTGGAGGTAGGAATAGTGAGTGACTGCAAATGGATAGGAAGAAATTTTATTGGGGTGATGAAAATATCCTAAAACTAAATTATGTTGATAGTTGCAATTATGTAAATTTGCTAAAAATCACTGAAGTGCACACGTGAAATGAATGATTTTATGATATTTAAGTTATATCTCAATAAAGTTGTTTTTGTCCTGGTCAAGATGGGAGAGTAGGTGAACACTGCTTGCCTCCTCCAATGACCACATTAAAATTACAACTAAGTTATACAACAGTGAATGTGGAGAACCATGTGAAATCTAGCTGAACAGAAATCATATAACTAAGGATATAAAAAGAAGCCAAATTGAGACTGGTAGGAGGAGTAGAAACACAAAACAGTCTACTGCCACACCCACATGTGGCAATTGAGAATAGGGAGAGATGTCTCAGGTGCAGAGGTCCCCACTAAGGAGCAAGAGGTCCCAGCCCCACACTGGGCTACCCAGCTCAGAGCACTAGTGCTGGGAAGAGGAGTCCTGCAACACCTAGCTGTGAAAATTGGTGGGAATTCCAACTGTCTGGGTGAAAAAGAAGGCTGCTGGAAACCCAAGTGTCCTCTTAAATGGCCTGTGCACAGACTCACTCACTCACAGATGTTCATCTGGGCTCTGGCAGAGGGGAGGCGTCTTAAGAGGCAACAGAGACGTGTAGGGGCAGACTGAGTTGTGTAACTTCAGGGCACGGGCTGGAGGGTCAGCTGCCATGATTCCTGTGCTGAACCCTCCTCCCATGTGGCCAGTGGATGGATGCCATCTTTCCTGTGTTGAGCCCTCCCCCTACATGGCCATATCTGAATCTGCATTGGCCTGGTGAAATCTATTCACTCCACCCTGATGAATCCCTGGGACCCTGCCACACACTCAAATGGGGCACTTCCAGAAATTCCTGCTCATGCGGCAGGCAGCCAACATTAACCCCTGCTGCAGTCTTTCTTGGACAGCTTTCAGGGGTCCACAAGGCTGCAGGTAGACAGCAGCTGGCCTCAGTGTACCCTAAGACTTCTGCTGAGTGGCCCCAGGTTTAGCACTGGTATCAAATCTCAACCTGTATTAACCTGGTAAATACCACTCTCCCTACCTTGGTGACTCCCTGAGACCCACGTAACCCAACACACATACTTCTTGAGGCACTTTCAGGAGCTGAGCCTTACAGGCAGCCAAGCCTAGAGGTGCCCTGGGCATTTTGCTGAGCTTCCCCAAGCCTGGTACTGGTCACAGCCCACCTCAGTTTCACAGTATGGCCTCTCCCATGCACCTCCAGGTCCAGCATAGGCAGTGACCAACCATGGATCACTTTGAAGCTTAAACTAGATAGCCCTAGGCTGGTCACAGGCAGTGGCTGACCTTGGCCTATATGAGAGCTCCTTCCAAGAAGCCCCATCATCAACACATCCAGTAGCTGGCTTCACACTACAACAGAGCACCACTTGATTAGCCACCAAGCAGCACAATCAAAGGGTGGTCTTGGCAAACACCAAAGTTAGCTGGGGTAAATCTTGCTTCATGGGATCAGTCCCCACACAGCAGCTCATAAGCTATGGGTGAGGCCTATCCTCATAGCCAGATAGCCTGAGGGTCAATCCCACCCACTGATGTGCCAACAGTAATTAAAGCTCAACTAAACAGGAGGATACACACAATCCACAAAAGAGATACCCCTAGAGCACCTGGCTCAGGTGATCAGGGAGACTACACCACTGGGCCACACAGGGCATCTACTATAAAAGGCCGCCCTACAAAGATTGGGAGATGTACCACATCTACTTAACAGATCTACTTAACACATAGAAACAAACAGAGAGGCAGCCAAAATGCGGAGACAAAGAAACATGTCCAAAATGAAAGAACAAGAGAAAACTCCAGAAAATTAACTAAACAAAATGGAGACAAGCAATGTATCAGATACAGAATTCAAAATACTGGTTATAAAGATACTTAAGGAATTTAGTAGGAAGTTCAACAAAGAGATAGTAAGCATAAAAAAGGACACAGAAACTGTAAAAAAGATCCAGTCAGAAATGAAGAATAGAACAACTGCAATGAGGAATACACTAGAAGAAATCAACAGCGGATTCGATGAAGCAGAGAATTAAATTAGCAAGTTGGAAGACAAGGTAGCAGACAATACCCAATCAGAACAGTAATATAAAAAAAAGGAATTAAAAAATATGAGAATAGTTTAAGAGACCTCTGGTACATCAAACAAAATTCACATCACAGGGGTACCAGAAGAAGAGAGAGCAAGGAATTGAAACCTATTTGACGAAATAATGACAGAAAACTTCTCTAACCTGGTGACGGAAACTGACATACAAGCCCACGAAGTGCAGAGAGCCCCAAACAAGATGACTCCAAAGAGGCCAACACCAAGACATATCATAATTAAAATGGCAAAGGTTAAATACAAACAGATTTCTTAAAAGCAACAAGTGAAAAGCAATTAGTTACTGACAAGGGCGCTCCCATAAGACCGTCAGCTGATTTCTCAACAGAAACTTTGAAGGCCAGAAGAAATTGGCATGAAATAGTCAAAATAATAAAAAGCAAGGACATACAACCAAGGCTACTTTACTCAGCAAAGATCTTATTTAAAATTGAAGAACAGGTAAAGAGCTTCCCAGATAAGAAAAAGCTAAAGGAGTTCATCACCACCAAACCAGTATTAAAATAAATGTTAAAGGGACTTATCTAAGAAGAAGAAAAGTGAAAAATAAAAGAATGTAAATATGAATAATAAAAAGGTAATAATTACATACCTATCAATAATCACTTTAAATATAAATGTATTAAATGTTCCAATCAAAATGCATAGGGTAGTAGAATGAATAAGAAAACAAGACTTATACATATGCTGTCTACACGAGAACTACTTTAGATGGAAAGATAAACACAAATTGAAAGTAAAGTGATGGAAAGATAGTTCATGCAAATGGAAACAACAAAAAAAGATGGAGTTGTAATACTTATATCAGACAAAATATACTTTAAAACAAAGGCTAAAAGGAGACCGAAAAAGGACATTTCATAACGATAAAGGTATAAATCCAACAAGAGGATACAACTTTTGTAAACATTTATACACCAAACAAAATACACAAAGCAAGTACTAACTGACAAAAAGGGAGAGATTAACAGTAATACGGTCATAGTTTGGGGCTTTAACACCCATTTACATCAATGAATATATCTTCCAAACAGAAAATCAATAAGGAAAGAGAATCTTTAAATAACATATTAGATCAGATGGATTTAATTGATATTTTTAGAGCATTTCATGCCAAAGCAGCAAACTTTACACTCTTTTCAAATGCACATGGAATATTTTCCAAGATAGACCACGTTAGGCCACTATATATATAAGCCTCAATAAATTTAAGAAGACAGAAATCATATCAAGTGTTTTCTCCAACCATAATAGTTGAAATTAGAAATCAATTAAAAGAAAAAAAAACTGAAAAACACACAAACACATGGACGCTAAATAACATGCTACTAAAGAATAAATGGTTAACAAAGAGATTAAGGAAGAAATCAAATGATACCCTCAGACAAATAAAAATGAAAAGACAACCGCAAATCTATGGAAAATAGCAAAAGCAATCCTGAGAGGGAAATTCATAGCAATGCAAGCCTACCTCAAAAAACACAAGATAAATCTCAAATAAACAATCTAACCTTATACTGAAAGGCACTAGAAGAATAACTGCAAACAAAGCTCAAAGTGAATGGAAGGAAATAATAATAATCAAAGTGGAAATAAAGTCTAAAAATATAAAAGATCAATGAAGGCAAGAGCTGGTTCTTTAAAAAGATAAACAAAATGGATAAACCTTTAATCAGACTGATCAAGAATAAAAGAGAGAGGACCCAAATAAATAAAGCTGACATGACAGTAATACAAAGGATTATAAGAAAATACTATGAACAATTATATGTCAACAAATTGGCCAACCTGTAAGAAATGGATAAATTCCTAGAAACATACAACCTTTCAGGACTAACTCTGTTTCAAGAAGAAACAGAAAATCTGAATAGATCAATAACTACTAATGAAATCGAATCAGTAATCAAAAAACTGCCAACAAACCAAACTCCTGGCATTATAGGTGAATTTCACTAAACATTCAAAGAACTAACACCTATTTGTCTCAACTATTCTAAAAAGTTCAAGAGGAGGGAAGGCTCCCAAGCTCATTTTACGAGGCCAACATTATCCTAATTCTAAAACCAGACAAAGACACTATAAAAAAAAAAAAATTATTGGCTAATATCCCTGATGAACATGGATGCAAAAATCCTCAACAACAACAAAAAATATATTAGCAAACTGAATTCAGCAATACTTAAAGAGATTATATACCATGATCAAGTAGGATTTATTTCTGGGATGCGAAGTTGGTTCAATAGGTGCAAATCAATAAACATGATACACCACATAAACAAAATGAAGGATAAAAATTAGATGATCATATCAGTGGATGCAGAAAAAGTGTTTGACAAAATCCAGCATCCATTTATGATTTAAAAAAAAAACCTCTCAGCTAAGTGGGAATAGAGAGAGCATACTTCAATATAACAAAGGCTATTTAAGAAAAATCCACAGCTAATATTATACTCAATGGTGAAAAGCTGAAAGCATTTTCCTTAAGATCAGGAACAAGACAAGGATATCCACTTTCACTACTTTAATTCACCATAATATGAGAAGTCCTGGACACATCAATCAGACAAATAAAAAACATCTAAATTGGAAAGGAAGAAGTAAACCTGTAATTATTTGCAGATGACATCATACTATATAAAGAAAGCCCTATGAGTCCACCAAAAAGAACTGTTAGAACTGATAATTGACTAAAGTAGCAGGATACAAAATTAATATTCAGAAATTGGTTGCAGTTTTGTATACCAATAATAAACTATTAGAAAGAGGAATTAAGAAAACAATTCCATTTATAATTGCATCAAAAAATAAAATACCTAGAAATGAAATTAATGATTAAATCCTTTAAATAAAATTAAATTAAATTAAATTAATGAAGAATGTAAAAGACCTTTACTTGGAAAATTATAAGTCACTGAAGAAATAAATTGAAGAAGATATAAATAAATGGAAGCATATACCAGGCTCAAAGATAGGAAGCATTTACATCATTAAAATGTCCATACTACCCAAAGCAATTTTTAGATCAGTGGTCCCCAACATTTTTGGCACCAGTGACTGGTGCTCCTATGGAAATCTAATGCCTGATGATCTGAGGTGGAGCTTAGGCAGTGACTGGGGAGTGGTTGCAAATACAGATGAAGCGTCCTCGTTTGCCTGCCACTCACCTCCTGCTGTGCAGCCCAGTTCCTAACAGGCCACGGACTAGTACTGGTCCATGGCCCAGGGGTTGGGGACCCCTGCTACAGATTCAATGCAATCCACATCAAAATACCATTTTTCAGAGAACTAGAACTATAATTTATATGAAACCACAAAAGACCCCAAATAACCACAGCAATCTTGAGAAAGAACGAAGTTGAAGGTATCATGCTGCCTGATATCAAATTATACTACAAGCTATAGTTATTAAATAGCATGGTACTGGCATAAAAACAGACACATAGATCAACAGAACAAAACAGAAAGCCCAGAAATAAACCCATGCCTACGTGATCAATTAATCTACGACAGAGGCAAGTATATGCAACGGGGTAAAGATAGTCCATTCAATAAATGCTGTTGGGAAAGCTGGACAGATAAATGCAAAAAAAAAAAAAAAATGAAACTAGAACACCTTATTACAATATATACAAAAATAAACTCAGACTAAAATTTAAATATAAAATCTGAAACCATAAAACTCCTAGAGGAAAAATAGGCAGTAAACTCTATGTCACTGCTCTTAATAATATTTTTTCTGATATATCTCCTCGGGCAAGGAAAATAAAAAAATAAAGAAAGAACTGGAACTATATCAAATTAAAAAGTTTTTGCACAACAAGGAAACAATCAACAAAATAATAATCCAAAAATTTACCCGGAACCATAAAAGATCCCAAATAGTCACAGCAATCTTAATAAAAAAGAACAAAGTTGGAAGTATCACACTATCTGATATAAAACTATACTACAAGGCTATGGTTATCAAAACAGCATGGTACTGGCATATAAACAGACACACATATCAATGGAACAGAATAGAGAGCCCAGAAATAAATTCATCTTAGATGGTCATTTAATCTGTGACAAAGGAGGCAAGAGTATACAATGGGGTAAAGACAGTCGATTCAATAAACTGGTGAAAAATGGTGATGAGATACATGCAACTGAACTGTCTTACACCATATACAAGAATAAACTCAAAATGAATTAAAGACTTAAACGTAAAACCCGAAACCATAAAACTCCTAGAAGAAAACATAGGCAGTAAATTTTCTGGCATTGCTCTTAGTAATATTTGTTTCTGATATATCTCCTTGGGCAAGGGAAACAAATGAAAAAACAAACAAATGGGACTATACCAAACTAAAAAGTGTTTGCACAGTAAAGGGAACCATTGACAAAACGAAAAGACAAACTACTAAATAGGAGAAGATACTGGCCTGTGATACATCTGATAAGGGGTTAATATCCAAAATTTATAAAGAACTCATATAACACAACACCAAAAAAGCAAATAATCCAATTAAAAAATGGGCAAAGGACCTGACTAGGCAGTTCTTCGAAGAGGACAGACAGGTGGCCCATAGACATATGGAAAGATCCTCAAGGTCACTAATCATCAGAGAAATGTAAATTGAAACCACTATGAGATAACACTTCATACCTCTCAGAAAAGCTACCATCAATAAATCAAAAAACTACAAGTTTTGGTGAAGATGTAGAGAAAAGGGAACCATCGTGCCCTGTTGGTAGGACTGCAAATTGGTATAGCCACTATGGAAAACAACTTGGAGGTTCCTCAAAAAATTAAAAATAGAACCAATTATGACCCAGCAAGTCCACTTCTGGGTATTTATTTGAAGAAAATCAAAATACTAATTCATAAAGATATATGGGCCCCTATGTTCACTGCAGTACTATATATAATAGGCAAGATATGGAAGCAAACTAAGTGCTCATTAATAGATGACTGGATAAAGAAGAGGTGGTACACATATGTACAATGCCATAAAAAATTAAAATCTTACCATATGCAACAACATGGATAGAACTAGAGGGTATTATGTTAAGTGAAATAAATCAGACAAAGACAAATACCATATGATTTAACTTATACCTGGAATTTAAAGAACAAAATAAAGGAACAAATAAAACAAAAACAGGCTCATAGATACAGAGAACAAACTGATAGTTGCCAGATGGGAGGGGGCGTTAAGGGATGTGTAGAAAAGGTGAAGGGATTAAGAAGCACAAATTGGTAGTTACAAAATAGTCATGAGGATATGAAGGACAGCAAAAGGCATATAGTCAATATCACAATAACTATGTACAGTGACAGGTGGTTACTAGACTTATTGGAGGGATCATCTCATAAATTATATAAATGTCTAACCAGTATGCTGTACACTTGAAACTAATATAAAATAATATTGAATGTCAATTGTAATTGAAAATAAAGAAAATAGTTGTTTTTTAAATGTACACATAGAAAAACAATTGTACAAAATTATGTATAATGTATTATTGGGCCTGAAACATAGAGTAATTTAAATTATTTGATAATAACAGTATAGAGGAGGTGGGTAAGAGCAAAGCTGTATTGAGCTAAAGAAATTACTCCAGACAGTAACTGAATCCACAAGAACAAGAAATGAAGAAAACCAGAAAAGTCAATATAACAAAAGCTATAAATATGTAATGCTCTTTCTTTTTTCATCTCCTATAAAAGATATAATCATTGTAACAATGTAGTGTTGAGTTTGTTACATTTATAGATTAATTGTTATATATAGTATATATAACATATCACAAAAAGCAGAGAAATGGAATAAAACTGTATTGGAACAAGGTTTTAAATCTCATTAGAATTAAGTTATTATAAATCTGAAGTTGATTTTATTAAGTTAAATGTACATGGCAAGTCCTGGAGCAACCACTAAGAAAATATCTTTATAAATAGTGAAAAAAAAAATCATTAAAGAAATTAAGCTGCTACATTAGAAAATATTTACTTAATGCAAACGAAAGCAGTGAAGGTAGAGAACCCCCCAAAAATATGAGACATATAAAACAAAAAGTAAAATGAGAGACATAAATCCAACTATATCAATAACATTGAATATATGTGGAGGTAACAATATATCAAAAGGCAGATTGTTAGACTGGGAAAAAAAAGATACAACTATATGCTGTTTACAAGAAACATAGTTTAGATTTAATGGTACAAGTCATGCAAGCAGCAACCATAAGTTGAAATGGCTGTACTAACGTCAGACAAAATGAACTTGAAAATTAAAAAAAAAATGTTACTAGAAAAAAGTTAGGATGTTTTGTAATAAATGTCAATCCAATGGTAAAATGATAGCATTTATAAACACGTATGCACCTGATAAGAGAGAACCAAAAAACATGTAGCAAAAATTCACAGAAATGAAGGGAGAAATGGACAACTCAATAAGTAAGGTCTTTAAGACCCCACTTGCAATTACACATCTAATAGGCTGAAATGTAATACAACTGAATGGAACTCATCATTCCCCTGTCCTGCTTAAAATCTGCTCCTCCTTCAGTCTTTTTAAGTGGCAATTAACCTATACAATTGCTCAAGCCAAAAAAATCTTTAAGTCTCTGTCTCTCATATCCACATCCAATTAATCTGTAAATTCTACAGCCTGTCCTTCAAAATAGATCAAGAATCCAACCACTTTTCCCAATTTACACCCTGGTCTACACCACCACCATCACTTACTAGGATTACTGAATTACACTGACTGGATTCCACCTTTCCTCCCATTGCTTCCTGCTGTTTAGCAGCAAAGTGAACCTGCTAAAACAAATTAAATGTCATTCTTCAACCCTGGACTTAGTCTGTCCAGTACATTTTAAATGAAATCCAAATCCTTCAAGATCCCTTTCCAGCTTTATTTCCTACTTTTTTAACCACTGCACTCTTTACACTGACCTCTTTCCAGTCCTCAGCAAGTTATTAAACTGAATTTATAATACAATCCTATTTTTTAAAAATATCAGTAAGTATAAATGTATAAAAAAGTATTATAAAGTGTGGAAAAAAATTATCTATAGGTAGCAGGATTACAGAAAATTTTCATTTTTGTTGCAAAAGTTTTCTAATTGATGTATTTATGCTTTTATGTATTATTATGCAATAAAATATATAAAAAGCTATGTATAATACCCCTGCCACCCAGTGGCGGTATTATTTAACTGTATATGAAATCTAGAAATAAATCGTGTGTCACAGAAAAATCAGAACAAAATAAACAAACTAATAAACCTGCCTATAGACATAGCTAGTATTAACCAATATATGCTCCAGGCACTTTCATTCATTTCATTTAATTCTCACAACCCTATGTAATGAGAACTATTATTCTTATGTTACTCCCATATAAAATGAGGCTCAAAAAGGTTAAGTTGTTGAAATTGCAGAGCAAGTAGTGAAGCCCAGCTATATCTGACTTGAATGGTCATGGTCTAATACTATTCTGGTTATTGCCTCATCATAGTCATTTACAATAGTGCAAAACTGAAAGAACTTAGACATCCAGTAACAAAGGGATATCATGTAGTTACAAAAATGTTTAATAAAATTAGAATTACATAAAAATTGATGAGCATGTTACATGAAAAAGCATATCACAGTCTATACATGAGTACAAGAAAAATTAATATTTCATACGAAAATATGCTAAAATAAGTCAATACGTTGACGCTGGTTCAGTTTGCGTAATGGAACTGAGTGGTTTTCATTTTGTTTCCTTTTGCTTTGTTATTTTCCAGTTTTTCATGAACGCATCAGAACTGCTTTAAAACAAACAAAAAACTAATTTTCATGGAACAAAGGGAAAAGTTTTTGTTTTGTATTAAAGGAGAAACAGCCCAGTGTCTTCCCAAACGGCTACAAATTCGAAGTCTAGATTTAACTAGATAAAACCTTAAGTATTATCGAAAAGGCGATCTTCATTCAATTAACATACAGGGACCCCTCATGGACCAGTTTTCTTCAAAGGATTTTATGGTACTCCTTATTTTTGTTTGTAGCCTACGCTATCACGAGCCTATTAAGAGTTTAACGGGATTGACGATGTCAATGTAGTTTACTTTAATAATCCCTTCCCACGGAAGGAACATAATTCAAAGGTATTTTCAAACCACTTACGGAGTGTGTACCTTGTATAAAAGTAATAATACTTAAAAGGAAGCAAAGGTAATAAGAAAAAGTCGTGACGTTTAAAAGTGCATGTTTGTCCCAAAACCTTGTCTCAGGGCCAGTAAACTTTTTCTGGTATTGTTTGGTGGTGGGGCGCTGAGCGTTTGGCTTTCACGGTCTCTTCAGCAAAAGAGACTGGACCTCCGCTTTAATGCGGCCTCCGCGCGGTTGCACAAAGTGTGTCAGGGACTCGGCGTCCGGCACAACCCAGCTCTCTATTAGTAGGCGGGCCCACCGGCTGGCCTGGAGGCTACAGAAAACCGCCTCGACTGTAATGGCGGCAACAGCACCCAGCCTGACAGGGGCTGAAGCGAGCTGGCTCCTGCCGAGAGAGCAGACGCCTCAGCTGGGCCAGTGCGGGCGCGAAAGCACTGACTAGAAGCAGGTACCTCTCAAGCAAACTCCACAGGTTCAGGGTGGGGACCGCCCGGGGTGGCAGACCCGGCCTTCCTCGGACAAGCCCACCCCTTTCCGCCTGCGGACGCACCACGCACGCACGAACGCGACTCCCTGGGCGGTGCGCGGGCCAAGAGCCACCTACCGGAAGTGCACGCTCACGGAGGCCCCGCCTCTCCAGAGTTTTCCCGCGGACCAATTCAGCCCCTAAGCTGCCGAACTGGCGCTAGTCCTACGAAATGGCGCCTGCGTCCCAGGAAATGAAGCTTTTGGTGCAAAGCTTCCTGAATTTGCGGAGGAAAAGCAGCAAGAATGAAACATTTGGCTTAAAGCTTGAAAATGAAAATTTGAGCTTAAGTTTGTTGCTGAGTAAATGCTTGCTGAATGGTTGAAGTAGTAAGTGGATGTCTGCTTTAATTTTTAACACCTTCAAAAAACCCCATTCTTCCAAAACTACCACAGCAACGGTAGTTGCTCTGTGTATGTGTGTGTGTGTTTCACGTGCGGTGACGTGGCTCGGACTACTGGCAAGCCTACGAATGAATGATGTCCACTAATGTGGTCCTCATCAGCACTGCTCAGCTCCTACAGACTCGTCTAAGGCTTCTTCATAGAGCCAATCCATCTCATATTTGGTCTTTCTCTTTTCCTGAAGCCTTCTATTTTTCCATCATTATTATCTTTTCCAAAGAACCCTGCCTTCTCACGATATGCCCAAAGTAGGACAGCTTGTTTTGTCTTTTTTGCCGCCAGCGATGTTTCAGGCTTAATTTGCGCTAGAACTTACCTGTTCATCTTTCTAGTTGTCGAGGGTATCCACAGTTTGGGATGAGTCCTTGACAAATCCCCTTCCTAGTGTACTCTCAACGGGTAGTATCTTACAAGCTAATTTGGTGAGACATTTTTAAAAGAAATATTTTGCCAGCATCATTTTCTGACTTTACTATGCTCTTTTAAAAAAACTTGGTTTGTCCAAATCTAAACTTTAGCCAGTCATAATCTGGCTTCAACCCTGAACAACCTTAGTGCCTATTTTCCCCATCTATGCTTCCCCATACTCTGTGTGCTTAATTAAATCTTCACATTAAAAATACTACAAAGAATTGTAGAGCAGGAGACCAGGGAAGATGATAATATGGTTGGGGAAATTGAGACAGTTCTATGTGTTCTCTAGTAATCAACAAGAAGAAAGACTAGAGCTTCCAGACCTTGAGAAAATAGGGTATTTATGGATGCCAATCCAGTGCTCTTTTCATTCCCTTTCCTCAAATACCATTTGACTATCATAGAGTTGTGTGGGTGGGTGATAAATAAGCAGATGCTGAACAAATGACATTTCTGTGGGAAGCAGCATGGTAAGAAGGAAAGAGCACAGAGCTGGGGGTTAGATTTTAGTTCAAATCCTGGCTTGGCACTTAGGAACTGAATCATCATGAGCAAATTAGTTTCCTTACCTCTTTGCTGGGCTTCTTTTGCCTTAAAGTATATTATTTTACTTTATATCCAAGCTGAGATTTTTTTAGAGGTTTGCACTTATTTCCAAGAAGAGATCTGTAATAGGTTTATACTATATACACTATGATCGTTTAATTTTAAAATTATTTATTTAAAAATAACTTAATTTTTGTCATTTCAATAATATATTTGAGCTATTCTTGACACAGTGGCACCTGGCCTTGTCTTCGTGGGGGTGGGATGCAGATAATGAAATAAATGGTAAATACAAGGCTGAATTCGTAATACTTTTGAAAGATATATAGGGATGAGAATCTACCAGTAGGAATAATTAGAATTCTGAAATCCCAACATATATACAATTAGTATGTAAATGTTTGAAATATAAACCATCTTTAGCATAGTTCTGAAAACCTCCTTTGAAAGCAGCCTTCCAGGCTATATCTGAACCTGACTGCTAAATAGAAAAAGAGAAATCCATGAAGAAAACAATATAATTAAGGATTATATAAAGAAATGCTACAGTTGGGGTAGGGCGAGGAATCCACAAAAAATAATTATCCAAAGATTTAGTATTTCATATTAAGAGAGTTTATGAGGGGAAAACACTTAGCATTTTAACGTTTGGGAATCAGCCAACGAGATACTTATTTTGTATGAACATTTGTAACTCATCTCCTCTGAAAATCAAGATATGTAAGAAGCCCAGGTATTACGAGCTCAAATTTCTAAGACAAACCCAAACTGAGTTGATTACAAGAATGAAAGTAATCGTCACTCTGCTTTCAGGTTCCAGAGTACTGAGGATAATCCCCCCCGCCCCCCAAGAGTCAGTAAATGTTTTCTCATACAGTATTTCATTGACCCATTACTGTAGTATCATTATAGAAAAACACAAATCAGATCATATGTACCAAAAATATTAGTTACAAATTCAGTTTACTGAACCAGTGAACCTAACGACCCCAGGACTTAGCAAAGGCTGAAACAAAGTTCAAAGGTTTCAAATAAATGTATCAATAATAGTTACATATTAAAATACATTTATGTTCTATGTGCAGCCCTAACCTTCCAGTATTCTCAATGTCTTTCCACAGAGGTTTCCCTTTATGTCACTTCTGATTGAATTGTGAAGCTAATAAAAAGGCATTCACTATGCCTCCAACAGAGCCCAGAGACAAAATAACCGTCGTTTGTCCTAGTTTGAGAATTTTAACTCAACTTCTGGGCTTCACAGTAAAACCAGTTTTCGGAACCGTACACATGATACCGATATCCCACTTCCTTTGCATCCTTCTCTAGCAAGTTTCGAGAAAGAAATTAACGTTCGGTTCTAACGCTGACTACAGCGCAGGCCTAAGTCTCCCAACCTTAAACCGAGAGCGAGAACCGCCTATAACTCCCCAAACCCCCTCGTCCCGGAAGTTGCGTCATTACGCTCGTGCGCCCTGTCCCCGGATGCACTTTTATATCCGGATTCTTAGAACGGACTCAGAGTTCCACGGTTCCTGACGCGGTTAGCACATGCGCGACGGCTCTGCTCCCTCTTCCTCCACTTCCACTATCCTCCACGGTCCGGGGAGCCGCCGCCACCGCCGCGGAGGAGTCAGGAAGTTCAAGATGGCCGCCGCGGAGGCTCAGTCTCTGCGGGAACAGCCAGAGTAAGTAGTCTCTCTTGAGTGGTACGGAAGGCCGGAGTCCTGGGGACTGCCGAGTGGGAAACGGTGGGGACCTGGACGGGCGGGAAAGTTCAGGCCTAAAGGCGGGAGCGAAACTTTGCCTTTCCTCGCTAGATACGTTGTGGGGCGGGAAGTGTGGGGTGCGGGCAGGTGGCCTGCAAGCTTCGCTCTCCGGGAGGCCTCGTCTGTTGGGTCGAAGGCGGCCGCGGCCTGCCGCGCGTCGTTGCCCCGGGAGGCATAGGCGCGAGCGGCCCCTACAGGTCTCATGCGCGAGGCGGCTGCCGCGACAGTGCCGGCGCGCCTTTCTATTACCTCCCTCCAGGTCCGAGCGGAGCTCTCTGGCAGCAGCACTCAACAGCATCGGTGTTGGGCATCGAAGGGGCAGTGGCGGCAGCAGGGCAAGCCCTAAGACTTACCTTCCACATGCAGTTACCTACGTTGTCTACTGTTGGTGTCAGTTTTTAGAAAGAGAGGAGAAAGGGTGCTAGGGCCACCCTCTTTGAACATCCCCAGCTATAGTTTGTGCACTTCATCTCTCTTCCCCTGCACTCTTTACTTAAGCATCCATCCGATATTTTCCCCTTGCCTATTGGCAGCCTATTTGCCAACTTGTAAACGTGAGACAAAGTAAGATTAAGTCCTTGGTTTTGAGGCCTGGCATTTTTGGCTTGAGTTTATAACGCTTCTTGGGAGTACCAATGTAAGAAATAGTGGAAATTGTTAGCTACTTCTAAATCCAAGCACTTTGTCTATAATTAAGCTAATGTAAGAATTTATATGGCGGAGTGAAACCATACTTGTATATGCTGCAAAGGCTAACCGTTGCCTAACTGAAAGTAGTATTTTGTTTTTGTGTGTGTTTATGTTAGGAAAACTTAAGAACATAAAAGAGACTGGATTTTAAAACATTATAGCGACCGTTTTTTTTTTTTGCGTTAGCATTATCTAATTTGTTTCTAGCCAGTTTAGAAAAGAGGTAGATATAGTCTCCCAGCAACTTGGAATTAAAAGATAGGAGAAATCTTTGCCTCCCGACAGCACAACACTTCATTGCTGTGCATCCAGTTCTGGACTCAGTCATTTGCTTTACTCGGCTCAACAGAATTATACTGTTTTTCCCTTAGGGCTTTTGAAAGCTGTTTTATTATCCTCACAGTTTGAGTTAGAAGAGAACAAATGGATTCTAAAATTTTAACTAGACTTTACCTCTTTTTGTTTCTCTCATCGAGTTCACGGTGTGGCACAGTTACAGTATTTATGCCAGTTGAATGTTCTAGTAATCTTTTAAAGTTCTATAGTCTTCCGTCCATTCATTTGATTTTAGGGATAGTTCAGATTCATTTTGAGGAGTAGTTCAGCTGTATTTTATTTACATGTTTAAATACTAGATTCAATAATAAATGACTTTATTTAAGCCTCTGCAATAATGAACAATGAGGTAGTCTTTATTTCTACCTCCCCTCCCCACAGAACACTTTGTGTAAATGTAATATTTGGTCGATATGTATTCCATTTTCAATTGTTTGGAAATGTTTAACAAAGAAAATAACAGTTAAATATGAATGAGAGCAAGTACTATATATGCTTTTCTAGTAAATACTGGAATATAGCATCTAAGCAGTTTTTTAGAGAACAGTGAATATTTAAATGGAGTATTCAAAAGTAGAACATTTAGAAAATAAATATTAAAAAGACAGTTTTTAAGTTTCCTGAAGGCTTTTTAAAAAGTGGTTTTTACATTTGTCGTCTCTAGCTCAGCCTTTTTGATGGTTTTAAACATTTACATTTTATATGCATTGACTTATTTGCATTTACCAAGTACCACAGGTTCAGAGCACTAGACAAATATTAACTCATTTAATCCTTGTAACAACCAAATGGCAGTAGATACTGCTTTTTCTCATGTTTTACAGATGATAAAACTGAAGCACAGAGAAATCAAGTTAACTTGCCCAGGGTCATACTAAGTGACAAAGCCAAAATTGACACCCAGGCAGTCCGATTCTAGAACTCTTCTTCTAATGATTATACGGTCTGCTCTGCCACTGTAAATTGTGGCTCCTTTTAAAAATAGCCTTTAGGGTTTGAATCATTTTTATTTATTTCCAGTGTCCCAGAAAGATCCATTTTTTTAATGTGACAGTTCTAATTCTTTGAAACTTAATTTCCCAAACCTGATTTGGAAATGGAATGGGTCAAGGAATTTGTTTTAAGACTAGCTCTTTCGGGTTCATTCTTACTTTTACATTTACATTAGTTCTGTATTAATGTTGTTTAACTTGTTAGAGAAACAGGCATAATTACTTTCTTTGTAAAAAATCAGTTTGCTCACCGTTCTGTGTCTCCAAAGCATAAATTGAATGACCCCCAAGTAAGATATCAAAAAGAATATTCTTTGAAAAAAACGTGAAAGAGGAAATTAAAATAACACTAGTGGTTGATAATTGGTCACTTTATTTAAAAATTGTTCCATGGCAATTTTCACTGTGCCAGATGCCCCAATACTTAGGTTGTTTGAAGGGTGAAACTTGTCACTGCATTTGACAAAAAAAATACTGTTAAACACTCTCAGACTGTCTGCACTTCTAATTTAGCTTTGTTCTCAAATAATGTGTTTTGGAGGATGTATTCAGCTCTCATTATTGTTTATATAAACCTGCTGAACACCAGGTTTGTATAGACATGCACCTGCTAAATGTAGTGTTAAATTGCAAAATGTAAATTTATATATATGGAATTTATATACAGGAGTTCTTCCTTATTCACAGGAGATACTTTTGAAGACCCCAGTGGATGCTTGAAACAACAGATAGTACCAAATCCTGTATATACAGGCATACATTGCTTTATTACACTTCACAGATACTGTGTTGTACAAATTGGAGTTTTGTAGCAACCCTGCCTCGGGTCTGTTGGTGCCATTTTCAAACAGCGTTTTTACTCACTTCGTGTCTCTGTGTTACAATTTTGGTAATTTTTGCAAATTTCAAACGTGTTATATTTATTATGATGATCAGTGAACTTTGTTACTATCATAACAGCTCAGATGGTGGTTAGCATTTTTGAACAATAAAGTATATTTTAATTAAGGAATGTACTTTTTTTTAGACATAATGCTATTGCACACTTAATAGATTATAGTGTAAACATAACTCTTATATGCACTGAGAAACCACAAAGTTCATGTGACTCACTTTATTGCAATATTCGCTTTATTTTGGTGGTGTGGAACCAAACCCACAATATCTCCAAGGTATACTTGTACTATTTTTTTCAATACATACATCTTTATGATAAAGTAGAGATTAATAATAACAAATAATAGAACAATTATAACTACTGTAATGAAAGTTGTATGAGTGTGGTCTCTCACTTTCAAAGTATCTTATTAACTGTAACCTTTTTGTGATGATTTTTCTTGGGGAGGGTAGTGATTAAATCTTTATGTGGGATACTGTATTCAAGAAATGGGTGTATACACTGTGTGAAGCACTGGAGATAAACTTGAGAAAAAATATTTACTGCCAAGAGGTAAGAGTATCTTATAGCCAGTATAAACCAGCTGTAGTATAATGAATACACCTACTATAGGTTAGATATCTTGGCCTTAGTAATAGAGCAGTGAACTAAACATTAAAATTCTGCTTTTATAGTGTTTATGTTATAATAGGGAGAGATAAACAAGAATTATATCAGGTGGTGGCAGTTATTTTAGAGAAAAATTAAGCAAAGGGAATATGTGCGTGGTAGGTTTGAGTTTGCTATTAAAATGAATTGATCAGGAAAACTTGACTGAGAAAGTGTAATTTGTACAAAGACCTGAGGTTGAAAAGGAAACAGCAATGTATATAACTGGGGAAAGTGTTCCAGGTGGAGGAAACAGCAGATACAAGTACTAAGGCCCTGAGGCAGGAATATACTTGTTCAAGGAGAGCAGTGCAGCTGAAGCAAGTGAGTGTGGGAGGAAAGTAGTAGGTTCAAAGTGTTGGAGAGGTTGGGCAGATAGTCAGGACTATTATTTCTCCAGTTTTTACAGTTGAGGAAACTGAGGCACAGAAGAGTATCTTGCCTAAGCTGTGCTATGTTGGAGGCAGCATTTTAACAAAGGTTAGTTTTACTCTAGAATCCATGCTCTTTGACAGTATTCCTTAAAATAACATTAGTATCAGCCCTGCTGGGTCCAGTGTCACAATGAGTAAATATATTTATCCAGTATCCAAACAATAGTAACAGCATACTTTTTGGGGAGTTGGTTCATGCTAGACACTGTTAATAACATTACCCTCAGCAATCCTCACAACATGCTTTGAGGTAGGTGTTATTATTTTTATATTCTCCATTTTATACAGGAGGTACCTGCAGATCAGAGATCTTAAACTTGCCTAAGTCCACACAACCAGTAAGTAGTGGGACCTGAATTCAAACCCAGTAGTCTGGCTTTAGTTTTTTGCCATGTGGTAATTTTCTCATGTTCTCCACACCCCCTTACTGTCAACTAAAAACTTTTCAAGCATGTCTCCGTGTGTCCTTTATTGAATATAGACCTGGCTGGAGAGCCAGACTCTTCTCCAGCTTCTGCTGTAATGGTAGTGTCATTACAGACAACCTGTCCAACAACCTAACCTTGCAGTTCCTGGGCCTCTGACTCCAGTGAGCCTGTGACTCTGTCTCAACCATTCTCTTCCAGAATCTTACTCTATCTTTTCTCCTGGAATTGGCCCTGAGATCTTAACCTCCATTAGACCAGTTTCTTCCACAAGTTTGATGCCCTGGTGACACTTAACCTGTTTACAGTTTGCTATATAGAACTATGTCTTGTCATTTTTCCCCACTAGAATAGCCTTTCCCCTTCTGGTTAATTTTTTTTACTCATTCTATAGGACTGTTCCTTATGATATTACTTTTAATCCATGTACCTTCCTGATAAACATTTTTTATCTCCCCACAATGTTCCTGCTAAACTGATAGCTGGAGTTTTTCTGATATCTCCTACAAGACGCCTTCCTTGACCATTTTCAAAATGATTTTAGGTGATCCTTCAGTGTTCTTATAATGCCCTTATTTATGTCTTTATCATAATACTTCTCAAGTGTTTCATGGGACTTTCTTTTCCACTGGACTGTAATTTCCTTGAAGGAGGCAGGTATTGGACCAGTATATCTTATTTTCCTGCTGCCTGGCTTAATGTCTACATTAAGTGTGAGTGATTTTTTAAAAATATTAAAAGACCTTAAGTGAAAAATTAATTAATTCTTAACTTGCAAGGAGCTCTTTGTAGTATATGGCACAAGTAATAAACTTACTAAAACTACAGGAGTATATAATTTGAAGGATTGGACAAAATATATTTTCTTCCAAAAATAGTATGATGCCCTGAATACAGATAAAGTCTGGGTTTGGTCTCATAGTTTAGGATGTGATGATTTAGTATGGAGTGATTTTAAGGGGGAAAATTAAATATTGCTGTTGTAGCCTTGGTTTAACCTGGGAATGCTGAACTGTAAAGATTTAGCAGAATAATTTAGAATCATAAACTCTAACTCAGCATAGCCCAAGGATTTAACCACAAAAGCCACCTATTAATATGAACATATTTTGGGAAACTAATCTCTCATTTGAAATTGAGAGAGATTAAACAGCCCACTGAACAAATCTTGGGTTGAACCATATGAAATTGCTGACTTTGAACTATTTTTGACCTATGAAACACCCTTTGATGTGGTTCAACCTGATACCACATAATTGCTCAGTGGCTGCTGCAGGCCAAGAGTCCTAACTCCTGGTCAGTTTACTTTGAAGTTTTAACCTTTGGAAACATCAGCCACCAGTGTACATGATGGAGTGCTTATTTTGGGTATAGCTCAGTGTTGGCTCTAGAGATTCAAAATTATGCTTCTGTATTTCAAATAGTGAAAGATTTGTCTCCCATGTATAAATGTCTTTATGTTTTATGAAAAAAGAAAATGGGATATTCTTTTGATGTTAAGTCTGTGTGGGAAATGCTGGTTTAAAATCAAGTTACCGAGTGACTGTTTAAATCAATACTAACATTTTACCTGGCTTGAATTCCTTTTTTCTATTAAATATAATTATTTTAAGCTCTTCACTGTGCATTTCCTCTAATACTTTTGGTAATGGAGTTCAACCTTTAAAAACAAATTAAACTGTAAGTCACCATTCAGTACATTTTGCTATGTACTGTTGAAATAAATGTCTGACACCGTCACAAAAATATTTCATGTACTGAGGTGTATTGTCTCATTATTATTTTGGTATGACCCTGAATACTTGATAAATGATATGATTTTAAAATGTGTTTGATACATTTATAGGACAGAAGATGCCAATAATTCTGAAAAGAGTGTAAATGAAGAAAATGGAGAAGTATCAGAAGACCAATCTCAAAATAAGCATAGTCGTCACAAAAAAAAGAAGCATAAACACAGAAGTAAACATAAGAAACATAAACATTCCTCAGAAGAAGACAAGGATAAAAAACATAAACATAAGCATAAACATAAGAAACACAAAAGAAAAGAGGTTATTGATGCTTCAGACAAAGAAGGTATGTCTCCAGCAAAAAGAACTAAACTTGATGATTTAGCGTTGCTGGAAGACTTGGAAAAACAGAGAGCCTTGATTAAAGCTGAACTTGATAATGAGTTAATGGAAGGAAAGGTCCAGTCTGGGATGGGGCTCATATTACAAGGTTATGAGTCTGGCTCTGAAGAAGAGGGGGAAATTCATGAAAAGGCAAGAAATGGAAATAGGTCTAGTATTAGATCTTCAACTATAAAGGGGAAACTTGAACTTATGGACAATAAAAATAGTACAAAAAAGCGAAGTAAAAGCAGATCCAAAGAACGGACTAGACATAGGTCTGATAAAAAGAAAAGTAAGGGAGGTGTTGAAGTAGTTAAAGAGAAGACAACCAGGAGCAAATCAAAGGAGAGGAAAAAGTCCAAAAGTCCATCCAAAAGAAGTAAGTCTCAAGATCAAGCAAGAAAATCAAAATCTCCTACCCTTAGAAGACGATCTCAAGAGAAAATTGGGAAGGCCAGGTCTCCTACTGATGACAAGGTTAAAATTGAAGATAAAAGTAAGTCGAAAGATAGGAAAAAGTCCCCAATTATAAATGAAAGTAGAAGTCGTGATCGAGGCAAAAAATCCAGATCCCCAGTTGACTTAAGAGGTAAATCCAAAGACAGAAGGTCACGATCCAAAGAAAGAAAGTCAAAACGGTCTGAAACTGATAAAGAAAAGAAGCCGATTAAATCTCCCTCTAAAGATGCTTCTTCTGGAAAAGAAAATAGGTCACCTAGTAGACGACCTGGTCGTAGTCCTAAAAGAAGAAGTTTGTCTCCAAAACAACGTGATAAATCAAGAAGAAGTAGATCTCCACTTTTAAATGATAGGCGTTCTAAGCAGAGCAAATCACCTTCTCGAACTCTGTCTCCTGGTAGAAGAGCCAAGAGCCGATCCTTGGACAGAAAACGAAGAGAACCAGAAAGAAGACGACTTTCTTCTCCAAGGTAACTTGTTTTTAAAATGTTAGTGCTTTTTACCAGTGCAATTGATTTTAAAGGAGAAACTAGAACTTGTGGACAATAAAAGAAGAGATGGTAATGAGCTTTAGTTTTCAAGTATAATCCATTCCACTAGCTATATTAATACTTGCACTTTTGTCAGTGTGTATCTTGATTATGAGTAGTTGAACTTAGTGACCGAATCAGTTTTTTCCCCCAACTCCTTAATTTAGTATCTAATTTGCAGACTTAAATCTAAGTAATTTGGTTGATAAAGCTAGATATACCTACTTATGGGAAGGGGTCAGTTTTTGGAGTTGGGATTATTACTTCATTGAACACTATAGACTGAAATTTTTAACTTTAAAAAAGGAAGTATCAGTTTTAAGGATTGATCTGTCCACCTTCTTGAAGTGGCATGATTTTGAATTCTAACAACATAAATTGGAACTATAATTTTGGCCCCAAAATATAATGAAATTGAAAGTGGAAATTTTTTTCTGTTACTAATTCATATACTTATAATCTTATTTTAAAAATACCTCTTAAATTTAGGAAGAATAGTGTAAGAAATTATTTTATTTTTTACCAGTAACAATGAAAATAACTCATATTTGTATAATACATTTGGTCTGTCAATTCTTATAAATTGTGATTCTTTCCTCATGAGGTAGAGTGACTGTCATACTTAGTTTATAAATGAAAAAGTATTTCGAGAAGTTATTTACTAGGATTATAGAACTAATAAGTAGTTAAGACAAACGATTTTGTCAGAGAGAGATGGGGAGTTGCTTAAACTGCTTTAGAAACAGATTTTTTAATATCTTTATATTCAGTAATGACGTGAAATTATTGGCCAATTTTCACTTAAAATAATGTTGGCTTTTTCTATGTAAAGATATTATGAATTCTTAGCCATTTACTATTGCATATTAATATTTACTGTATATGGGTACAAATAATAAGCTAAAGTTTAAATCATCTTTTCTAAGACATTTCAAGAATACTTCTCAAAGTACTCTATCTTAAGAGATACTCTTGATTCTTTACTTCTAAGTGACATTGTAATGAAATGGCCCCCTTTCTTCTCTTAGCTTTTCTGCATTGATGCATTTGTTAGTGTTGCTGATAATGTTATCTGAAGTGTTTCTTAAATAATCCTGGTCTCTCAATTTGCTTTTAGTTTGAGAAGGAAATTTTGAAGGCTATATTAAGGACTAGAGTTGAATTTTTGAAACCAATAGAGTTTTTTAATTATAGAAGAAATACTAAAGAGAAATTCAGATAATGCAGAAGCATGTAAACTCTCTCCCTCTCTATTCTTCCTCCACTGCCACTCGTAAGAATAGGTCTTTGCAGTCTTTTTCCTACGCCCATACAATTACACAGTTTTATCTTATAAAATGGAGTCATACTATTCATGTTAACAGTGATTTGCTTTTTTCATCAAACACTTCTGTAATAATACATAAAGATCTTTTTAAATTTATAGAACAGCAACATATTTCACTGTGTAGATATGCCAGAATATAATCATTTCCTTGAAATTGATGAAAATTTAGGTTGATTCACGTTTTTCATGATTGTATGCAAAGATGTCCATGGTTTATGCGTGAGGTTTCTCGAATAGATTCACAGAAGTGAAATTGCAAAGTCTAAAGTTATATACATTTACATTTTTAGAAAGTTACGTCAAATTTCCTTCTAGTAAATTTATACCAGTATATACTTCCATGTCTAGATGGACTAGCCTTTTCCCCAAACCCTTACTTATATTTCTTCTGTTTTAAGGTTAATGTTGATTTAAGATGCTATGGTATGTAATCACCATGTTAAAAATAACTATTGCAAAAATGTCAAAATTTAGAAATAAAAGTCTTTAAACTTAGAAAATGGAATATTATTACCATTCGCGGAAGTTTTGAGATGTTTACCTGGAATTAGAATCAGTGGCTATAACAGTATGAATAATCGTTACAATCTTTAGTAATACTTCAAGTTGCGAGACAAGAGTAAATAGACTTTTTATTTTGTACCTGCCATTATACCGCAGTGTCATGATCATTTGAATTTGTTTTGTTACAAAACATGTTAATTTGTGTTTGCTATCTGTAGCATGCCTTTTTTTTTTTAACATCGTGAAATTTTATTTTTAAACATGTATTTTAACAAACATTTTGGATGGGCGGAATTTTTTTTCCAATAACATTTTTTCATGATTCCAAAAGTTATAAAGATTAATTATAGAAAATCAGAAAAATATCTAAAAGCACAAATAAGGATTTTAAAAAATTACTGTAATAGCATGCCTTTTCTTAAGATGTTCATTGCATGTAGGAGAGAGTAATTTATTTTGATGTGATTTATTTTTCTATTAACTTATATTTGGTCCCCTTAAGAACGCGACCTCGAGATGATATCCTCAGTAGACGTGAAAGATCAAAAGATGCCAGCCCAATCAATAGGTGGTCTCCAACCCGAAGAAGAGCAAGTAGATCCCCCATTAGAAGGAGGTCTCGTTCCCCACTCAGACGTAGCAGGTCTCCCAGAAGAAGAAGCAGATCTCCTCGGAGAAGGTAAACCTATGTTATATATGTTATTCTTTCGATTCATTAAACTGAATGTTTTTGCAGCTCCATATTAGTTCAGTTGGTAGATTTTCTAAAAGACCATTTTTCTCTGAAAAATTGTAGCTGTGATCCCATGTAGTTTCCGTCTACCAATGTGTAATATTTCACACTCGTTGATTTTTCTTTAACATAGTTTTCTTTCAAATATGAATAAATCAGCATTCATTAAAAACTCAGTCTTTTAAAAGTAGAATTTTTTTCTCTTTTTTAAGAGAGATAAATACTAAGTGAGCTAAACTTGGGATTTTTTTTTTTCAGGTAGCAGAATAGATCATAGGGTAATGTATAAGCAGTCCTATTTCCTGTCTTACAATTCTGTGTTTATTTTTCTGTTAATTTGTATTTGGTCCCTTAAGAACACGACCTCGAGATGATGACCTATTTAATTTACAGTAGAAAACATTTTATGTAAAACGTGATCACTAGTATAGTTGATCAAAAAGGTTGGTTTCTAAAGCAGGGAATCAATTTAAAAATAGCACATGCACATTAAATATTTTAACCTAAATCACAAATGGATTTGCCAATCTTTTAACATTTTTAATTGAATTAATAAAGGAATATAGTTTAAAAGGACAGTACACCAAAGGTTTATAATGCAACCACTATATATATCTATACATATCTTTGAGTATTTTGTATACTAGATTTTTAGAAATAGAAATACTTTGCCTAAGTGTGTATGTTTTAAGTTTTTTAAAGTTATTGCCATATTATCTATTAATTTCCTACTTAGGACAATTAGTTTTTTATATTATCCTTCACGTTTCTCTTCGGCCTGATTTCATCACCTTTCTGTATGCTTTTAGATATAATCATTATGAGCATAAGGGTATTGTTGATTGCTGAGCAGATGATCCAGGGAACCTCCATTCTAATGCTCCTAGCCTTCTGGCTCCAAAATGACCAATAAACCTGCTTATACAGTTGTCATTGTATTATTTGTCTTCCTTTTTCCATCCTCTTGGCATTCCTTCATTTCTCTTTTATATTTTGATTCCATTTCCCCTATCCAGTGTTTACTCGTGTTTTAGCTCTTTGATTTGGTTTGGTAATCCATCTCCAATAACTTCCTGATGAAAGTGCAGTGAAAGGACATTTTTGTAAATTTATGTCTCTAAAATTTGCCTTTTCTCATTGCTGGTGTGTCAAGGAATAGGATTCTAGGTTGAAATCATTTTTTCCTTAAGAAGTTTGAGATTGTTATTTTACTCCTTTCTAGATTCCCATATTGCTATTAAGAAGTCCTATTCTGATGTCTGGACAGTTTTTATAGGACTTGCTTTTTATCCCTGCCCCCTCTTTTTTTTTTTTCTTAACAATAAATGTCCTGTGTTTTGAAATTTCACTATAATGTGCTTTATTGTGTGGCTTTTTCTTTCCATTTATTTTGTTGGGCATGAGATAGGCCCTTTAAAGCAGGAACATTATGGCTGCCTATTCTAGGAAATTTTCTCTTTTTTTTTTTTTGTTTGCTTTTTTCTCATTGTTTTCTGGGGATTTTTTACCCCCATTAGACCATCTGTATTATTCCAGTGATCTTTTTGTTTTTCTCATACATCTTTTATGTTTGTTGTTTAATTCTACTTTCAGTCTAGGAGATCGTTTCATTCTTACCTTCTTACTCTTCTACTGATTTTCACTACTGAGCTCATATATATTTATTTATTTATTTCCAAGACCTTGTTGGATGTTTATTTTTTTATAACATTTTACTTTTGTTTTATGGAAATAGCACCTTTTATGTCACAGATGATAATGAATTTGTTTTGTGGTGTTCTATAGTTTTCTTACCTATACAGTTGACTCTTGAACAACATAGCAGGGTAGGGGCATCAAAAATCTACCTAACTTTTGGCTCTCCAAAAACTTAACTCTTAATAGCTTACTTTTGACTGGAAGCCTTACTGATAACATCAACAGTTGATTAAAACATGTTTTGTATGTCATATGTATTATATACTGTATATTTACAATAAAGTAAGCTAGAGAAAAAATGATATTAAGAAATCATAAGGAAGAGAAAATATTAAAAATCTATGTATAAGTAGACCTGTGCACTTCAAACCTATTGTTCACGGATCAACTGTATTTTGGTTTCTTCTCAGATTTCTTTCGCTGCTTATTTACCTTTTCATTTGATGACTTTCCTCAGATACCTGATCCTTCCTTACTGCCTGTTCTGATTTGAAAGTTAGGCACTGAGACAGCGGGGTAGAAGCTTTCTTCCATTCTGATGATGTAGAACATGTGGATTAGTGGTATCACTTCAGGGTGATTAGGTAGAGACTTTAACTTATCAACAACTATGTATCTTTTCTTTTGGACTAGTGAGTTTCCAGAATCCTTCATCTCCTGCCGGAGATTATAGATATGGTTTACACTAGAGTTCTGGTCCTTCGTAATGTAGATTTCATCTTTTTTCTCTCAAATAGAGATAGAGGTCGAAGGAGCAGATCCCGGCTGAGAAGGCGGTCTCGATCACGAGGTGGTCGTAGACGTAGGAGCAGAAGCAAAATAAAGGAAGATAAATTTAAAGGAAGTCTTTCTGAAGGAATGAAAGTTGAGCAAGAATCTTCATCTGATGATAAGTAAGAGTGGAATTTTTGTGTAATTATCTTTCTCCAATTTAGAGAAACACTGTTAGACTTAAAAATCTTTTATTTTTAAATTAATATTTTGAATATTATCAGCAAGCTTGTTCATTTGGTCTTGTATTTAAAAGTTAATCTTTTGTGCATATTTTAGAGGTTATATGGCAGAGGTCATGGTTTTCTGAATTTAGATATTTCAGTTTGGGCTGGAGTGACTTGGGCCATTGCTTTATCATGAGTTTTCCCCTCTTTATTTTTATTAGAAACAACAGATATATTACATAGTCCTGCCAATCTTAATTACCAGTTTTATAGGGGAAATTTTTTATACTAAGTTTAGACTTTTTAGTTTGTGTAAAATGACACATACTTTGCTTATGAGACTATCTGGTAGCAGGTATGGCTGTTAAAATATGGGAAATGCAAAAGTATTTTAGTGTCTAATAGTGGGGAAAATTTTTTTAATGCAAACTTTAGTTGTCTAAATGGAACATCTCAAAAACAAATAAGACTCATTTAGAGCAGTAATTTCTTAACTGAGGGTGATTTGCCTCCCCATTTGGCAATGTCTAAAGACATTTTAGGTGATCATCCAGTGGCTAGAGGCCAGGGATACTGTTCAATATCCTCCAGTGCACAAGACAGCTCCCCACAATGAACTGTCAAAATGATAGTAGTGCTATAATCAAGAAACCCTGATTAGAGCTGAGTGATGAGAAAATTGAGTCGGGGAAAGGTATTATATATACATAGATCCTGAGGTCTTTAGAGTGCAGTTTGCTTACCCTTCTGCAGTGAAAATTCAGCAGACCATAGAAAAGGCTGCACTGGGAGGGATCATAAAGGTTGTGGAGAAGTTCTTTATTAGACAGTTGGGACTGGTCTGGGGCAGTATTTGGAGGTAGAGCCACATTCCCCTTCAGATCGTATGCAAATGTTTACATGTTCATTTTTGATGGAGAAAAGATCTATAGCTTTCAAAGGATTCTGTGACCCGGATAAGGTACTAGTTTACTAATCTCTCCCAGCCATCTTGTTTTATAGGTGTAGAAATTGAGGATAGAGGATTGAAATGACTTTACTAATACTAAGGTCATGGCAGAGCCAGTGATGACTTTTTTTAAATTTAAGGATATTTTGTTTCCAATTTTGGTGCACTGAGACAATAGATGACGAGAAAACTGAGATACAGAGGTTAAATTACTTGCCAGAATTTCAAACCACACACACTGAGAGTTTAGAAACAGAAGTAAAAAGAGTAAAATGGCTTAAGACTTTTGCTTGAACTTACTGTTAACTTACATTTTCCAACCTTTACTTTTTAAGTGTGTAAAATTCTGATTTTGTAATTTCTAAGGATGTTTAAAATTACATGTATATTTGTGTAATTTTTTTTTTTAAGCCTTGAAGACTTTGATGTAGAGGAAGAAGATGAAGAGGCTCTAATAGAACAGAGAAGAATACAAAGGCAAGCAATTGTTCAGGTGTGTGATTTTAGTAAAATTTTGATCAGTCTTTCTTAAATAATCACTATTTTAGGAAAATGAAGGTTTTTATTTACTTTAATTAGGAAATGACAGTAGCAATTCAGTAGGTATTGAAAAATGGTAGTTTCTTAATAAAATTGAAATCTTTGCCCTTTTTGATATACATAGGGTTCTGATATAAACCTCTTGTGTAAGACATAAAATTTGAAGTGTGCTTTTCTTAAGTTAATGACTAAGAAAACTCTCATAAATGAGTGTAGAATAAATTGGAGGAATTTCATTTAGCAAAAATTATGCCTATTACTTTTGAAAAAATCTTAATGTTTAATAAAATAGCAAGTTTTTTAATGCAAATGTGATTGTTTAAATGGAACATCTCAAAAATAATTTTAAGACAAGTTTGGAGCTAGGCGATTAAAAATATTGGGTGGTTAAAGGGTGTTATACATAGTTCTTGATATAGTCATTTAACGATAAGGTTAACTGCCTTGGAAGATTGTCAGTTCTTCCTTGGCCATCCTGAGATAAAGCTATGACCACTGGATTCTTTGTGGATAGCATTTCCTATAAAGTACCTTCTCTTATCATCATTAGAATTTTCTTCTAACGATGAGAAGGTGAGTGATGGGACTTGAGAGGAAGAATTCTGAAAGAAATGAAAGATGTTTAGAAACTATGAGGAAGACAGCAGACAAAAAGAAAGAACAGTCATGGCAGCTCACCTAGACACACATAGCAAACCAATAAATCAGGTAATGGTATGTCAGAGTGAAGGAAGGCTATAGGGCAAAAACTGGAGGCTGTAGGGCAAAGCTGGAATTCCAGAGAAAACTTTTTTGGGGCACTGATGAAATTATTGTTATTAAACTGATAGGCCCGAAGACTTGGTCGAATCATTTTTTGTTCTTGCCCAGGTCCACATTCCCTTATCCACAACCCTTGAGGCCAGATAGGCTTTAGAACTCAGACGTATTTGAATTCTGGAAAGGTAATATGGTGCATCAGTGTATATTAATTAGCCCCATCAGTGGGGTCTAGAACAGCACTCCATCAAATACATTAGTATTTCTGTAGTGAGGCGTATTATGTTCACACTGGGATTGATAAATAAGACTAAAGCATGTCACATCTGTTCTGGTCAGATTTTGCCTCCTGTGGACTTTGGAGTTATGTAGAAGGGATTTCAGATTTGATTCAATCGAGGCAGCGATACCTTTAAAAAAGTTTTAACTTTATTTGACTCTTTAATGCAACACCTCTTAGCAAATATATTTAGTTAGCATCAGATTTTATGAAAATAATGTTTTGTTATTACAGAAATATAAGTATCTCGCTGAAGATAGCAATATGTCTGTGCCATCTGAACCAAGCAGCCCCCAGAGCAGTACTCGTACACGGTCACCTTCTCCAGACGACATTCTGGAAAGGGTAGCTGCTGATGTTAAAGAGTATGAACGAGAAAATGTTGATACATTTGAGGCCTCAGTAAAAGCCAAGCATAATCTAATGACAGTTGAACAAAATAATGGTGAGTAAGTTAGATTTTTGTTTTGACCATGTTCTCTGAATTTTTAGCTCTATAACCTCAAAATGAGAGAGATTATTTTGGGATGGGGAAAGTGAAAGGGATTAGGAATATTGCTCCCGCTAAACTTATAGTAATATAATATTAAATGTATCCCAGTAAATGTTTTCTATAAATGGTTTTTTATTAGTTATATAACTGGAATAGTATACCGAATTCCCACTTATTCATTATCTTTTGTTCTCCTTGCTCTGGAGTATTATTTTAAAGCAAATCATAGCTGTAATTTAATTTCATCTGTAAACATTTCAGTTTGTATCTTTGTTATATAGAGACTTAACAGTTGGTTTGAATCAAAATTCAAATAAGATGCAGATATTATGTGTGGGGTATATATATATATCCCTTAAGCCTTAATAGTTTTTTCCTCATCCTCCCCGCTCCTCTTGCCATTTATTTCTGAAGATACCAGATATGTGTCTTATAAACTGTTCTGATTTTGTCTGGCCGCATTGTGTCCTTTATTTCCTTTCTCCTCAGTATTAGTTTTAGAGACTTGAATAGATGAGGGTTTGATTTTTTTTTTTTTTTGGCAAAAATTCTTTATAAATCATGGTGTAAAGCGTGTATTACATCAGGCAGTATGCGATATGTGGTTGTCCTAAGTTTTCCATTCTTCATTTACCCCAAAATGTAATTTGTACAGGAAAGGCAGGATAAATGCTTGATTATTTTCCTTTATTGACTGATTTTTAGCATAGAATATAGTTGGTGGCCCAGCAGCCTCCACAGATGACTTGTAAGAGTTCAGTCATTTTGTCGAGGTTTCAACTGGTATCATTTTGTACTTGTGTTTCAATCCATTGCTGTCATTTTTCTTATTGAAGCTCACATTGTTCTCTCTTCAGCTGAGGTGGGGAAGGAGCAGTCCTTCTTAGTTGGTTTCTAATGTCTTTTGACTCAAACCCTGCAGTATTTCATATAGCTTTTTACTTTCTATAGGTCAAGGTCAGCAAACTTTCTGTACAAGGTCAGATAGAAAATATTTTAGGCTTTTGTAATTATTTTAGACTTTTTCTTTGTTCCAACTACTGAACTCTGCTCTTGTAGTACAGAAGCTGCCACAGCCAGCATCGATAAATGAGCATGGCTGTGATCCCCAAACAACTGTATGGACACTGAAATTTGAATTTTATAAAATTTTCATGTGTCACAAATTATTCTTTATGTTTTTCCCCAGACCTATAAACATGTACAAATGATCCGTTCAAAAATAAGCAAGGGGCCAAATTTGGCCCAGACTATAGTTCGCTGACTTCTTTTCTATTACAGTAGGATATCACAGGCTCACCTTATATATATCTTGCCCCAGAACAGAATCAGCTATTGCTCCAAGGAATCCTAGTTCTATGTAATAGGAAACCTCATTTAGATATCACAAGGCACTTAGAGGTGCCCATTACTGCTCGGCCTTTTTAGTGGACAAGGCTGGGAAATACATACATTTCTGGAAAGGAATATTCGTTCATACTGATATTCCTGATTAAAATTTGAGATTATAGAGTTTTTATTAATTTCTTTGATTTTATATACCTTTTACAGTGAAAAATATGGTTCCAATAACATGATAACTCAGGTTATTACTTTGAAACTTTTATAACACCGAGTTCTCAGTATGATTATCAATTTTAAATCTACTGAATGCAGTTTGAAATTTAATGGTTCTTTTTGTTAGGCTGGATGCATTCCAGGGTTGTATAGTCACAAATATGTGTTGTAAAGTCATTTGAAATAATTCTCTGAATGGTTACATCACCAATTTGGTAGATTTAAGTTTATTTTCATTTGCTTTTGACTTAATTTTCTGCGTTTTTAAAAAGTATTGAAACATCTTTCACATGCATGTATTTGTATTCTACCTACACAGGCACACAAAAAAAGGCCTCAGTAAAAGCCAAGCACTATACACTCATCTGTATGAAAGTTCTTTATTCTTTGTTACATCTACACATACTATTCCAATGTAATGAAAGTGCCAGTTTAATCTGTCTTCTAGTGATGGGTACTTGATGTGTGTCCAGTTGTTGGCTGTTAATTGGAGTGTTACAGTAATATTGTGCATTAAGTCATTTTTTTATGCTTGCCACTTTCTTTAAGATGGTTTTCTAGAAGTGGGATAGCTGAGTCAGAAGAGTAAATGAACTTATAATTTTGTTATTTATTTCCAAATTCATCTCTTTAATAGTTGTACAATTTTTGCTGTCCCACAAGCAATGTCTTCAGTGCTTGTTTACCCAAAGGCTTGTTAACAGAATGTTGTCATAGTTTGGGATTTTTAGCTAGTCTCATAGAGAGATGGTATTTCATTGTAGTTTTAAGTTGCATTCTTTTTTTTTTGTTTTCTAGAAACTCTTCCAACTTTTTTTTTGCCCATTTTTTTAATGGGGTTATTGGACTTTCTAGTAGAAAAATGTAGATCTATATCTATCAATAGTGGGGATATTAACCTTTTGAGACTTCATTTAGAAATACAATTTGGAAATGTAATTTTGTAAAGAGGAGTTTTTGTTTCAATACATAGTCATTGTTTAGCTATTGACAGATTAATTTAACATTGGCGAAAGAATTGATACTGGGTCTATCAACTTTATAAAACGGATAGCTTTATGTATCTTAAGTGTTATAAAGTGATTTTAAGCTGGGTTTTACTGAAAAACTAATGTACAAGAGGATAAAAGTTTGAATTGCTGTTAGTGATTTTCCATTGACTTATTATTTGTGCTTTAATTTATCTCTCTTAATTTTTCTAATATTAATGCTAATTTTCATTAAGGTTCATCTCAAAAGAAGCTGTTGGCACCTGATATGTTTACAGAATCTGATGATATGTTTGCCGCATATTTTGATGTAAGTAATTTCAAGTTATAAAAGCAACTTAAAAGTATAACATATGTGTTTGCATGTGTGTATATATATAGAGAGAGAAAGTGAATTAATGTTAACATTTAGACAATCTGGGTGAAAGGTACCTAGAAACTGTACTAATTTTGCAACTTTTTTGAGTCTGAAATTAAGTACAGCAGAATAGTTTGAGAGCTTCATAAAAGTTAAACATCAAATAAAGTGTAGTTAACTTTTTTGTAACAACTTTTTTCTAGGATTTACAAACTAGTATGTGCGTGCATGTGTGTCGTGTGTTCACGGTAGTTAAGTGAGACAAGGTGATGACAGTAATTTCCAGGCTTTTATCAAAACAGAGTCCACTTTGGGCTTTTATGTTGTAGATAATGGAGAATTTACAGTTTGGAATCTAATAGAATTTGCTGAAGAGTTGGAAATGTTATGTGGAGTGTTAAGAAATTTTGGTCCTTTAGCCATTTTTATTAGTGCCTTTTCTGGAAAAAGTCTTAAAACTAATATTCAGAACTGTGAGGCCATTTTTATTATAAATTTAAGAGAACATGAAAGATAAAGAAGCTTTAGTAAGGAGTGGGGTGAAGGATAAATATGTATCAGGGAAATTAAAAATGGAATATGATAAGCAATTAGTCCCCTAAACCCAGCAGACATTGGTAATTGGTTTAAGTAAAGTGTTATGTATATGTTTGTGTGTGTGTGTGTGTGTGTGTGTGTGTGTATGCATATGCTACATACATATGTGTGATGTGTGTGTGTGTATTTATTTATATGCGTATGTATGTAGCCCTAGGAGCACCAAAAAAAAAAATGGGTTAAGAGAGTATGAAATAATTATTGAGCCATCATTTGTCTGGGTGATACTGAAGAATCTTCTGAGTATCATGGAGAGTGATGTGTAATAAAGACTATTCAGAAGTACCAGATACTCTATTTAAAGTTCCCACACAAACTCAACTAGTACAGCCAGTGATATTTCTTGCATATATGAGAAGAAAAGCAAAGGGTGTTACATGGACAAGGCAGTAAAAGAAATGTGAAAATTAGTAAGAGAGTTGGACACTGATTGTTAACCGAGTTCCCATAAATGATTTTTGTCCTCTATCAATAACTATGGAAAATCAGATGTAGTTTTGAGTTTTTGTTTTCATTTTTAATGCCCTAGTTCTATTCCTAAAAAATTTTAAAGATACTTTGTTAATTTTTTTCCTAAGCATTATTGTAATACAAGAGGCTTTAGTCATCATGTTTCATCTGTACTGCTTTTACATAAGTGATAGTAAGAGTTTATTTAATTTGGCATAAGTTTTTCTTAAATTACAGTTGGTTACACCCATTTTTGTTTGAAAGAAAGTGCTTTAAATGTCTGTGATTAGCAGGTAAACAGCTTATATTGCCTCTTTAATTTCAGAGTGCTCGTCTTCGGGCTGCTGGCATTGGAAAAGATTTTAAAGAGAATCCCAACCTCAGGGATAATTGGACAGATGCAGAAGGCTATTATCGTAAGTTCACAATTCTTATTAATTTTGGAGTTTATTGTAACATTTTGTAAGAGTATGTTGCTTGATGCAATCACACATTGAAGAACTCTGAAAGCCACATCACAGTGCCATCACTTAAAAAGTGTGATACATCTAACACATCTAGCAGCTTCTGAGCCCATGTTGTATTCCAGTAAGTAGCCTAGAAGCATCACGAATTGAAGTGAGATAAAGACTTGATGTGCGATCTAAATCTATTCACAGTTATTTTCAGCCATGAGTTAATCCTCCAGAAGGAAGGGGTACGTCACTTGCTTGTCTTGATCTGAAACCAAGAAAAACATACAAGGAACTTGGGATACCAGTCGTGCAGTATTTATCATGTAGCGCTGTAGCTGGGAACACTTCCGTGAGCACATGTCTTCCCTATTCAATGTTAAAATCATCAGCGGTTGATAAGACAGCAGAAACTCTCCTTATAATGAGTGGAAGTGAGCATGCAACTTTAACTACATAGTGAAAGAGTTAACAATGGAAGCACAGCTTTGATTCATTGTGTTGTCTAGGAAACCAAAAACGCAGTAAAAATATGGCACATTTTTTAAGTGACTGCACTGGGTTTCCTATTTTTTGATTTATTCTATCCATCTTGTAATTTTGTTTGGTCAAAATTTTAATTCTTTAATTTACTTTTTTAGGTGTGAACATAGGCGAAGTACTAGATAAGCGCTACAATGTATATGGCTACACTGGTCAAGGTGTATTCAGTAATGTTGTACGAGCCAGAGATAATGCAAGAGCCAACCAAGAAGTGGCTGTAAAGATCATCAGAAACAATGAGCTCATGTAAGTCAGAAAAGTATGTGATAAAACTTAAATAAAACAGATATTCGCAAATAAACATTTTTAAATGTCGTTTTAAAATGTGTAACTATGTAAAATTGCAATTATAAAATGAAAGTAGCTCTTTTTGACTGGATTTTAAATTTATTACCATGTGTTATATGGGAAGTACTAGAACTATAGGTTGATTTATATTTAATTCATTTCAGTGTGTTTCAGTACCTACTATTTACACTAATATCAACTTAGACTCCTTCCTTCTACTGCTTGTCTCATGGCCATCTTTTGCTGTGAGTATCTTAAACTCAAGACCAGAGGTGAGAAATAAAAGGATCATATTGATTAGCTGCCCCTGAGCATAAGGTGGCCTACAAAAAGTGAAAACTGATTTAACAGATACTTCTGGGAATTAGTTGTATCTTTTATCTCTTTTTCCTTTAATAGAGGTAATTGTCATAATACATTCATATGTTTTAATACCTAATCTATACCACTTACTGAGCTTGTGTTAAAGTCAATTTACCATCTGTTTTGAAACACTAAAGAAATGTAGATTTATACTAAAGTCTCAGGCTGCACTAGGCTTAGAAAGTTATTTTTGTCTTGTTTTGATGGTGATCCCCAGCCTTTATTATAGACATAAAATCTTTTAAATATAGCTTATTGACAAATTATAACTAGAATTTCAGAGGATAACCAAATAGTAATATATGGTAAGACATTCCTTAATTAGACTCTTAAAGAAACTATGACTTGTATTCAGTGTGGTTCCACTTTTATTAAACATAATATTTATATCAAGTCTTGAACTAAAATGTGCAAGATTGATTTCCCTTCAAGCAAGATGCGTTTATTCCTCAGTGTTTCTGTTTTGTTGATTGGTTATTTTTGGAAATTAACCTCACGAAAATAGTTATTTGGTTAAGTATAAAGTTCTTATAAAGTATAAAGTGTTAGACCTGTCATTCCTCAACGGAATTATTATTACTACTTAAAAAAATACAACCTAATACTTAACATGTCACCTACGATACGTCAGACTGGAATTAGCAAATATATATTATTTAATTTTCCTAAATTTTGGTCGTATTTAATTTTGACCTAATTTTCTTTTTCATTTCAGGCAAAAAACTGGTTTAAAAGAACTAGAATTCTTGAAAAAACTTAATGATGCTGATCCTGATGACAAATTCCATTGTTTGCGGCTCTTCAGACACTTTTATCACAAACAGCATCTCTGTCTCGTATTTGAGCCCCTCAGGTACAGTGTCAGAACTTGTATATTTAGATAAATAGTATGACAAATTTCCTGGATATTTAATTTTTTTTTCATTTAGCTCTGGTTTTTATTCTTTAACTTCTGTTTAAAACCTGACTAATTGACAATTCTTAATGTGTAAATATTAATTGACTGTATATTATGTGCCAGGCACTAATTATTTTTGGCTTTCAGCTCAATAGAAAGATTCTCTGAAAATGAAATACTTCAAGAAAAGGTTAAGCCAGAATGAAAAGAAATAAGAATAGTGGAATTAGAAATAGGATTTTGATCTTCAATAGTATGCTTTCACTGTTAGACTTTCAAATGTAAAACCATTCTAAAATCAATATGAATTTTACCACTGCATATCTTTTCTTCTATTTATTTTGAAAATTGAGTTTTATTGGAAAATTTTGTTATATGCACACCATTTCATATGCTCTCATATCAGTGTAGAATAATTTATTGAATGTGGCAGGGGGATTCTTGAATACAACATACTCATTGTAATTTGTATTTTAGACTTCTTTTACTTTGTTTAAATGTATTTTGCCTTTTTTATTTCTATTTTGCATTTTAACCCTAAATTTTTTTTTTCTCTCCTAAAAGTATGAATTTACGAGAGGTGTTAAAAAAATATGGTAAGGATGTTGGTCTTCATATTAAAGCTGTAAGATCCTATAGTCAGCAGTTGTTCTTGGCATTGAAACTCCTTAAAAGATGCAATATCCTACATGCAGATATCAAGCCAGACAATATCCTGGTAAGTCAAACTATCAGGCCACCTTATACATCACGTATCTACTTACCAGTAATGTGAGATTACCACTGTATTATTCTAGAAATGACATCTTAGAAGAATAATTCACTATTATATTTATTTCCCATTATAAATGACTTTATCAATTTTTACTTTTTTGGAAATTGGGCTATGAAATTTTAAAGTATAATGAAAGTAGAAAAAGGCCACTGTCCAATTTATTCTTTTTGCTTGATGGATTTAGAATACACACAGATCCCAAGAGTGCTTTAATGTACTAATGATGCACATCCTCTGGTATCTAAAAAAATGCACATGTTGCTGATTTGAAATAAGTGTTTATACTTTTTTGTTCTGTAATTTGTGTAGACTGATGGAGTTAAGGACATTTAAGGGAATTACCCTCTCAAACAGATATATGGAGTTGAGTTTAAAGGTGCCTAGGAGTAATTTTTTTTTCCTTTATTCTTTATTGCTTTAGAAGCTGTGACATCTGGGAGCCCAAACACAGTAAAGCTCAGTTGTGGTTAGGTATTATATTGAAAGGCATCCCTTTCATAGTCTAGACCTCTCCTAACTAATGATTTCTCATGTGGTAGATGCAGATTTCACAGCGTTTATGATTTTGACAGTTAGAAATATATATCATCATAGTGGGGTGATTAATGCGCACACACACTCCTTCCCTTCCTGGTCTCATTTCTTAATCCTGTTCTGTGGTATTTAGAGTTGCCATGTTTACAACTCAGGCAATTCCTGGTTCATCTTCCAGTAACATGTTCTGTACTTTTAAAAGATTAGAATCCCATTAAAGTATTTCCTTCCATGCTACCACATTAATAAAAAAACATTCCATTTTGGTATGTTTGGTCTGTGTTTGTAATATATGGCATATCTAATATAACTGGGATAGAGGAGCTGAGTAATTACAGTGAAATGGTAGGTAGAATTGTAGACTTGCCTAGTTCAATTTCAAAGTTGATTTTTACCTCAATTTTTTTTTTAAATGATGAGATATATCATCCGTATCAAAAACGTTTAAATAATGCAGTTTAAAGATAATTATACAGGGAACGTCTTTGTAACCACCGTGGAGGTTAAAGAATAAGACATTTGCCAGTATCTTAGAAGCTCTTGTTTTTAAAACTTCATTGAATTTCTGACATAGAATGTTCCTTCTTCCTGGAGAAGGAAAAAATAGACATCAGAGAGCACATGGAGCTGTTAAATGAAAATCCAAAACTTTTAGCTGAGGATTTCAGCCACCGCTGTTGTAAAAGTACCACATTCCTCATGAAGGAGCATAGCCAAACTAGTGCATGTAAGTGTAGCTATCCTGCTATTATTTAAGGCATTTAAGCCAGCCCAAGAGTTCCACTAGTAGATTGTAATTTTAAAATGGTCCTCGGGTTTACTCTGGGTATTGCAACCGCATTCTTAAGTACTCGAATGCAGTTTATACTTTTAAAAGCTTTGAAAGTGCTCTTCCTTTATATGTTTTCCTGATCCCCCAGATGAAGAGAATGATTATCGATGTGGCAGTTAAAAATCATTTCTATTATTAGCTTAATTCAGTCTATAACGGTGACCAAGCTTTATAATGTCCCAGTAGAGAGTGCCTACGGCTATTTATTTAAAGTGTTATGTTTCTTTTGGGTGGAAACAGTAGGCCAAGTTTAAGTCCCAACTCGGAATTTGTGTGTGTCTCTTTTGAAGGGGGGAAGGGACTCTGGAATATGAATTATCTGCACTTGTTAATCCTGAACATGCTTCTGACTCATGAGTGGCAGCAGTCATGGGAGCAACTCCAGCCTTTCTCAGCAGATGTCACTGTTACTGTGTATGTTGAAGTATTTACAAAGGAAAAAAGAAACAAATGACTAATACAGAGTTCATGTTTTATCAGTTTTGCCAAATATAGTTAACATTTTCTTGACTAATACCTTCTTTATATTTAAAGGATTTTATAATTTTTAGACTTGAAGTGATAGCTAAATTTGGGATGGTCTGGCAGCTTCTGATGAAGAATTTTTATTCTGTTTTTGTCCAAATTTAATCTGAATCCTGCTTTCATTGCCATCATAATTTTCTGGCAACTGAAAGTTAATCTAAGTCTGATCCCTTATGAATGAACATTTTCATATTCCTTTAATTAGTAACTTGACTTTATTCAGGTATTCTGGGGATTTTTAGAAGATGCTTTGCTTCAGTGAAATTTTTCTCTTACTACCCCACCCTTTTCTAAATATCATTGGTTAAAATTAATTTTACTTTGTATTATCCCATATTTCCTCACTGGAAAAAGTTCTTTTACTAATTATAATAAAATATTTGGTAGCTCTTAATTTTTCATAATTAGGAAGTTGAGTCATAAAATAATTTAAAAAGGAATTTTTAATTGAGTAACTTTGTTCTCAGTATTGAAATAACTTCTCAAAGCCCATTATTTTTTATCTATTTGTCTTAATTATTCCTGACATGAATTAAACTTCCATGATAAAATGTTTTGCAGGTTAATGAATCAAAAACTATTTTAAAGCTCTGCGATTTTGGTTCGGCTTCACATGTTGCGGATAATGACATAACGCCTTATCTTGTCAGTAGATTTTATCGTGCTCCTGAAATCAGTAAGTTTTTTCAAATGTTCTTTTACCTGGGCCATCATATGTGCTGGAAACAGAATATTTAATGTCTAAGTACTGTTTTAATCGCACTTCAGCAGCTGCACGAGGTCATTCATGAGGAAGGGAACCATAGCACATTCATCCTCCTCAGTTGGAATGATCGTAGTTGTGACAGGAGTCTTGATCATGTCTGGCAAGAGTAGCAAAACAGTTGTGGAAAATCCTCGACTTTAGAAGACTGCTCTTGATTACTCAAGGTCTGATTATCAAATTTATGAATTGTGTGGGACCTTTATTTTTTTCTCTTCCTGTTGCCTTCGTGCAGGCTGGTTAGCACCTTTACCAAAGGTGAAATGAAAAAAAGAGAAGAAATGTTTTCTGCTCCTTCACTTCCTTTCCTACTCCCTCATTTTTTAAGGTTTTAAGTTGAAGAGTTTCTGTTAAGAATTAATGGGAAAGAACATGAAAAACTAATGCCAAAGTGAGGTGTTAAGATTGTGGTTATATACTTCAAGCTAAATAAATAAATGAAAATAAATAATAGTTGATTGTTTTTAATCATATATTAAAAATATTCACTTTGTTTTTAGTTATAGGTAAAAGCTATGACTATGGTATAGATATGTGGTCTGTAGGTTGTACCTTATATGAACTCTATACTGGAAAAATTTTATTTCCCGGCAAAACCAATAACCATATGTTGAAGCTCGCCATGGATCTCAAAGGAAAGATGCCAAATAAGGTAGGACATTAGTGTGAGCTTGTATTTTTTCAAGGTCTTAACAACAGTTTCCTATAAACTGATGGATTGCTAACACATATTCATCACTAGTGGCTCTAAAACAGTTTTAGAGAGGCAAGTACGTGGCAACTAAGATTCCTTTAGCTCTTTTCTCATTTCTGGTGTTCTAATCAGCCAAGAGCTATCAAAAGAAAGTAAGAACTCTTTTCCTTTTCCCCTTTAAAGTCTGTTTTTGTGTTTTTCTTTACCTTCTTGAATTAAGCAGACAGTAGGGGCCTAGAGTTTAGGGTAGAATTGGAATTGAGGAAAAGAGACTTGATGAACATAAATTTGTTAAGTATCATATATATGGATATATATATATATGTGTGTATATATGTATATATATGTGTATATATATGTATATATGTATGAATGACTGTTTCATGTGTCTATTCTTCCAGAAGCAACAATGTTCTTGAGAGCACACCCTTAATTGGTAACAGGACCAAACATGCTTGAGAGCTGGAATGATAAAAGGTGCAGGTCAGGTTAGTTAGTTGTAAGGAAGGGCTCAGTCATCAGAGAGGGAGTGGGAGAACATTGAAAGAGGAACTGGATGTCAGTCAGTTTATTAAAGATTGGAAGTTATTTGGGAAAGGAAGATACCAAGAAAATTTACTTGAAATGACATCTTTGTGACATAAAACTCACCCTTAATACTTTAGCTGTAATATCTGTTTGATTAACACAAAGCAAGAATTTTTAGGGATTTATAAAAATATCTTGAGGGCCACATCTTAGACTTTTATGATTTCAGCTTATGTTGGACTTGTTTAGAATAAGTTACACAGAAATTAGCTATGTTGGTATTGATTTTAATAAGATTTAGCCTTTACCATTTTAGGACTATTAGAACATAATTTGTAAAATGTCATTAGCTTTCTTAACTGCTGAGAGACGCCACTTGTTTTAATAGTTTTCCCATCGGAGAACAAATGATTTTAAGTCTATGTTTAATTTCAGTTTGATACAGTGAAAGCACAATTTGATATCAGAATTGGTTTAAATCACTGCCCTGGAAAATATAATAATTTCATGTTAAATTGAGAAAACAAACCCAGAGAGATAAATATATATTACTTGTTATGGTTAAATTATTAGTAAGCCAGACTATTTCATAGTAGTTTTGTTTTGTTTTATTTCCAGATGATTCGGAAAGGCGTATTCAAAGACCAACATTTTGATCAAAACTTAAACTTCATGTACATAGAAGTTGATAAAGTAACAGAGAGGGTAAGTCTCTTTTTAGTGTGCTATATTAAATGATTATCTTATTAATGAATGAGCTGGGTCATATCATAGTAGGAGCTATAAATATTTTAAAACATTAAAAATAAATTATTTTTGGTGTTGGCCAATTCTGAATAAAATATATCAAGTTATGAAAAAGATGAAGAGATTTAAAAATGTGTAGTGTGAGTTTTTATTTATTTTAGTTTATATTTAGGCCCTCTCATCTTTGGATCACTTTTCTTGGTCTGGCCTCCCATCTAGCTTCCGTACAGCTGTCATAGTGACTTTAGAAACAAATCTGATCATGTTACTCTCTCTGCTTAAAAACCTATCATTCTGTTACCCTATAAGATAATATATTTAAATTTCTTAGAATGACAAACTAAGTCCTCAGTGATATGAACTCTGCCTTCTTCAACAGTTTCCCCTCTCTGTACTGTGTAAACCCTACCATTTGATAAATTAGCTAAAGGACATGCTCTTACAGACATCTGTGCCTGTGTTCACAGACCATCCTGACCTTATTTGCTTCCTGTACTTCCCTCACCCCCTAAAAAAAATGTATTCAGCTTTAAGCCTCAGATGAAATACACATTCTATATGAACCTTTCTAAAACCTCCAGGTGGAAGTAAGCACTTCTTTATTTTTGCTCCATTGTATTATGTGTCCCTAACTTTATCAGAGCACTTAATAACAATTCATGGTATCAGCTCGTGTACATGTCTGTCTATTCCCACTTCAGGGTAAGGAAAATACAGTTCAAATAGCAAGTACTTACTGTATTATTTTTAATTAATGTTTTTGAATTCTCAAATTTTAATTACTTAACTACATTTTAGAGTTCTTTTCTGTTGTCATTATGTTTACAAAATTACATTACAGAATGATTTTTTAAAAAAACTATCATAGCTAATTCAAGATTAACCTTTTTCATTTAAGTTTTTGGATTGCTTCTTGAAAAGACATGGAGAATAGAGGAAGCCACCTGAAAGTTTTAAATGAGTAGATGATAATACATTCTTATATATTAATATTTTGGTAGACTGAAAACAGTCTCATTTGTTATATGTGTTTGATTACTTTATTTAGAGATATATATTTTTTAAATTGTTTTTAGGAGAAAGTTACTGTCATGAGCACCATTAATCCAACTAAGGACCTGTTGGCTGACTTGATTGGGTGCCAGCGACTTCCTGAAGACCAACGTAAAAAAGTACATCAGCTAAAGGACTTGTTGGACCAGATTCTAATGTTGGACCCAGCTAAACGAATTAGCATCAACCAGGCCCTACAGCATGCCTTTATCCAGGAAAAAATTTAAGCGAGATGAAGAAGCTCCAAGGGTTTGAGTAATTAAATACAAAGACTGAAGAAATTTCACAGCAGTTTATTAATGTATATAAACTTATAAATATTTCTCCAGCAAATTTGAGAAAGCATGATATATTTGAATTAAAACCAAGGGTGATATTTCTTTTAGAAATGTTAGTTAATCTGTTTTGTGTCTTATGTGAAATTTCACTGTAGAACTGTTTTAACTGCCAAGACTGCACAAAATTACAGTGCTAATGTATATGGTTGCAGTTCACATAAAAGACAAAAGCATCTGTTATAAAATAAGTAGTAATACTGGGTGGTTGATTTATTTTTAGCAGACTTGGCTTCATTTTGGTCTTCAGGTAAAATGGCCAGCATAAATGCTGTTTATATTCACGTTTTCCTAGGTATGTGTGTGCAGGCCACAGCAGCATGCCCTTGGTGTAGTCAGTGCCGAAGGGAGTCTGTTCCTTCTTGAGCCTGCCTGCAGGGATGGTCTCCTCTTTTAAGCAGGTTGTGTACAACATTCAGTACACTGAAGGTAAGCTAAACCATCAACATCACTGGTGTTTTGCGATGTTATTTTATTGGAGCAATTGACAAATGAGGGATATTAGCTTTGTGGCAGAATTCCCTGCATGTGTGATAACTGATCTTGTTTTATTTTTTGGCATTGCAACTGTGGCATAGTTACAATTTCTGTTCTGTTCATCACATTTAAAATTTGAAGAGTATGCGCTTGATGGATAGAGCGCCTTCAGTGTACTGTTTCTTATTAACTTAATTCTTTTTAATCAACTTGCTATAGACTTTATATACATTTTGTTAAATACAGTTCCTAGTGACATAGAAACAATGCATAGTTTTCATTTACTAACTACAGATGTTGAGGCGTAATTCTGAAAGTCCTCATATTTAAAAGTTAGACAACATAATGAAATTTTTAACTATTTGTATGTCATTTTGAAAGTGTACTGCTTTATGGTAAAAGTGTTTTTCATTTGTTCATTGTTTTCATTATTTGTGATCATGTTGTCTTTCAATACAGGCATAAACCTTCCACTCTTGAACAAAGCAGCTGCTTTTTAAAAGCGGTAATTGCTTCTTTACCTTTTATTTCTTTTGTAAATGAAGCTTTTCTTTAAGAATGTGACTTTAAAGTGTTGTCTATTGCATAAAACAGTTGACACTCACTTACTGTAAAGTGAAGATTGTTCTACTGCATGTGAAGTGGACCATGCAGATTTCTGTATGTTCTCAGTATGCATCACTAGATAATAAAGTCTTTTGTGAACAAGGCATTTGTAGCCATTTTTAAAAATTTTTGTCTTCAGTGCTGGTAAGTCAGGTAAACCATAAATAGCTAAAAGCAACCTTTTGTTTCTCCCTTAAAGTCTTTAAAAGAATTATTTGCTAAAGATGTAAACCTAGCCAAAAGTTTATCATTTTATTAATTAGGTTCCTAATTATTTCATCAAAAAGTTCTACAAATATTGTCAGCTTTCAGTGTAGTGAGATAATTCCTGTAGGTTATAGGGTGTAATTCAGGATTTAACTAATGTTTCTGCTATTTTCTCACTTTTCCTTTTGATGGTGCGGAAAGAGAAAAAAGGAAAACGGGGCACAGGCCATTCAACGCCTTCTCCAAGGGGTCTGATTTGCTGAGACACCAGCTTCACCTTCTTAACAAGGTTATTTCTGACAGCATGTGTAGATAAACATTTAGCAACAGTTTAAAACAAAATCATGTAAATCCACTTGGTTTTGCAACACAAAGGAATTCGTATTTTTAACATGATAGAAGAGAATTTTCAAAAAATTAATCTTTTCTGTTTGGGTGGTAAAATTAATTCTTGTCTCCCTGAGGAATATGGAAAATAATCAGATTTTAGGGGTTCAAATAATATTTTTAAATTGTAAATGGGATTTTTTTATTCACCCAGGCACCTAATTACAACAAGCATGCACATTTTGGTGCATTCAAGAATGGAAAATCAGAATAGCAGCATTCTTCTGGTGGGTTTTGCTCCATTTAAAGACATGAAATGAACTACAGCCAGGAAGGTGATAGATGATATAATAAGCCAACTTTGAATCTACACCCCATCTCTTCACGGTCTAGATTTACTAAAATAAATACAAGATGGTGTTCATCTTCAGGTAGAGTGAAGCCTTGTAAATGAGGCATCACGGTGCAGCTTTCTACCTTAAATGAAACAGGTAGTGATTTTCCCACCATTATTTATTTTGGTGATAAATATGCTGCATATTCAAGACTTTTGTAGTTATTTTCACTCAGTAGTTAATATTTTGATGCTTCTGGTAATTTTCATGGCTTCATTTTATATAATTATTTAAGTAAGTTAACTTCCACTAGAAACAGTTCATCTTATGCCTTCAAAACTGTTACATATTCATTAAAAAACAAAGTTGCTTGTTACTTGTTCTTTGTGTTTTAGGTGCAGCTCAGTGGAAGATGATGACAACCAGAAGACATGAGCTAAGGTTTCTGTCCTATAAAAGATTTAAAAAAAAAAAAAATCCTCCATTTAATTTTTGTCTAATTTTTTAGTTTTCAGCATTATGATTTGGATTCCATTAATGTTTGGTACTTAGAATAGTAGTACTATTATAGTGTTCATTTGTAAAGTGCTTGTTTTATCATGCTTCCTGCCTCTCCCCCTTCTTCCCTCCCCTAAAATAAAAATAGTTTGTCAAATTTAGTGACGTAAAAGACTCTTGGATGGTGAGAGTCCACATGTAACATGTGGTTTTCAGTTCCTAAAGGTTAGTAGGTTTTCAATTCCTAAAGGTCAGTTCCTAAAGGTTAGTAGGGAAACAGCAAACACCAAAATAGCATACATCAAAAAGTAGTCTTTCGTTTTAGGTATCTTATCTCCTTGGCAGATGCAAAAGAATAGAAACTGTAATTTTAAGAATGCTTCAACTCCTAAAATACTCTGTTCTCCAACTTGCCCTTTAGTAACTTTTCAACACATGTTGTAGTCATGGTCTTAAAGTAGACAAAATATTTAGTCATTGCCAGTTTTTAAGAGAAATGAGAGGTGATATACTGTAGATCCTTGATATTCCCAAATTAGGCATTCCTACATTGATCTATTTGACAGGAACCTTGTAAGCAATCATTATATATATGATGCTATTAGAATATGTAATTTTGCTGAGGCAGGAATTTGGAACTCTACAAGACCTCTGTGAGGTGTAGGACATTTAGCAAATAATCCTTTAAAAACCTGCATTCATGTTTCAGAGTAGCTGTGTAGTTTTCAAATAGAATATTTCTCATGAAGTTTTTGCTTTATTACACTTTGGCAAAAATGATATCGAGTGATTGTCACACTTCAGGATTCATAAGTCTTAGGACATAGCTCTCAAAGATGTCGTAATTTCTATCGTTGAAGAGAATAGCTGAGATTTTCGAAAGCACATACATTTTAGATACTGTTCTAGATAGACCTTATTCTTGAAGGTTATCAGAAATTAGGTTGGAATTTTGAGGCTTTGAAAGGATAGAGCATCTTGTCATAAAATTTAAGATGGTCCCAGTATTTGTATTCACTCCTAAATTGTTACTGATATCCTGTTTTTTTATTCCCCAGTGCCTATCTCCTATCTTGTTCCACTGTACTTCCTTCTCTTAAAATAATTTTGCATTTTAAAATAATTTTTACTTTTTGTCATTATAGTTATCACTTTTTTTCCTAAAATACTCAGGATATTTTTACAATATAAAAAAATTTGTGTAATGTTTTATGGTATGTTGTAGAAGCAGTGAAATGTAATGTTAGATATGTATGATATATGCATTCCTTTTACTAAACTTGGATTTTATCATCTGTCATCATTTTGTAGCAGAACTGTAGCTACCTAGGTAGAAATAAAATCTCTGAAATGAAACAAAGGAATCATATCTGAATTTAGGCCAAACAATTAAGGAATGCCCTTTTAAATGTTGGAGATAAGAAAAAAAGCCAGAGATATTAAAATATGTAATTTCCTTCCCTTAGTTATAAAGACATTAGAAATTGGGCTTCCTAACGTATTTCTTTATTCATAGTATCCTAGTTCAAGCATATATTCAACATTAATTTTATCATTCTTCTCCTAGATGGAATATCTTCCTTATAGAAATGTTCACTATAAATTCATCTGTTTTTCACATGTCAATAATAAACAATTGAGTTTAAAAATGTTTTCCAGTTATTTTGATATCATGGCATCTTTAATTTTTCTTTTTCTTCTATGTGTAGGGTAAGGGACTGTTCTGAAGAATATTTCCATTTAGTGATCAAGATATGGAAGCTGAAATCTGAAAATACTCTGTATTCTAATTATTGTATTATTTGTTGTAACTTGCATTTTAGTAGTAATATTCCTAATCGACTTATTGGGAAAACAATAAAATATTCATCTTGTTACTATATTGTCTCTTGATTTTTCTTTTGCTTGAGTTTGGTATTTTACATTGAATTTTAAAGATACCATTTCTTACCTGATTTTTCTTACATGCTGTTTCACTGATGATGTTCACTTTAGAAAGTATTCTGTGCTAAAATATGATTGAGAACTGCTGGGTGAAATTAAAGTTAAATACCCTAAAAGTTCTCAGAAGACATCTTATGTGCTGTGTGAATCTCAGTGAAGGGGAAAGGTATGGAGGGAAGTTTACAAATTATTTGGCAGAATCTGCCCTTTCACTGAACCTGCAGCTTGGAAATAGCCAATTTAGTATGATCATCCTTTCAAACATCAAATCATTTTCTAAGCAACTAAGTGCAGAACACACACCAAAAGGTGTTGTATTCTTCTTACAAGTATTTCTAATTTGGTTTTCCTGGTAGTAGATGCATAATAAGCAATGAGATAACTCCCTTTTCTCTAATGATTTAAATAAATTGGTTGAATGCAGATGGGGAGGCCTGACTCATCTACCCACTCCATTTTCATCTCAAAGAAATTTCTTCAGCTTTTAAAAACTGAATACTTAGGAGGGACAGTTGAGTCATGTGAATCTTTGGCATATGGAAAGCAGGATTGGAGAATGGAAGGTCAGAGTGTCTGGCTTTGTAGAATATGCTCCGCTCCACTTAGCTGGAACTACCTACCACTGAGAGACCAGTAGACCCTAGTTTAGTCGAATCTTGATTTTTGTAAGAAATGGGCCAAATTGCAGTGTTTCTGGATAGCCTTATAAAGGGCCCCGATTGTAGTTTTCTACTTGGGCTGGCAGAAGATTAGAGCTATATAATCTAAAGTATTTAGAGTATCGGTTTGGGAGGCTGTTGCTGCAGACTGATGAGAAAGAATCTACCTTGGTTAAGATCCAAAAAGGAGCTAGAAAAGGTCAATACTGGAGAGCTAAACATGGGTATTTATGAATAAGCCAAGTTTTTCCTGAACAGAATTACTTTATATTTCTTGTACACTTTGCCAAATGTCTGATGGCACCCTAAATAAAGTAGCCTGATTGTTTCCAGTAAGAAATTTGCCCTCACCTATCAGTTACTACCCTCCCCACCCTGAAATGCACACATTCAAAAGGACCAAAGCAATTCTTTAGTGCAGCAATCAACTTCATGGAATTTCTGACAGACTGATCCCTTATTACCTCTATCTCCAAAACGCTCCTTCCTACCTCCTGTTTCCCATCTCGCATGCCCACTCCCACTCGTAATCTTACTGAAAACCTGGATTTGTATCTTCATTACTCCATTCCATACCTGGTGCCTGGCACATGCCTTGCAAAAAGTAGGACATGAGTTGTTACTCAGAAATCTGGCTATGGAGCCAGTGCTTGTAACTGCTGTGTCATGCGTAACAATCGTCAGTGATGGATAAAGCCCATTTCTGAAATACTTTGAAAGGTACTATATGCCAGGCAATGATTGTTCAGGATACAGTGGTGAGCAAATCAGTCATGTCCATTCCTGAAGGTTTTACAAATAAAAGTTACATAATTATAGCCCTAGGATGAGGAGATAAAATACCAACACATGAAGAAGGTAGAAATGAGAATGGGTACAAAGGGCAGGTAAATGAGGTGCAGGACTCAAGTTAGAACTGTTAAGAATGAGAATGAAGATAGTTGATAGGGGAAACAAAAGATTATTGCCAATTAGAATTGAGTGAAATTTTTGTAAACTATGAAAGGGATGTTATACCACTTTGGATAATGACACTAATTGTACAGGATTTAGGTAAAATTCTATTAATAACAAGGGGTCCTGAACAGTTAAGTTTACTTTCTATTGTTGTGTTGATATAGTTCCAGAAAATTCCTTGAAAATTAACCTAAAAACTTAGGCATACTCTTTTTGACCCCTGCCTCTGAAAATTATTTGAGCCTTACTCTCTTACTACAGATAGAATAGAGAACACTTAAAGTACAGTTGCTCTCAACATTTATTTGAATTCTTTAATTCATCTCCTCCATCCCTAAGTCAAATATTCCATCTTATTGTGGGAGACATCCCTAAGTCAAACCCAATATTGACTGGATTTACATGTAGGGTAAGGGAATGAGGAGAGGGCTTTTACTTTTCATTTTTAACTTGCAGTAATATTCGAAGTTTAAATCGTGTGGCTTTATTTTAATGTTAAGAAAAACTACTTTGAGGTCACTTCATAGATTGTATAAATGCCTAAACACTATATTGTACACCTGAAACTAAAATAATACTGAATGTCAACTCTAATTGAAAAAATTTTAAAAGATGGAGGAGGTGAAGTGGAATAAGAGTTTCAAATTTCCAAATTTCAAAGTCATGGGAATGTAATATACAGCATAGGGAATATAGTTAATAATATTGTGATGGCCTTGTATGGTGTCAGATGGTTGTTGGACTTGTGATCACTTCTTTAGGTATATAAATGTTAAATAACTATGGTGTACACTTAAAACTAATATAGTATGTTAGCTATATTTTAATATAAATCTTTTTAAAAAACCTTTGAATTCACCAACCATTCACTAAAACCAAAGCATACTATCCCCCAAAATATCCAAACCGATCAAGGCATGTTACATTCAGTTTTTCCTTTACAATGTTTTTCAAAGTGTGATCTGAGAACCACCTTCATTAAAAGTACTCGAGCCCCACTCCCAAAGATTCCGTTTCTGTAAGCCTGCAATGGAACCTACTTTTTTGTTTTCCTGATTCTTATGTGCAGTAAGCATCAATCAGATTTGTTTCCTTTTTCACCAGTTAATGAGTTAAACTTTAGCTTAGTTTAAGATTCAACTAACCAGGGTTAAGACTTCTAGCAATGAAGAGCCTTGGGAAAAAAAAATTCCATTAACATGAGATCTGGCTGCTCTGTAGACAGTGACCTCTTCCCATTTTTCCTTGGACATCTCAAAACAATTAGATCTGAGTGGAAGAGGGTTATTCCATGCCTAAATCTATAGTTAGGCCCCAGAGAAAATTGATCTTGCTTTCAAATGACAAAGGACCTGGAAAATGATAAGTTTCTAAGGATTCATAGGAGGATTTTGAGGATCTGGTAAATAAATTAAAGGAGCAACTTTAGCTTCTAGTGGCCTAATACCCAACGGATAGGTCAAAATGACAAACAAAAGAGATTTGTGGAATTGGGAAAGGAAAGAAAAAAGGTAACAGAGTAGGAAGAACTAAAAAAAAAAAAAAATCACCTATAGAGGTAACCGATGTGTGTATAATAATAGAACACAAAAAAATAGCAGCAATGTCAATTATACCATTTATTGATGATGGAATTATACTGGAAAACAATCACAAAAAAAGAAAGAACAATCTTTTGAAAAGAATAGTTTACTAAGTGAAACATTTTGAAACACAACATGCAAAAGATTGTCAAATATGTCAGTATGGAAGCCCTTGGATTGATATATAGATATCTCAGCAGTGATTTCCATAAGTTCCACTCCACATCAATTCAAGTAATTTGTGTGTGTGTATGTGTGTGTGTGTGTATGTGTGTGTGTGTTTAATACCTGCATCTCAGAATGATGAACTATATTTTAGCTGTGTTTCTTGGAACAGATTTGCTTACATCGAGATATATGAAAAAGTTATTTTTGCTCAATGGGTGAGCACGTATCTTTAGCTATAAATGAAGGTGATAAACAGTTTAGCTTTTGAATATAGAATGGTCTGTTCAATACTATGTTTTTTCGGTAAAGTTTCTTTTTGGTCCTTGGTGCCTTAATTTCTTCCTTCTGATTTTCAGGAAAAGAAAGAGGTATGGGTGAAACTGGTATTGGAGACTTTGATGGCAGACAAGATCTTGTTGAGGCCACTTTAACCAGTGATTGAGTTGTTTGGGCAGTAGTAGGTTTGGTTGAGAGTTCCTGGCATGGATTTAAAATGGAGCTTTTGGGATTCTTAAAGTCATCATAAGTTGCCATCAATTGTTTTGTTGTGGATGAACTTTTTAGAGATGGTGGTCTAGAATTCCATTTATATTTGCCAGCATTGCTCCAATTCCATTTTGAAGCATTTTGTTCAAGCTTGCAAGAACCAGAATTTGTTTTTCTTTTTTCTTTACTTTTATCTACACAAGTTGGCTGAAGACTCACAGAGTCAGAAAGTTTTGGCTGTCTCATTTTGGGCACAGTTTTGGAGGAAGAGGGTCGATCGGTAACTGCTGGAGTACAGAAAGTAGTTTGTAGTCTTGGCCTCTCTTTTTGTATAGTTGTATGTTGTAATCGTTCCATTTCCAGTAAACGAGTTATCAAATGTTCAATACAGCTTTCCGGAGATTCCACTGTTCCTTTCCAAGTTTCAGATTTTGAGAGGGCTAATTTGTGCAAGTCCAGAGTATTGAAAGGAGGAGGGAGAAAATCAGGATATGGAAATACTTCACTTGGTTCCTCTGTGAAAGACTCTTCAACATTTTCTATTGTTTCTGGCTTTAAGTTTAGGTCCATCTTTTTAAAATAGCTGAGTAAAGTATCATTTGCTTTTTCATTTTCTGATAAATCACTTTCATCTGTCAAATTTTCTTCTACAATGCTGATTCCATATTTTGAATTCCAATTTGGAGCAGATAAAGTTTCACCATTGTTGTGTTCTGTAGTTGAACATAAATTAATACGAGGTTCATTTCTGTCATTAAAATCTCCGTCGGCATAGGGCCAGCAGAGACCTAATGGCGTCTGCAGTCCAGGGTAAGAAACAACTTGTTTATCAACCGAAGCACTTTTTAAGGAATGGTTCAGAGTGAAGAGCCTTATGGGATTATTGGTTATGTTAAGGCCAGTTTCCAATGAAGATTTTTTGAAATCCCTTAAAAAAAATGATTTAATAATGAATGACTTGTTGACTAGGAATGAAATGCTGTTATAATGATAATGAATAAGTAACCTTACTCAGACTGGTTAATGTTTAGTTCCCAATGTCATATGTGTATCTATCTGAAACAGAAATATGTTAATTTCCAAATATGCTCTAATTGTATACAACTATTAAATTGTTTAAGTATTGATTAAAATATTAACTGGTCATCTCTTTGTGCATGGACAGGTAATGAGATCATTATAACTACATATGGCTAATGAGTTATGAATGGCCAGTAGGTTAAAATTGGCTAATTATATCTATTTGCCTATGAATACACTGTACATAGAATTATGATTTCTGAAATGGAGACTATCCAACTCAAACTGAAATTATAGTGAAATGTTTATTGACCCAGAATTAGATAAAAGTAAACACTTAAAGAACATAGGTTACTTAATAAAGGCTTCTACTTTAGCCATTGTTGTTTTTTTATGATTATTTTAACAAAAAAAGGAAGCAAAACTATGTCTATTGAACAAAATTTACCCCAGATGTAGTCCATAGCATTTTCATCTGATGGTGCTCTTTTATTTTAGGAGTAATAACTCTAGGTATTATATTAAAATGAAAGCTGCAAAAAGCCAGGCCATAGAATACTGAGTTTATAGTTAGCTTTTTTTTTTTTAAGCTTACTAGAAATACTGACATTGAAAGATTTGATTCAGGAAGACTGGCCAAGATAGCATAGAAGCTAGATGCTGTGCTCACTCCCTCTCACGATCACACCAAAATTACAACAAAACTACAGAGCAACCATAACTGGAAGTCACCTGAGGTCTAGCTGAATAGAAGTCCTACAACTGGGGACATACATAAGAAGAGGCTGGTAGGAGGGGCAGAGATGCTAAACAACCGGTCCCACAACCATGTGTTGGGATCCAAGAACTGGGAAGGTTACTTTGGCTGCAGAGACCCCTCCCCGCTCTGAGGAGTGAGGGGTCCAGGTCCCACACTAGGCTCCCCAGCCCAGGGTTCCAGTGCCAGGAAGAGAAGTCCCTACAACCTCTGGCTATGAAAAACCAGCAGAGATTGTGGCTGAGTGAAATGGAGGGCTGCGGGGATCCCAGACGCTCCTCTTAAAGAGCCCGTGCCCAGACTTACTCACTGACGGACTTGCTCGCTCTGAGTTCCAGCGTTGGGGCAGCTGCTTGAGGAGCGCCAGGGACATACAGGGAGACACTGTGTTGTCGGGCTTCAGGGTGAGGACTGGAGGGGAGGCTTTTTTCCGGGCAGAAGTGCTGGCAGTATCCATTGTTCTTTTGTTGAGCCCTACCCGCTCCCAGTGTGCAGACGCATACCTGAGTCTCCACCAACCTGAATAACACAGGTCGCTCCACCCAGGTGATTCCCTGAGACTCCGCCTCTCCCAACTATTTGTTATGGTTTATTCCATACAAATAGCTTGCTCGCCATAGGCTGCGGACTTTCCTAAAATCTCTCAAAGGCTCACAAAACCCAAAGAATCAATATCTGGCCTAGGCATTCCCTGTACCTCTTGCTGAGCAGCACCAAGCTCGGCATTAGCGGCAGCTGGCTTTGGTTTCTGCCTTGGCCTGTTGAGGCACCTTTAAGCCCAGCACGGGTGGTAGCCATCTGCAGATTGTTTGGTAACTTTATTAGGTGGTCCCGGAAGTGCACAGGCTGTGGCTGAACGTGGCCAACAGCTGGACCCCTCCCAGAAGGCCCTTAGGCCGGCACACCCAGTGGTCTGCTTTGACCAGCACTGGAGCTGGAGCACCCTCCAGGGCTTCATCTGAGGAGGACACATATGAAGGGCAGACTGGGCAGGCACCAAAGCCCTGCTAAAGCGAATCCTGCTCCATATGGTCAATCCCTCACTGGCCAATCCTCACAACCAATCAACCCAAGGGTCAATTCCTCCCATCAAAGTACAAACAGCAACCAAGGCTCAGCTACATCAGGAGGGCACATACAACTCACACACGGGACACACCTTAAGAACCTCTCTCATCTGACTGTGCCACTGAGCCCCAAAGGACATCTACTATATAAAGTCACTCTATTAGGAGCCCTACCTAATACATAGAAACAAACATAGGGAGCGGGGGCGGGCAGCCAAAATAAGGGACAAAGGAAGATGTCCCACATGAAAAAACAGAACAAAGCTCCAGAAGAAGAACTAAATAAAGTGGACTCAAGCAATCAAACGGATGCAGAATTCAAAACATTGGTTATAAGGATGCAAAAGAAACTTAGGGGAAGAGTAGATGAACTTAGCAAGAATTTTAATGAAGATATAAAAAACATGAAAAATGGAGATGGAAAACATAAAAGGGAACCAGTAAGAAATGAAAAATACAATATCTGAGATGAAGAGTCCTTTAGAGGGCATCGACAGAATGGATGAAGTGGAGGATCAAATCAGTGATTTAGAGGACGGGGTAGCAGCGAAAGACACCCAATCGGAACAGCAACAAGAAAAAAATCCCCAAAAGTGATAGTTTAAGGGACCTCTGGGACAATATAAAGTGTAACAACAATTCACATCATAAAGGTACCAGAAGGAAAAGAGAGCAAAAAATTGAAACTCTATTTGAAGAAATAATTTCAGAAAACTTCCCTAACCCAGTGAAGGAAATAGACATACAACCCCAAGAAGTTCAGAGAGTCCCAAACAAGATGAACCCAAAGAGGCACCAAGGCACATCATAATTAAAATGCTAAAGGTTGAAGACAAAAAGAAAATCTTAAAAGCAGCAAGAGAAAAACAATTAGTTACAAGGGAGCTCCCAGAAGACTGTCAGCCTATTTCTCAACAGAAAATTTGCAGCCAGGAGGGCTTAGCACAAAATATTCAAAGTGATGAAAAGCAAGGACCTACAACTAAGATTACTAAACCTAGCAAAGCTATCATTTAGAATCTAAGGCCAAGAAAAGAGTTTCTCGGACATGAAAAAACTAAAGGAGTTCATCATCACTAAGCCAGTATTACAGTAAATGTTGGAGGGATTTAAGAAGAAGAAAAAAATATGTATCAAAAATATGAATAAAGAATGGCAATAACTATGTATCTATGAACAGGTACTTCAAATGAAAAAAGAGTTAAATGCTCCAATCAAAAGATAGGGTGGCTGAATGGATAAGAAAACAAGACCCTTATGTAGGCTGCCTACAGGAGACGCACTTCGGATTAAAAACACAGACAGACAGAAAGTAAAGGGATTGGAAAAAGATATTTCATGGTGGACCTGGAGGGCATTGTGCTGAGTGGAGTAAGTCAGAGAAAGACAAAGTTCGTATGATTTCACATACGTGTGGAATCTAAAGAACAAAATAAACAACGACACACACATATAAAAAATCACGAACAAAATCATAGATACAGAGAACATTTTGAGGGTTACCAGATGGGAGAAGGGGTGGGGGGAGTTAGTGAAAAAGGGGGAAGGGATTAAAAAGTACAAAATGGTAGTTACAAAATAGTCGCGGAGGTATAAAGGATAGCATAAGGAATATAGTCAATAATATTGTAATAACTATGTACGGTGTCAGATGAGTACTAGATTTACCCATGGGGTGATCACTTTGTGAGATATATAGATGTCTAATATCTATGTTGTACAGCTGAAACTAACATAATATTGTATGCCAACTATAATTGAAAAATAAAAAAATATTAAATTTCTCAAAAAAAGAATGATTTGATCCATTAATTGACTTATATTTATAGTCTCACTATCTTCTTGCTACTTTTAAAGCCAGTTTACATTAAAGAGAGCAAAGTAATCTTGAAAGATTTTTAAATACTTTCATTTCTATGGAAAATGATAAATATTCATTTAGCTAAAAAAATAGGTATACTGACTTGCCTTTGAAAAACCACAGGAAAATTACTTTAAATTTAGAATTGATAACAACACAATCCATGCACTATAGTAAAAAGAGCATAGAATCTGGAGGCAGAAGACCTAGGTTTGAACTCATTTGCCCCCAGTGAGCTAAATACCCAGACAGTTATATAAACATACTTTGTAAAATATTAACTCTAAATTAAAGTTATCATTACTTTTATCCTCTTTACTTGTTGATGGTATATTGAGGACAAAAATCTCAATATTTCACTTCCAACTCTGCAATGTTACTAGGCTTTCCTAGTATTAACAGTGAATGCATATCAAACACATTATTCAGTTTAGTCTTGACAACAACCCCATGAGATAGGCACTTTTACTTTTTATTTTTATGGAAAAGAAAACTTGAAGCAAGGCTGGTTAAGGTCACACATCTAGTGAGTGATGGAGCTGGGATTTAAACCCAGGTGATGGGGATCCCATGTCTATGATCCTAGCCTGCACTCTACTGACTCACTTTATGTTTGCTCTTCTGTATGATAGAATTCAACTAATTTCATTTGACCTCTCACCTTGAAATCCCTGTTCCCAATTGAGCTCTTTCTAGTAAAAGTAGCCTTTCCTATCCCCACCAGCACCAACATTCCTTTAGGACATTAGTCATTACAATTCCTTTAGCGCTTCTTGGTTTTGCCCCTCAAATTTGAGCATTAGGTGAGTTTATCCTGAGCCTCTGACTAAGAAGATAGCTACTATCAAGTGAACCACTCTAGAGTCAAAACTGGGTACAAAAGAGAGGACTAGAACTCAAGCTCTCCATTAAATAATACACTGTACGTAAAAGTGACACATAACAGTGTTCAATAAATGTTAATTTCCAAATAATAGTAACCTACTTTTTTAAGAAGCATTATAGTTGATTCTAATGCACACTAAAGATTAAGAAACAAAAAATAAGAATTCAAATTCAAGTAAGGTCCGAGAAGCAATATATTATAGTGATAATGAGCATGAACCAAGTTACTTTTTTACATTCTGGTGCTACCATTCATTAATTGTATGCCTTTGGGCAAGTTACTTATTATCCTGCCTCAATGTTCTCATCTATAAAACAGGGATGATGATAACAGTACCTACCTTATAGGATTGCCGTAAGGGTTAAATGAATTAATACATATAATTAATTAAAACTGTTCCTGGCACATGGAGTATTACTTTCCTATTACAATTTATTTTCCCTTCAATGAGAAGTCCAAACTCTATCCATCTAAACCCTCATTGTAATTGCACCATAAACTCTCAATTACCAATATATTGATTACTTCTGTGGTGTCTGCCAGACATTTCCTATTTAAGGATGAGCTTCTACAATATTCCATTATTTGCACTCAACACTTTTTCTTCTGGTTGTTTTTTGTTTTAGTATTTCAAATGAGTATTTCAGATGAGTTAACTCTTCTGTACTTAAATTTATTTCACTAATTTAGGGATTTATGAAAATACTCTCACCTGGTCTCCATGGTACTTCCTTCATTAAGAGGATAACTCCAGAACTGAAATAACCCTTGATTACTATTCTGATAACAGAAAAGCCATAAAAAAATATTTTAGTAACTGCATCCACTTTTTAAAAATAATACTTTAGGAAAATAGTATGATGAATAAAATCCCACCTGTGTTCTTTTGTGAGCATGCTCTGATAAATTAAGTTCTAGCATCAGCTGTTCTACTGGAATTTCCAAATGGCTCTATAAAGCAGCAAAAGACTTTTAAACAAAATATATCTCTGTTCCTTACTGGTTTGTGTTCTAAGACTGTATAGTTATTGTTGTAACAAAGGAATATATAGTTCCAACCAAGGAATATATAGTAAAATCCTATAATACTCCCTTACATACATACAGATATAATTTTTTTTTACTGATTTCAGCAGGAATTAGTATAATCTTATAAATACCAACTAAACAGTGTTAACTAATGAATCTTGAATATCATTAACATTGTCTTTATTTTACTAACAGTTAAGTGTTTTATATTTTGATCAAAAAAGGTAAATGAAAGATTTTCTCACTACTTCAAAACAAAGTATCAACCATTTTAACTGCTTCAGGTATCTTAAAAGCTGTGACTATTTCCCTTTTGGCAATGACTAGAAAACACAATATTTATTACAAAGTTAATGTCCATTTATAGTTCTGTTATATTGAAGAAAAACTTAATAAAATATTAATGACGAAGTTGTAGCCCTGTAAAAAAGCAAAAGTCTGTCTTGATTGAAGAAGTCTATAAAAATGAAATTTAAAGTTTAACTTTGAAAAAAATTTTTTTTAAAGAACATACATATAATTTTAAATAATATTTTGTGAATTATTTAAAACCAAACATTTATCCTTACCTTGTTAATTTTATCTGAAAGAATGTATTGGGGAAAAATGACAATTAATAGTTATATAAAACTGCTTACATTAAAAACAAACCCCCTTTAATGTGCATGATTATACATATTATAAATATGAATATAAATTTTCCTATATCTATAAATACAAGGATCAATATACACATCTAGAATTTCTTACCACCTGCTTCAATATCCCTTCTGGGTGAGAGGTTTTTATTTTCAGGAACAGGTGCTTCTGAATCCAAATTCCAGTGAGATAAGTTCTAAAACAATATTTTTTTTTAGGATACTCTTAATGTTAAGAAAATGTTAAAAGCTCAAATATATAATTTTACATGTCCTTTGGGTGGAGTGTGACAAAAGGCACAAAGCTTCAAGACCACCTCTCCTTCCTATAAGGGTACTACCAGCATATTTGAGGAACATGCAATGTTCTCTCTTATCAAACTAGTATCAGCTTGATAACACTAATTAATCAGAAAATGGAAAGGCTTTTACAATTTATGGTTTCATTCTTATTTTGTTCAAAATAATGGCACACAGGTTTTCAAAACTGAATTATAAATGTAATAAAATGTCCAGTGCAGTGTGTCCCTGGCACACAATGGCACATTCACCAAATTTTTTGTAGCTCAGTACCAAATCTAAAAGCCTATAAAATCTTTCCACCAAACAAAGAAAATGCTCTAATCCTCACGTTAACTCAATGCTGACCAGCCCACTACTCATTCTGGACTCCAGATGTTGAGAAACACTCAGGAAGTACTCAAAAGAAAGCCAAAAAATTAATAGGGAAAGGTACTATATCTACTGAGTATTATTGTTCCAGACATTGTGCTGGAAAAAAAAAAAAATGTGGGTTGTGTATAGGAGAGGAATGTAATCATTTATCCTGGAAAAGGGAAAGTGAAGAGGCAATTGGTTTATTTTTTCAAAAAATAATTTTTTAAGGAATGAACTTAGTGGTTTTCTATCTCAAATAGAAAATCCTTTGCAAATTAAACTCTAAGCAACATACAAATAAAATGTGAAGTAGTATTAGGTATCATCTCCACACTAAGGAGGAATAGGGAGAAATAAGCTTAAATGCAGTATAAGGATATAACTGATCCACAAGAAAGTTATGTCCTTTAGAAAGGATAGTTGAAACTTAGCGGGTAGGCTGCAGATTCTCTTTCTCTAGAGGTTTTTGAAAAATAAAATTAATACATATTCTCTGCCCTCTGAAATAATGTTTCAGGTCTAGTCTCCATGTGAGAATTACCTGGGGAGCTTTTTTAAAAATAATAGTTGAAAAAAATGTTACAGATTTTGATTCAGTAGGATGAGGGTATGGCCCAATTATTTGTATTTTTAAAACCCTCCTGACAGATTCTCAAGCTTCTCTCAGCTATGTATGTAACCCTGGAACACTAACGTACAAAATAATATGTGAGAGAAATATCCTTAAATTAACATGGAAAAGGGAAGCTGATGAACTGTGTTATTGAAATCATGAAATAAAATTAATGATGCCAAATTTGTCACCTGGTAAGGAAGATTGTCAACCATACACTAAGCCAGCTAGATTTTAACTCCTTGCAGGCTGGGAATTGTTTACACCTTTTGATATCCCACCTGTCTTACCAATATTTTTTACAAAATATGTGTGAGAAAATAGAACAAAATCCAATTGTAATTAGAAATGTTTTGACATTTCTAGAGACACTCGTTAACTTTTCTTTGTTAAAAGAAATAATAGTTTTCCAACTGATATTCCAAATGTGCTAAGAGGAAAACTCAGGACAAACTGCTCACAGAGACAGCAGCAAGGGATCTTAGCAGTAAGATTCAGTGGGAGTTAGGTCTTAACAGTGGGAGCTGCTGTCCAAATGCTCAAGTTCAATAGCATCTGCCATACCTCATGAGAGATGTTTGACACACGCAGGTTGGTGCCACAGTTCTCACCATTTCTTCTCCCCATTTTGCTCCTCTGTTTCCTTAAAATCCTATACAGGTTGTCGGACAGGCACATTTATGGGTAAGGTACAACAATGATTTAAAGAAAGCATGAACTTTGGCTCCCCATATAAAGGAGGTCAAGAAAATACTTAGAAAGCAGGAGAAAGGGACTATGAGGGCAAGGTGTGGGTAACAATATAAAATCAACCAGAAACAAGGGGCAAGCTAGACCAAAAAGGGGAGGGGAGTATAGACAAAAGCAAATTGGAAGATTTGACAGAATATTAGGAAATTAAGGTCTGAAGTGAGAAAGATATTATCAGAGAGGAAGATAAAATATAAATTAGAAAAAAATATAGTGAATCATCTGGAATTTATAAAACAGGGTCATGAACTCTGCTTTTAATCATTCAGAACAGGTGCTCCATTTGAAAACGGATTAACCTTACATACACAGTCAGAGCGAGCATCCCATGTTCAGAGACACTAAAAAGCCCACAGAACCAAACACTGTTTTCCACACCAAACTATCATGGTATCTAAGTCCACTACTGTTTAAGGTAGAAATATTAGAGAACTATAAGATAACAAGTAAAGCAATCATTGGCTTAGGGTATGGCTATCTGGAAAGACTCAGAAATTAAAGCCACCACTGTAATCAGTATATTTGCTAATCGTTTATATTTTATTGTCTCCTGGAGAGAAAGGTGTATCCTGGAGAAATAGAAAATACAGTTCAGGAAGGTTTTGAATCAATAAATACTGATCCACCTGCTCAATGCCAGGCACTGGGGTGGAAGCATGAAGGAGGAAGGCTGAGTAGGTGGCGCCGACCCTGGCCACCCAGGTGTGTGCCGTGGAGGAAGGCACCGGGAGCCTGGAAAAGGCCACCGTATCTGGAGGAGATGCCCAGAGACCAGGTCTCTGTGACTGGGAGTCCGGGGAAGGGGCTTTAGGGCAGAAGATTGAGGAGGTCGGTGTCCGGAGGAAGGCGCAAAGCCCAGGTGTCAGAAGACCCCTCCCTCCCCGGGCTGTGGGCAGCTCTGTGGGGAGCGCGGGACAAGGGGACAGCGGGTGCGGGCTCGCGGGGGCGCCCTGGGCTCCCGCCTCTTACCCCACCGCGCCGCAGGCCCACGTGTAGTCTCCGGCGTCGTCTCCTAGGGTGCTGCCTCCCCGGGGCCCGGGCCCCTCTGCGTGCGGGGCGAACCGCTGGACTGGCGCCCCTTCCGACTCGGCCTTCCTGCAGCGGGAGGACAGGGAGGGCAACGGGCGGCGGCCGGCCGGGAGCGCGGCCTCCTCGGCGGTGGACGGCCTACGAGGCTCGCGGGCTGGCGCCGGGCCGGGCGAGACCAGCCTGAGCTGGGGCTGCGGCTCCGCGGGCTTCCCCAGAGGCCGGGTCGCCCGGCAACTACCATCGAGCCGGGGCGCCCATGACGGCCCCACGTTCCATCGGGTCGGCTGGTATTCCGGGGCCGCTAGGCCGTCGGCGGCAGCCCAGGCCCGGAGCCTCTTGGGGGTCACCAGGCCGCCATGCCCGCGGGCCGGGCGACGCAGCCGGGGGAGGGCGCCTGCCCTAGGCTCCTGCCCTCGCGCGCCTATGGGCCTTCTCAGGGGCGGCCCGGCCCCCTGGGCCATCGCAGGTGCGTGGCCGCCCCAGGGCTCCGCACCCGTGGGAGTCACGGCCCCGGCGCCCCCACCGTCCCACACCCAGGCCGGGCCTTCCGGCGCCCTGGCCCTGACCTTGACCCCGGACGACTCACTGAAGGGCCCCGCGCGGCCGGCCGCCACCCCATAATTTGTTCACTTAAAGCTTGGAGCTGTGCCCAGCACTAAGCTAGACAAACCTAAATCTATGTATATGCATGGATATATGTAAAGTTCTATCTATGCTTATAATATGTAATATAGTAAATACTTAAAATGGAAGAAGGAAGGTATCCCTGCTGAGAGCAAGCCCACCTTTGGTCAGTTCCGGGTCACTCATTGGTATTACAACAGGAAGAACAAAAGCTGATTTTTTTCTGTCTAGGATACATTTAGGTCGTGGGAGGCCAATTTTGTCCTCCAAATTTATATCTCTTACTTTCGGTTCCATGAAATAAGTGTGTAGAGTGAGGGGAGGAGAGGAAAGAATACATGTACATTCTATACACATATAGAATATAAGTATATGCATTATTATATGCGTGTATAGTAAGTAAATATGTAAGTGAATATTTACACACTTGTGACCAATATATTTGTATGTGTAAGTAAATAAATACTAAAAGTGTCAGATGTATTCTTTATAATAAAGTATTGACATTTGAGAAAGAAATTTTTGTAATCCTTTGCTGATGGATACTATTGCATTCTGCTGGGTTGAACACTCGGCTCTAGGTTCAACCCCCAAAACGTTTTGTTAATTATCTAAATGCACTGGTTCTTAACGTTTGGGCGGAAGGAATCTCCTGTTGCTTTGAGTACCTTCTCAGAAAGATGCATATAGAGTATATACCAGTTGAATACAATTTCAAGGATTTCCCCTATCTCCACCTCCATATCAGAGATGTCTGTCTCCTTCCTCTCTGTTTCCGTTTTCCTCTCATACAGGCTTTCCCTGACTTCATTATTAAAAGCCCTTCCCACCCACATTAGTCTATTTCATAACATCCTGTTTTTATTTCTTCTTCATACTCCTCACAATATTGTTTGTTAGTCTTGTTTGCTTTTTTTGTTGTCTGTCTCTTCCTAGTAGAATATATAACACTCTATGAGGGTAGGGGCCTTGCCTGTCTAATTCATTGCTGAATCCCCATTACTTTAAACTGTGTAGGAACACCATAAATATAAGTGAATGATTATGAGGTTAGCCTAGGCTTCTTTGGACGTCTCCCTCCTAAGTACTCTTCTCCTTCAGACTGTTTTCCATACTGCTGACCTAAAACACAGACCTACTCAAATGCTCTCCTCATGCCTAAAGAATAAAATGCAGATTCTGTAGTCTGCTCATCACCTTTCCACTGCCTACACGTCAAAAACGTCAGACATTTTGCAATTTTCCTAAATACTCTCTGTCTTCCAGGATACAGGTTATGTTTACTTTTTCTACGCTAGCTCTTTTTTTTTAATCTCCTCCCTCCTTTTAGTTACCTAAGTCCTACTTATATAGATCTAGCTCACAAATTATTTTCCTTAATCCTTCAGAAAGAAATTGCTACTACCTTCAAGATCCCTATTTTGGGTTATGTTATAATGATTTATTTACAGTTCCTTACTCACTATTACATTATAATTATTATTTTACAATATCTCACTCATTTTCTTTTAAACACCTTAAAAGCAAGACCCGGCCTTATTCTATCTGGTGGAGTGCTGGCATATACTAGGCACTCAAGAAATATTTGAATTAATTTACTCCAAAAATAACATTTGCTAGAGTGTATGGTGTGGTTACTATGTGCCAGGCATAACACTGAACATTCTACACAGATTAACTGACTTAATACTCTTAATGACACAATGAAGTTGACACTGCTAGTTATTCCTATTTTGTAAATGAGTAAACTAAACTTTTCCCAACTTAAAATTACTTGAAAAATAGTGAATTGGGTAAATATTAGAGTCCATGTATTTTTAACTAACTCTTTCTATAAATATATCTAGCTGAGAATTTTTTTTTTTCTGTCTTTGGATAGGAGACAAGAATTACATCTGTATGTGTGTATGCATGCATGCATTTCATATATCTAGCTACGTATCTCCCATCTTTCTCGCTTTATGTTTCTGTTTCTGCTTTTTTATTTTGTTTCAGAGCTTGAGCTGATGCCTGATCCCTTAAAGTCCCTCTGAGATTTGTCATCCATTAATGCATCTTCTGAGATTCTTTATTTTTCCTTGGCAACTATATTCCTAAAACCTTCCTTTCCTATTATTATTTCCACTTGACTTCTCTTTCTTTCTCTGGAGACTTTTTGAACACTTTGACGTTAGCATCAAAATCATATGCCCCACCACTTGTTGAACTGATGAGGTTTTTAGTATTACAGTTTTAAAACTAAAGTGACAAAATAGCCCTTGCAGTATTTACAGGGGAGCACCCATTCTAAGTGGTGAGGAGACAAGGCTAAGAGAGGAAAGAACTCAGTATGAAATGTGGCAGTGTGAAATATAAGAGGAACAACTAAGAGAATGATGCTATTTCCAAACCCTTGAGTCTGCTTTGGCTCTAGCTAGCCTTGAGAGTTAGTGAATTAGTTAGTTGGACAGTGGGCTTTTTTTCCATAGCAGATCTGGTCCAGCTTTAACAGTAGTCCTTGCTCCCAAAAGAACCCACCTTCCTTCTAGGCCATCCCAAGGCCACTCTGGATTCCATTTTTAGTGGTAGCCTCAGGCTTCCCTTACTTCAAGCCCATACCTCTTTAGTTAATCCAAGAGTAGGGTAAGGTAGATGCTCTCTGTCTCATGGCATTTAACAAGCTCTTGCATTAATTACAGTGAAGGTGGTCTGAATTGGTGGAAAAGAAGGAAAGCCTCAGGTCAATTACTTAGTAGGTAAGAATGCCTTGCTACCCACCTCAGTTTCTCTTACTATGAAGAATGTGACAACATTGACCACCAGATAACTATTTTGGAAAGCACTTTGATGTACGATTTTTCCCCCCACAGTCCAGGAGTATGCAAAAAAATGTCAGTAACAACATTGATTAGTTTCTATTTACACTGGAGGGAAAAGCCTTCTGTTTCAGTCTACCGCCTTCATTCAATACCTCTTGTGTTTTCACATTTACCCATGCCTTTGCCTCCACCTCCTTTTATTTTTCCCTACATTATTGCAAGGTCATGGCTGATCATGTACTACAATAGAATCTTGTTTAGTGTAATAATGTAAATATTTTTTGAAAGTCAGGACGATATTTTCCAATTAATAATGTGCATTTTTGTTCTCAAATAGATTCTAAATCAGTGGGGAAGATTTCAATTCAATTATGAGTAATTTGTGTTAGTGTCTGGTTTAGCTAACTTGTCTTTTATTTTTTCCAGCTCAGCTTTGTCTTTCAATCACGACCGATTATATTTATCTCAATGAGCATTGACCTTAAATCGCCTAACTTTCTCGTGTATGTATAATTCCTTTTGAAGAAATATAAGTGAAATTTTGTTAGAAGTTGTGTTTTTATTTTAAAAATTAATCTTTAACACTTGGGTCTCTTATTGAGAGGCCACCATTTTGTTGCAAAAATATAGGAAATCTTGTTTAAAATCTATTTCTGAAGTGAATGTGATAGTGATGTATATGAATATATTTCCAAAAGTAAGATAAACACATACATCAATAAATTCTACATCTGCATACGTTGCAACTAGTACTTTTGAATAAATTCTCAAACATATTTCCACCTTTATTTTGATTTTTCTGCAAGACTTGAATTCTGCAGTTTGAATTGCTTTAAAAATCTTCCTGTCCTTTGGATGCCTATACTCTGTAGCTGCATTTTCTTAGCTTTATGTCACAAATTCACTTTGAATTTTGGTTTAAATTCAGGATCAGAACTTACTTTCTGACGCCAGGAAAGCTGTAACTTGGATCCTCTTTCTGGTAGTCGGGACCCTTCCACCTCATTTGCTTTGAACGGAACACTCTCTTTAGAACACTTTCTTTAAGAAACTTGGAAATGATCTTTTCTCTTTGAACATTACTGAATATTTTGCCTTCTGGAAGCCAGCTGATCTTGTCACATCCACCATGGCCAAGGGGAAGAGGAATGTGTTCGGGAGACACAACAGCCCTCTTCGGAATAAAAAAAAAAAAAAAAAAAAAAAGGAATTACCATTTACCTAACTAGAAAAACGATCAAGAGTCCTGCAGCTGCTAGGTAGTTCATGATACGCTGCTAGCCTAAGTGGTGCTACTGGCTCTTCGTAGCAACTCATGCCACAATAAGAAGTGCTGGCTTAGGAGGATTCTTTCTAATCTTTTCTTGTGAGAAAATAATCATATATTACAAACATAGTTGTGAAAAGTTAAATATATTGGATATTGAAGACTAGAATTGGAAATAAATAGAATACAAAACGGACAGAAATGGGAAGATTTCTTTTGTCAAAGAGCATTAGTACCATAGCCTAAGACATGGTTGGCTGAGATCAACATCACACAACTAGTTAGCAGCAGGGCATTGCCAGCTTCCATTCTTGACTGTTAACTTCCATGCTGGTTCAGTGTTCTTTCTACCACGGCATAGTTAGAGAAAATGAATGAGATTGCTTCCTTGAAGAAAACTTAACCATTGCGAAAAACATTTATCCATGAGATAGTTTATTTTAAAATAAAATGTAATCACCGTAGCCTATGTTTGATTTCAGCCAACATCAATAAACTTAAGATAGCTAGAAGCATCCCATCAGTTGCTATTAATTAAGAATGGATGGATCAATTTACTGGAGTATAAAGAATCAATTTTAATAGATCACTTCTTTGGTCTGTTGAATGGCTTAAAACATGGTTTGTTCTTTCCTATTTATGTAAATGAGGATTTAGTAGTACATTCGCATTTACTTGGAAGAAAGAAGCCTCTGGCTATCAGAATATTCCACCCCTGTGACCTTCACCTATCCCCCTCTCTCCAACAATGCGCATGAAATTATGAGAATCACTTTACATTCAAGTTAGCTCTATAACATATTTTAAATACATTTGTATTTCAAGAACATGTTTTGTTCATTTTTTAAAGTTTTACTTTTTAAGTTTGCAAGTTGAAATTTAAGAACTAGAATTGTATATCTCCTGCTGTGGGCACTAATGTACATATGATATAATCTGATGCTTTTATAGTCTTGACCAAAGGTTTTTAAGTTTGGTAAAAAGCTGGCAAACATTACCAACTTTTGCCATAGCATGCTTGGCTCCCATGGCTTTCCCTGTTTCTCACCAGTTTGCGGTGTGATTACCCAGCCATTTCACAGAGTGGAACAATTATGGTGAACCTGGCTCAGTTAATGGAGCACGCTGAGATTAAGGAATAGCTATAACAAACCTTATTATTTGAATTTTTGCTCTAAATCTGGGAGTAGTTCTTGGCAGCTTTCATCTTGCTTGGGGCTGTGCTATCAAGCGTGGTGGTTTAAGTTTATTTAGTACTTCTACTCTTCTCTCTTTTGGTCCACAATGAAGAATGGCTTCTATCAGTAACACTAGAGTCGAGCATTTTTGTTTGTTTACCTTGTTTCCTTAGTGTTAATTTGGTTAAGAGAATAAAAAGCAGTTTGTCATCTTACCTGTGTTAATCTGGACATTTCCTTAGTTTTTGGACGATAAAGCTCTTTCCTCACTTCTCGAGAACTGTGCTGATGTAACCACTCTCCCTCAGAGAATAGAAGGTCTGTGGAGCTTTCATTATGTACACATAGGATGCATAGCCTCTACTAAGTGCCAGTTGGAAAAATATAACACTGGATGTGTACACACTGCTTTCCTTCTTCCTTTTAGGAAAGTACTCTACTTTCTTCAGATATTGTCCATGTTCAGACAGGAAATTGGAGTTTCTGCCTAAAATTCCAGTTAGACTTGTCAAGATATTTTTGACAGGCTGATTTCCTCTGGTTTGAAGAAGCAAGATGAGCACACCGAGTTCCAGGCTAAGATCTGGGCCATTGTGACTCTAAGAATGCTAAGCAATCAGAGACCAGAAAATAGATTCCATGATATCTGCTTAGAGATGAAGAAAAGCTTGGAGGAAGAACAACTGCAAGGGATTTCACTCTTCAAATTCTCTATTTATTCTTCTCTGTAGCTCAGCGGGTCATCATGGAAATAGCCAAAAACAATCAAATTATATTGAAACTTCCACCTGTTGACAAATACAGGACACCCAAAAATTATGACCTTCCTGAAGTTATGCATCACACCTTTGAGACTCTATCCAACCTTCACAAGCTGCTTCCAAATCATCTGATGAAGATACTTTATTCTTACAAGAGTGAACAGGACAAAAAAAAATGTAAGTCAGAAGAGAGTGGATGTGAACTCTTTTTTAGTAAGCATACACTTTATCTTGGTACAAGCTGCCTCTTCTTTTAGCCATGAGTAAGAACTTATTCTTTACATTACAGGTGTGCTCAGTTCTTGAGACCCATGGCTCTATCCATATAGGGACCCATGTTCTCAGAGCTTAAAGTGGAAATTAACCATGTATTGACTTCATCCTCACTTCTTCACATTCCTTTTATGAACCAAGATAGTTCTGTTACTCTTCTTTAGGCAAAGCATATTTGTGGAAAGATGGGAAATACTACTAAATTTACAATTTTATCTTTAGATTTGATTTTAAAAGAGATTAGTGAGAAAGAAAACTTCTCTGCTTCCCACCGCTCTAGCCTGACTTACACTCAGAAACTGGAAGTAAGCCTGGCAGTGTAGTAGGTTTATTTTTCTTACTTTGCCCACTCTTTCACTGGCTACTGTTAGGTTGAGAAGGGTTAGGATGAAAGGAACTGAAAAGCTTTTCCTCAACTGGTGAAATATCAGATTGTCATCTGTCATTCTGGCTCTCTGGGGGTGGCAGCTTTCAAAAGCTGACCTTTTCTTTCCTGGGGCATTCGTGCAGGTACTTTGATGATTTCCCATTACTGGAGGTCTCTCAATTCATAGCCTCCTGCTGACATTTCCCTTTCTCCATCTTCACCCCTCTACTCCTTTGGTATGTTACATTTCCATCCTATTTCAACAGAGATTGCTTTCACCCTTTGGACAAAGCCCTCTTAAGATTTTATTCAAAATGACTCAAAACCAGCTTCTTTCCATGGGGTTCATGTATAGCTCATGGAAAATTTGAACCCCTGTCCACCTTATCTTTACCCGATTGGTGAAAGTACAACTGGCTTCCAACACTGACCTCTTTTCTCTGTGGCCTATGGTCTTAGCCACTTTCCAGTGGACTTTTCCAGGTGTTAGGGGTTGAATCGTGTCTCCTAAAAAGATCTGTTGAAGTCCTAACCCCCAGTACTCCAAAACATAACCTTATTTGGAAATAGGGTACTTATTGAGGTACAGATATAATTAAGTTAAGATGAGGTCATACTGGAGTAGGGTGGGTTCTCAATCCAATATGACTGGTCCTTATAAGAAGACAAAGAGACACAGGGAGAAGTTGGCCATGTGACAATAGAGGCAGAGATTAAAATGATGCATCTGTCAGTCAAGGAACACTAGAAACTAAGAAGTAAGGAAGAATTTTCTCCTAGAGATTTCAGAGGGAACGTGGCCCTGATGAATTCTTGGTTTTGGAGTAGCAGCCTCCAGAACTGTGAGACAATAAATTTGTTGTTTTAAGCCACCCAGTTGGTGGTACTGTGTATGTTATGGCAGCCCTAGGAAACTAATAAATTAGGTGTTAGGGAATACAGCCCAGTACCTTCATTTGTCAGAGGGAGTGGAGATGGTACAGTACACAGCACTGCAACTACTCTGCCTAAAGAAATCTTCACATGCCTTAAAGCATGTTTACCATTTTCTAATATAGATAGGTATGTTGTACATATGTTGGTATCTGGCACCTACTGGATTTTTCTCAGACTGTAGCTTTAGGACAAAATAGAGCAGAAAAATTCATATTTTAACAACCCCTTACATATGCATGTCCTTCAACTTAGCAATTCCACTTCTAGTTAATGTCCTAGAGAAATACTTATACCTGTGCACACAGATGCATGAACAAAGTTGTGTGTTGAAGCATTATTTAGAATGGTGAAATAAACAGCTTAATGTCATTCAATAGCAGAATGGTTAAACTGATAAACCAATACTGTGGAATCTATTAAAAAGAAAGTTAACATTAAAATATCTACAAAATACACTGTAGAGTGTAAAATAAGTGCAAAATAAACAGTAAAATAAAAACAATGATTTTACTTATGCCAAAAGAAGACTGTATATTTATACATACAAATATGTATATAAATGCATAGAAGAGTTCTGAAAGAGAGACAACAAATTCAGGACAGTGGTTATCCTTGGAGAAAGGATAGAGCTTGGAGGACTTTCCCTTTGACTATGTGTATTTCTTTAAGTTGTTTGATTTTATTTAATCTAGTGGAAATCTTTCCATGTATTTTTTTGTAGTTAAAATGCAATTTTAAAATTGAAAATGCAGTGAGTGTTTACATGAGGTTGAAGAAGTGTTTTAACTTCTGTTCCCTTAGCCTTCCAGTGTAGACACTAATATATACTGATGCACCTTTAGCAACTGGCCATATTCCTGCTGTTTAAAAATACCACCCATACTGTTCTTGTGCCTTTATTTCCAAAGAATTTGGCTGCATTTATTCTCTTCTGTGGTTGGAGGCCAGTTTAAAGAGGTGCACAATACAGCTGAGGTGAATGGTATCTAGTGGGAAGAGATGTTGCCTCTGAGTCCCGAGTCTGTGTCTTGAAGGGCCTGTGCCTAAGACAGAGCCCAGTCATAGAGGGGGAACATTAGCTTTTGAGGCCCTGAATTCCTCACTAAAAGGCTGCTTCATTTCCAAAATGCCTTTTCCAAAATGTATAGTGATTGCCTTGAAGGTGCATCCTGAAGAGATGACCTTATTTCTCATACTTTCTTCTGTCAGATTATGAATTCAATAATGAATACCAGTGTTAGACTGCTACTGTGTCTAAAGCTCTTCTAGTAAAAATTTCATCTGACCTTGAAAATGGGTTTTATCCCTCATCTGCCACCTACCTCTTCATCTGCAGGGAAATTTTGCCTGTATTAGCCTGTATTTGTTACCCAGAGCCATTATAAGAAGAAAGAAAAAAGAACTAAAGAGTTATTGCTAAACTCTCAGATTTTTCTTTCACAATTTGAATAATAGTGAAGTTAAATCATAAAAACAACATAAAACTGAGAAACGAAATACACTATATGGATTTGGATATACCACTATCCAGATAATTATCTCCAAAACATTATAAGACTCTACAAGAGGTTCTCTTCCTCCTCCCACCCAGGCCCCAGCATAGCAATGTAAAGGGTAATGCCGAGATCTTTTTAGTACCAGCTTTGTGCTGTTTAATACGTTCTTCATACTAGTTTCCTAAATGACTGACTGGCGCCAAACCAAGTAGGAAATGGGAGGAAGTTTAAGGCATTTTTTGTTGTTGTTGTTTTTAATGCTTAAGAAGATACCTCTCTTGATTAATTCATTGTATCTCCCCCACCCAAATACTTTGGAAGTTTGCTTAACTGAATGGTGGGGACATACGGGGAGAGGCAGGGCAGGCAGGAAGAGTGGTTTCCACAGAGTTATTGAGCTTTAACAGATCAATGCGGCAACTCTAGAAGCAGAATGTGCTGTTCACATGTTGGCAGTCCGCTGATGGCCACCAAATCCATGACTTTTGTTTGTACATTGAAGATAGTTATGAGGTGCAAAAATAACAAATCACCTTAAAGCCCAAAGTTTTAAGTACATATTTTTACTGTCACTGGCAAATACACACACACACACACACACACACACACACACGCAGTGGCTTTTGTACTGATTTATATACCTCATCTATGACGATTTGTATTGTGATACCAATTCATCCATTCATTCGTCTGTCCGTGCATCCATCAGCTATGTAATGCATTCCACACATTAACATAAGAAATTTAAAAAACATTCAAGCAAATATAGTTGAATACCTCAAAAATTTTCTCTATAAATTGACAATCAATATTATTTTACTTCCAATAATTTTATGAGCTATCCCTTTGCTTATCATACTTTCAAAACCAGGAAACTTGCTTATAATTTCAAAAAAGATGGGCTGTAAGACCCAATTAAATATTCAGAGTGAGTTCTGAGTTTTCATCTCATTTTGGTGTGCAATACTAAATGTAATCAATCATACTAGAGAATATAAGAATTTGTAAATGTTATTCTCTCTAATTTATTTCTAGTTTCTTACAAAAACGATTTGAGGCGGTATACAATATTAAAATATGTATATACAACAAGACAATCAAAAAAATCATTTGAAGCCAAAAAAAATTTTTATTTTAACTGTATGTCACCAAATACCTGAATTGGGTTAATTAATTTAGTTGAATATTAAATTTAGCTATGAAATTCTGACAACCAAAGCAAACTATATTCTATTCTTATTGTTCAAGTGTGCCTGTGAGAGCTTCTGAGTGCTCAAGCTTAGTGATTACTGAGCTAATAAACTGCTGCTAAGAATAGTATGTGGGAGCTCTCTGAGCCAGGCCTTGACCACTAGCCAGGAGCCCCAGATTCCAGTCCTGTTCTTGACTCACTTAAAGTGGTTTAAGGGCCTCTAAGGATCAAGCTATTCATCAAGTCATTATATCATTTATTCAGATTGCTAAGCTATGGTCCCTTGAGCCAGTTTTTTGTCCTTTGGGGTCTCTGCCTATTACTCTGTCTGGGAAAAATCATCAGTGGTTCAGCATGAGAAATAATGGGGGCTGGACAAGTTCTGATCTAATTCCTATGTAGGGTCACCCCAAATCTCTCCAAGGCTCAACTTCCTTTCCTGCATTAGGTTTATGACAGCTCTAATACATCCAGATGGATTGCTGAACTTATAATGTAGTCTGCAAACTGGCTTGGGGTCTCAAATTGTTAACTGTTGGCAGAGATAAGAAGCTTATACTACAATATAAGTCAACTATGTCACTAACACACGATGTAGTTCAAGTGATTCTTTCCTTCCTCCTTCTCTCTCTTTCCTTTCTTTTCTTCCTTCCTTTTTTTTTGGTGGGAGGGAGGAATAGCAAGACTGTTTTGATGAAGACAGCAGTGTATCGAATTCCATTCTAACACAAGCTATTTGTCTCATTGCAGATGGGCAATTTGGTTAGGGGCCAGTTGAGGTCAATGGGAAGCAGTAGATGTGACATATATGCAAAATGTCATTAATATGTCTGAAAAGAAAAATAATTGTACAGTAACTTGCCGTTAGTTTAGAAATCATGTACAAATTGTACAAATAAACTTTACAGTGGTATGGGAACATCTGTTCATTTATTTATTCATTCATTCATTCATTCATTTGCTGTGCATCTATTAGATGTCTAGGACCAGATTAAGGTCTAAATGTTGCTCCATGATATTTTTGCCTTGATGGAATGGAAGAGCACAATAGCAATTATGAAGTGGTATAACTATTCTTTCTCACATTAATGCCATGTTAATCTTGCTATGAAAAAATGGAGAGGAACACTGAATTTCAGTAATGCTTATTCTATTGCTAGGTGAGAATTCTGAACTCTCTGGCTTAGAAAGGATCTTAGCCAGATGTCAATTTCCAAGGGAGGTTAATCTGACCCCAAAACCAAGCAGTATGCCACTGTGGAAAAGGAAAAACATCAATAATGCAAAAAATGGGTGGAAGAAATGCTACTTGTTGAATAAAAACATAAAGGATCCTCCAATGTCAACTATAGTTGTCAGGTAGGTGTCTAATTTTTGTCCTTTGTGGACATACTTAGAGATATATAGGGTGATCACAAACTCTCTTTACAGTTTAGTTAAAAAATGACAACATGGTCTTTGAGATAGACGAGCATAAAAATAAGCCTTGCTCTGTATAAAAGTACATGAACCTCATTTTCAAACACCCAAGCATCTGGAGGAGCCCTCATTGGGAGAAAACTTGTGGAGATTGGAGCAAGTATATGAGTCCTTCAAGGTTCATTCATGTTGTAGCATGTATACTTTTTAAGGCTGAATAATATTTCATTGCATATATATACCACATTTTGTTTCATTAATTCATCTGTCTATGGACTTTTGGGTTGCTTCCACCTTTTGACCTGACAATTGTGAATAGTGATAATATGTATAAGGGTATATAAATATCCGTTCAAGTGCTTACTTTCAATTCTTTTGAGTATATACTCAGAAATAAAATTCCTGGATCATATGATATTTCTATGTTTAATTTGCTTGAGTAACTGCCATACTGTTATCTACAGTGGCTGCACATTCTACATTTCCAGCAGCAACACACAAGAATTCCAGTTTTATTATAGATGTCTAACCAGTGTACTGGTTAAATAAATAAATTTATTTAAAAAATTTATTTTTAAATAAATTTATTTAAAAAAATACTTATTGCCCTAAAAAAAAAAAAAAAGAATTCCAAATCTTTCAATTCCTTGACAACATGTGTTGCTTTCTGGGTTTTTGTTTTCGATAATAGCCAATCTGATGCGTTTGATATAGTATCTTATTGTTTTGATTTGCATTTACCTAATCATTAGTGATGTTGATAATCTTTTCATGTGCTTATTGGCCATTTGTATATCTTCTTTTGATAAATGTGTATTCAAGTCCTTTGCCCATTTTTTGTCTTGAGTTATTTGTTTTATGTTGTTGACCTGCAGGTATTCATTATATATTCTGGATATTAATCCTTTATCAGATATATGATTTACAAATATTTTTTCCTATTCTGTGGATTTTCATTTTGTTGATAGTTTCTTTCAGTGAACAAAAGTTTAAAATTTTTGATGAATTCCCATTTATCTATTTTCTTCTTTTATTGCTTCTGGTGTCATATCTAAAAAAATCATTGCTAAATCCAATGTCATGAAGTTTTTCCCTGATGTTTTTTGCCAAGAATTTTATACTGTTAGCTCTTATGTTTAGGTCTTTGCTCCAATTTGAGTTAATTTTTGTATATGGTGTAAAGTAAGAGTCTAACTTTGTTCTTTTGCGTGTGGATGTCCAATTTTCCTAGCATCGCTTATGGAGAAGACCATCCTTTTCTTATTAAAGAGTCTTGGCACCTTTGTTGAAATCATTTGATTATATATGCAAAGGTTTATTTTGAGTTCTCTATTCTATTCCATTGGTTTATAGGTGTGCCCTTATGCCAGTACCACACTGTTTTGATTACTGTAGCTTTGCAGTAAGTTTTGAAATTAGGAAGTGTGTCTGTCAACTTTTTTTAAAGAATGTTCTGGCTAGTCAGGATTCCTTGAAATTCCATATAAATTTTGGATAACTTCTAATATTTCTGCAAAAAAGAAAACATCATGAGGATTTTTATAGAAATTGCATTGAATCTGTAGATCACTTTGGGTGGTCTTAATATCTCAACACTATTAACCTTTCCAACCATGAACGTGGGATAGCTTTCTATTTATTTATGCCTTATTTAATTCTTTTCAGTAATGTTTTGTAGTTTTCATTGTACAAATCTTTTGTCTCCTTGGTTAAATCTATTCCTGAGTATATTCTTTTTGAGGTTATTGTAAATGGAATGTTTTTCTCAATTCTCTTTTCAAGTTGTTCATTGCTACTATATGGAAATGCAACTGATTTTTGTGTGTAGATTTTTGCATCCTACATTTTGATAAATTTATTAGTTCTATAAATTTTGGTGGAATCTTTAGGATTTTCTGTATGCAAGATTGTGTTGCCTACAAACAGATAATTTTACTTCTTCCTTTCCAATTTGAACGTCTTTTATTTTCTTGCCTAATTTTTTTGGATAGAACTTCTAGTATGTTGAATGGAAGTGATGAATGCAGACATCCTTGTCTTGTTTCTGATCTTAGAAGGAAAGGTGTCAGTCGTGGAAAGATGTCATCTTTTAGGGTGCTTATCGCTAGTGTTTTCTGATTGTTCTGGTGAGAAATGCACTCACAGAAACCTTTCAGTAAATATATTTAAAGTTCCAGGAGTGATATGGCCCAAATGTTTCTGCATGACATGGCTGGCCTTGGAATGGTTGGTCACTGACCTTCCCCTCTGAATTCCCCTCTAGAATTAACATTCACTGATAATGTTCTGAATCAGATTTTTAAAAATTGTTTAAAAAGTAGGTTTTTCATATATGGCCTACATTATGTTGAGGTAGTTTTCTTTTATTTCTAGTTTGTTTAGGGTGTTTATCATAAAATGATTTTGAATTTTGTCAAATGCTTTTTCTGTATCAATTGAGATTATAGTGTGTTTTTTTTTCTATTAATGTGGTATATTACATTGATTGATATTCATATGCTAAACTATGCTTGCATTCCAGAAAAAGAATCTTTCTTGGTCATAGTATATAATTCTTTTAATATGCTGTTGTATTTGGGTTTGCTGGTTTTTGTTGAGAGTTTTACATCAATATTAATAACAGTATCTGTAGTTTTATATTTTTATTTAGTGTTTTATTTAGAATTTATATTTTTATTTAGTATCTTTGTCTGGCTTTGGTATCAGGGTAATGTTGGCTTCAAAGGATGAGTTAGGAAGTATTCCCTTCTCTTCAATTGTGTGGTAGAGTTTGAAAAGAATTGGTGTTAATTCTTCTTTATTATTATTTTTGTAATTAATTAATTTATTTATTTTATGGTGACATTGTTTAACAAAATCCAATGAGTTTCAGCTGTACACTTTAACAGTAACCACTAGTCTGGTAACCACTAGCCTATAGTCCACGTCTATGAATCTGTTTGTCCTGTTCAGTTGTTGCTTTTAGTTTTATATGTCACATATAAGTGATATCATGTAAATTTCAACTTTTTCTGTCTGGCTTATTTCACGTAGCATGATTCTCTCAAAATCCAACCATGTTGTTGCAAATGGCAGTATTTCATCTCTTCTTATGGTTGAGTAATATTCCATTGTATATATGTACCACAGTTTCTTTAGCCAATCATCTGTCATAAGTAGCTTCCATGTCCTGGCCACTGTGAATAATGCTGCTATGAACATGAGTGTGCAAATATCTTTTTGGATATGAGTTTTCAAGTCTTTGGGGAAAATACCCAGTAGAGGGATTGCTGGGTCATATGGTAGATTAATTCTTAGATTTTTGAGGAAACTACATAATGCTTCCCACAGTGGCTGTACCAATTTGCAGTCCCACCAGCAGTGTTTGAGGGTTCTTTTATCTCCACATCCTTTCCAACATTTGTTATTACTTGTGCTGTTGATTATAGCTATTCTAACAGGTGTGAAGTGGTATCTCATTATGGTTTTGATTTGCATTTCCCTAATAGCTAGTGATGTTGAGCATCTTTTCAAATATTTGTTGGCCATTTGTATGTCCTCTAGGGAGAAGTGTCTTCTGCCCATTTTTTGATTGGATCATTTGGGGTTTTTTTTGGTTGTTGTTATTGAATTGTATGAGTTCTTTGTATATTTTGGATAATATCAGAGGCATTGCTTGCAAATATATTTTCCTATTCAGATGATTGTCTCTTTACCTTGTTGATGGTTTTTTTTGATGAGCAGATGCTTCTTAGTTTAAGGTAGTCCCATTAATTTATTTCAGCTTTTTCTTCCCTTGCTTTTGAAGCCAAATTCATAAAATCTTCTTTAAGTCCAAGGTCTTTGAGTTTAGTTCCTATGTTTTCTTTTATGCATTTAATTGTTAGGTCTTATATTCAGGTCCTTAATCTATTTTGAGTTAATTTTGGTGTGTGGTGATAGACAACAGTCTAATTTCATTCTTTTACATGTGGCTTTCCAGTTTTCCCGGCACCATTTATTGAAGAGGCTTTCCTTACTCCACTGTATATTTTTGGCTTTTTTGTCGAAAATTATTTGCCCACATAAATATGGGTTTACTTCTGGACTCGTGATTCTGTTCCACTGGTTCGTGTGTCTATTTTGCTGCCAATACCATGCCATTTTGATTACTGCCGCTTTGTAGTATAATTTGAAGTTAGGCAGCATGATGCCTCCAGCTTTGTTCTTTTTTCTCAGGATGGCTTTGGCAATTCAGGGTCTTTTGCACTTCCATACAATTCTGATGATTTTTTGTTATATTTCTTTAAAAAATGCCAATAGAATTTTGATGGGGATTGCATTAAATCAATATAATGTTTTAGGTAATATGGACATTTTAACTATGTTGATTCTTCCAATCCAAGAACTAGGAATATCTTTCTATTTCTTTGTAACTTCTTCGATTTCTTTTAATAGGATCTTGTAGTTTTCATTATATAGTTCCTTCACATGTTTTGTTAAATTTATTCCTAGGTATTTTACTCTTTTTGTCGCAATTGCAAAAGGAGTTATTTTTTCTACTTCTTTTTCTGACACTTCATTATGAGAGCATAGGAATGCTATGGATTTTTGAACATTGATTTTGTATCCAAAAACTTTACAGTATTTGTTTATTGTTTCTAGTAGTGTTTTTGTAGAGTCTTTAGGGTTTTCTATATGGAGAATCATGTCATCTGCAAATAGAGACAGTTCGACTTCTTCATTTCCTATTTGGACGCCTTTTATATATTTCTCTTATCTGATTGCATTTGCGAGGACCTCCAATGTTGTAATAGTGGACAGCCTTGTCTTGTTCCTGATCTTAGAGGGAAGGTTTTTTGTTTTTCACCATTACGTATAATGTTGGCTGAGTGTTTGTAATATATGGCCTTTATTATGTTAAGGTACTTTCCTTCTAATCGATTTTGTTAAGTGTTTTGATCATAAATGAATGCTGTATCTTGTTGAAAGCTTTTTCTGCATTTATTGATACAATCATATGATTTTTATTTTTTAATTTGTTTATGTGGTGTATCACATTAATCAATTTGTGTGTGTTGAACCATCCCTGTGCCTTTGGGATGAAGCCCACTTGATCGTGGCGTATCATCTCTTTAATAGGTAGCTGTATTCAGTTTGCTAGTATCTTATTTAGGAATTTTGCATCTGTGTTCATGAGAGATGTTGGTCAGTAGTTTTCTTTTGTGTGTGTGTTATCTTTATCAGGTTTGGGTGTCAGGGTAATATTAGCCTCATAAAATGAGTTGGGAAGTATTGCCTCTTCTCTGACTTTTTGGAAGAGTTTGAGGAGAATAGGTATTAAATCTTCTCTGAATGTTTGGTAGAATTCACTGGTGAAGCCATCTGGTCCTGGACTTTTACTTTTTGGTAGGTTTTTGATGATTGTTTCAATTTCCATACTGCTGATCGTTCTATTTAGATTTTCCAGTTCTTCTTGATTTAATCTAGGAAGGTTGTATCTTTCTAAGTACTGCTCCGTTTTTTCTTGGTTATTAAATTTGGTGTTATACACTTTTTCATAGCATTCTTGTATAATCCTTTGTATTTCTGTGGTGTCAGTCATAATTTCTCCTCTTTCATCCCTGATTTTGTTTACTTGTGTTCTTTCTCTTTTTTCTTTAGTGAGTGTAGCCAGGGGTTTGTCGATTTTATTAACCTTCTCAAAGAACCAGCTCTTTGTTGCTTTTATTTTTTTCTATTTTTTTTGTTTGTTTTCAATTTCATTTATTTTTTCTGTACTTTTGATTATTTATCTCCTACTGACTTTAGGCTTCATTTGTTCTTTCTTTTCTAGTTTTTCAAGATGAAGTGTTTGGTTGTTTATTTGGACTCGTTCTTGTTTTTGGAGATAGGCCTGTAATGATATGAACTTTCTTCTTATGACCGCTTTTGCTATGTTATACTATCATTATCATTTGTTTCTATGTATCTCTTGATCTCTCTTTTTATTTCTTCTCTGACCCAGTTATTCTTCAGTAGCATGTTGTTTAACCTCCATGTATTTGTGGTTCTTCCTGCTTTCTTTTTGCAGTTGATCTCTAGTTTCAAAGCATTATGATCAGAGAATATGGTTGGTATGATTTCAACCCTCTTATATTTGTCAAGGCTATCTCTGTGTCCCCTTGAGAATGTTCCATGTGTAGAGAAGAATGTATAAGAAGCTGTTTTGGGATGAAAGGCTCTGTAAATGTCACTTATGTCTAGTGGTCTAATGTGTCATTTAAGGATGTTATTTCTTTATTGATTTTCTGTTTGGATGATCTGTCCATATTCGACAACGAGGTATTTAGATCCCCTACTACGATAGTGTTTTGGTCTGTTTCTCCTTTTAGTTCTGTTAATAATTGCTTTACATATTTTGAGGCTCCCTGAATGAAAGCATAGATATTAAATGTTATGTCTTCTTGGTGCATGATTTCCTTTATCATTGTGCAGTGTCTCTCAGTATCTTTCTTTATCTTTTTTATTTTGAAGTCTGTTTTGTCAGATATTAGTAGCACTACTCTCACTTTGTCTGAATACCGTTTGCTTGAAATATCATTTTCCACCTTTTCGCTTTGAGTCTATATTTGTCTTTAGAACTGAAATGTGTCTCTTGTAGGCAGCATATGGTTGGGTTTTGTTTTTTGATCCATCCTGCAACTCTATGCCTTTTTATTGGTGAGTTCAATCTATTTACATTTAGGATGATTATTGAAATATGAGGTCTTCTTAGAGCCATTTTATATTTTGCTTTCTGGTAGCTTGGTGTTTCCATTGCTTCCTTGTACTTGTGTTTCTATTTTTTATTTTGTTTGGCTTTTGTGAGTTTTCCCTCTGATACTTCTTATTTTATGTTATATACTTCAGTTTTACATCTTTGGTGTGTGGTTACCATTATGAATATGAAAAAGATAGTTATATATATACAATTGTCCATTTTCTTTTGCACGTGACTTTTCTCTATTCCCCTTTGGGAATTTGGATCTTTGAATCCTTTCCTTTTTAGTCATTGTTGTCTCAATTTGTCCCAATGTATACTGAACATTACTATCTTGCTATAGAAATTCTCTTCTTAATGTTTAAGTTTATAATGCCCTGTTCTTAGTAAGAGTTGCACTCCTCTGCTTCGATCTGCCTGCTAGTCACCTATAGCTACGTATTTTTTTTTTAAATTTTGTTTTAGGTGAGTTGACCCCTTTCAGTATTTCCTGTAGTGTATGCCTCATACTGGACAATTTCCTCATTTTTTGTATGTCTGGAAAGGTCTTTATTTCTCCTTCATATCTAAAGGAGAGCTTAGCTGGATACATTATTCTAGGCTGGTAGTTCCTTTCTCTTAATAGTTTAAATATTTCATTCTATTCCTTTCTGGCTTGTAAGGTTTACTGAGAAGTCTGACAATAATCTAATGCGTTTTCCTTTGTAAGTTACTGTCTTCTTATCCCTGGCTGCCCTGAGAATTCTTTCTTTGTCATTGATTTTTGATAATTTTAATACAATGTGTCTTGGTGAAGGCCTTTTTGGGTTGAGATAATTGGATGTTCTGTTGAATTTTTGAATTTCGAGCTCCAGCTCATTTCTTAGATTTGGGAAATTCTCGTCAACTTTTTGTCTGAAAATGCTTTCTTGTCCTTGCTCCTTTTCCTTGCTTTTGGTAATGCCCATTATTCTTATGTTTCCTCTCCCAATAGTGTTAGTTTTTTCAGAAATACCATCCTGAATTCTCTGCTATTTAAGTCACATATTTCTATGTCTGTATGCTTATTTTCTGAAGATTTTTCTCTTTTTTTCTGAGATGCCTTGTCACCTTGGTTATTCATGGTGTTTAATAAACTATATCTCTGCCTGGGCATTAATGGAAGTGTATTCTGCTGTTTTTCCAGAAAGAATATTTATTATATAAAGGTCTTGCTTTAGCCCGTTGCAAAGAAGTCGCTTTTCTTTTGTTTTCCAGTAGGTGGCATCTTATCCTCTTGGATCTCTGCTTTATATGAAGCCTAAATAATTCCTTTTTATTTTCTTGTTGATATTTAATCAACAGTCTCAGTTCCTGTCAGTGTTAGTAACAGTTTCGGTAGTGTTTGCTCAGATTCTCCTGGGGTTCCGCGGTGATCGGTCTCAGAAAGTATCGGGGGAGGGTCCCTCTGGGTTGGGGGATGGGGACTGTGGCTCAGCCTCAGTTTTGCAACTGCAGCTGGTAAAAATCAACTGTTGTTTCTCTGCCATCTTTTTTCTCTGCTTTTTGCCTTGATGACTTATCCCTGCCACTGGCCTCGTGGAGCTCACAGCACTCCTAGACAGGGCTATTCAGGGAATTTGTTGCACCTGCTCCCCTCCCTCTCCTCCTACAGGGAGTTCCAGCTGCAAACTTCTTTATTTCTCCCTGTCCACTGCCGGACACCTAGGGTTCTGACCTGTGGTATCTCTTATGCGCAGATTCCATGATCAGATGTGCTCGTGTGCAGTTTGGGTTTTTTGTTGTTATTGTTGTTGAGTTTTAGATGTTCAGTTTATTGTTGTTTCAATGGAGAGATCTGGGGACATCTCTCACTCTGCCATGTTATTCAAACTTATTAATTCTTCTTTAAATGTTTTGTACAATTCACCAGTGAAGCCAACTGATCTGGGGCTTTGTGGAGGGAAGTTTTTGATTTTGATTCAATCTCCTTACTAATTATAGTTCTATTCAGGTTTTCCATTTTTTTGTGATTCAGTTTTTGTAGTGTTTTTGTCTAGAAATTTGTCCGTGTCATTGGCATTTGGGAGAAATGAGGGCCTGAAACTTCCTAGAGTCCCATCTTACTGATGTCAATCTGCTTATTTATCTTTTCCCAATATTTTCTTCTCTGTTTTTCATATTGTTTAATCTCTATTGATTTATATTCTAGGTTCCTTGATTCCTACCTTCATTATTGCGTCTGCTAGTAACTCCCTTCAGAGAGTTTTTTTTTAATTTCAGATTTTCAGTTCTAATTGTTTTTATTTTGCTCTCTTTTTGTAGTTAGTGTTTCTCTGCTGAGAATTTATGTAGTTTTAATCATTTCAAGTGTGTTTTTAAATTAAATTTATTGAGGTAGTATTAATAACAGATACATTTCAGGTGTATAACATTATAGTTCAATATCTGTGCTCACTATCAAAAGTCTACTTTCCTTTTATTACCATATATTTTACCCCATTTATTCAATTCACATAGCCATTCCCCTCTGGTAGTTATCATTCTATTGTCAGTATCTATGAGTTTGTGTTTGTTTGTTTTGTTCATTGTTATTTTTTGTTTTACGTTCCATAAACAAGTAAAATCATACTGTTTTTGTCTTTTTCAGTCTGACTTATTTCACTTAGTCTAATATACTCAAAATCTATCCATATTGTTACAAATGGCAGTATTTCATCTTTTTTATGGCTGAATGGTATTCCTTTATATATATTACATCTTCCTTATCCATTCAGCCTTCTGTGGACACTTAGATTGTTTCCATTTCTTGGCTATTGTAAATAATGTTGCGATGAACATAAGGGTACGTATATCTTTATGAATTAGTGTTTTCATATTTCTAGGTAAATACCCAGAAGAGGAATTGCTGGGTAATATGGTAGTTCTATTCTTAATTTTTAAAGGAACCTCCACACTGTTTTCCAAAGTGGCTGCACTAATTTATATTCCCAACAGTGTATGAGAGTTTCCTTTTCTCACCATATTCTCCAAGACTTATTTCTTGTCTTTTTGATAATAGCTATTCTAACAGGTATGACATGATATCTTACTGTGGTTTTGATGTTACATTTCCCTAATAACTAGCGATGTTGGACATCTTTACACATGCCTATTTGCCATTTGTATGCTTCTCTGGAAAAATATCTATTCAGATTTGCTGCCCATTTTTAATCAGATTGTTTTTTGTTGTTGTTCAGTTGTATGAGTTTTTAATATATTTTGGATATTAACTCCTTTTCAAAGTATCGTTTGCAAATAATTTCTCCAATTCCGTTGGTTGCTTTTTGTTTTGTTGATGGTTTCTTTAGCTGTTCAGAAGATTTTTAGTTTGATATAGTCTCACTTATTTATTTTTGCTTTTGTTTCCCTTGGAGTCAAATTCACAAAACACCTCTGAGATCAATGTCTGGAAGCTTCATGCCTATGTTTTCTTCTATGTATTTTATTGTTTCACATATTGCATTCAAATCTTTAATCCATTTTGAGTGAATTTTTATGTATGGTATAAGATAGTGGTCTAGTTTAATTCTTTTGCATGCGGTTGTCTAGTTTTCCCAATTCTATTTATTGAAGAGATTTTCCTTTCTCTATTACATATTCTTCACAATCAAATTATGAATTTCATTTAACTGTTCACATATGTCAGGTTTATTTCTGGGATCTCAATTCTGTTATATTGATCTGTGTGTCTGTTTTTCTGCTAACACCATACTATTTAATTACTATAGTTTTGTACAATATTTTAAAATCAGAGAGTATGATACCTCCAGTTTTGTTCTTTTTTTTTTTTCAGGATTGCTTTGACTACTTGAGCCCTTTTGTGGTTCCACACAAATTTGAGGATTTTTGTTTATTTTTGTGAAATATTTCATTGGGATTTTAACTGGGATTGCATTAAATCTGTTTAAATTTATTTATTTTAATTAGTTTCAAATATACAGTACATTGGTTAGACATTTATATAGTGCATAAAATGATTTCCCCAGTTGCTCCATCCCTCCCTTGACCATAAGCTGCCAGTCTTATGGGTGTTCCCTTGTAAGTAAATGTAAGTAAAAATGCCAAAGGTTAAATACAAAGAAAGAATATTAAAAGCTTTTGTTTCCCTTGGAGTCAAATTCACAAAACACCTCTGAGATCAGTGTCTGGAAGCTTTAATATTCTTTCTTTGTATTTAACCTTTGGCATTTTAATTATGATGTGTCTTGGTGTGGGCCTTTTTGGATCCCTGACTTTTGGAATTCTCTGAGCTTCCTGGGGTTTTATGTCCATTTCCTTCACCAGGTTAGGAAAGTTTTCCATCATTATTTCTCCAAATAGCTGTTCAACATCTTAATTTTCTTCAGTTACACCAATCAGACAAATATTTGGAGCCTTAATAGTGTCCCATATCCTCCTTAAATTTTATAGTCTTGACAGCTTTTGTCTTGTCATTCTGATTGAGTGTCCTGATTGGCTTTCTTGTCCTCTAGATAGGGCATTTGATCCTCTTCTTTATTCACTTGTTTTTTCTCTTGTTTATTCCATTTAATATACGTCTCATCTCAGATGAGAAGTGTTCTTCATTTCAGACTCGTTCCCTTTTATAATTTCCATTTTCATTTTTATGTTTTTTCTCTTTGTTGGGGCTCTCTACACTTCCCAAAAGTTCATTGAGCATGTTTATAACTAGTGTTTTGAACTCTGCATCTGTTAGATTACTTGACTCCATTATATCTGGATCTCTGTTCTGTTCTTTCATATGGTTTCTGCCTCTTTGTCTTCCCATTTTGGCTGCCTTTCCGTGTCTGTTTCTGTGTACTAAGCAAAGGTCCTAAGTCTCCTGGTCTTGTGGATTTGTGAAGTAGGTGTCCAGTAGCACAGTCCTAAGAGGGGTTCAGCTGCAGGCCAAACTTAGCCCAAGCCTCTACCCATCCTGGGTCACTTGTTAAGGTTTAGCAAGCAATCCACAGATGCTGTGCTTATAGTTGCCTCAAAAGGCCACACCAGAAACCAAGGCCAGCTTCCTTCAGTGTGAGTCTAGGTGCTGTTCAGCAAGGAGCACCTGACTTGCTGAGGCTACAGCTGGATGCGGCTTGGGTGGGGTCGCAAGTTGAGGTTGGTGGGGTTTCGGGGAATCCTCTGGGCGGAGAGACCTCTGGTATCCAGTTTGATGACTTCACAGCTTTGGTGGAGCTGTGTCTGCACACTGGGAGCGAGGAGGGCTCAACAGGGAACAATGGATACCGCCAGCACTTCTGTACAGAGTCTTTGCCTTGACCCTCACTCCGATAATGTCTCCCTGTAAGTCCCTGGTGCCCCCCTGCACTCGGCCGAATCATCAGTGGTGCTCAGAGTGAGTAGGTCCATCACCGCGAAAATCTGCTTGCAGATGTGGCCCCTTTAAGAGGCTTCTGCTGCTGCCGCTACCGCAGCCTCCATTTCACTCAGCTTCTGGAGACCGGGCAGCCCTGCATCTTCTCCCCATCCTACCTTCTGCTGTTGCAGGGTGATTTTGTGGATTTCTCCCTAGTTGTATGGCTTGTTCATCTAGATCCCAGGCGATTTTTCTTTGGTGCTTGCTCCTGTTTCTGTCACAACTTTGATTTGATCACCAGAAGGATGAAGAGAGCCTCTATCATCTATACCATTTTTTTCCCCTCTTGCATTAAATCTGTTTATTGCTTTATGAACATTTAACAATGTTATTCTTGTAATCCATGAACACGGAATATCTATTACTTTGTGTCTTCAATTTCTTTCAACAAGTTTTTGTTGTTTTCAGCATACAGATCCTTCACCTCCTTTGTTATTCTTAGGTCCTTTATTCTTTTAGTTGTGATTGTAAATGGGATTATTTTCTTCATTTCTCTGATATTTTGTTTAGTATAGAGAAATGTAATAGATTTTATAATTTTATATTAATTTATGTTATAAATTTATAATATATAAATTTATTAATTTATATTAATATTATATATTAATTTTGTCCTGAAAATTTCCTATACTTCATTATATTTAATAATTTTTTGAAGTCTTTAAGGTTTTCTATATATAAAATCATGTTATCCTCAAATAGTGAGTTTTACTTCTTCCTTTCCATTTTGCATGCCTTTTCTTTTTCTTGCCTAATTGCTCTATTTCTTTTAGTATTATGTTAAATAACAATGGCAAAAATGGGCAGGCATCCTTGTCTTTTACCTTACCTTAGAGGAAAAGGTTCCAGTTTCTCATCACTGAGTATGTTAGCTGAAGATTTATCATATATGGCCTTTATTATGTTGAGTTATGTTGAGTTATCTTTCTTTTATACCCATTTTATTGAGTTTTTTCATAAATGTATATTTTGTCAAATGCCTTTTCTGCATCTATTGACATGATCATATAATTTTTATCTTTCATTTTGTTAATGTTATTGGTTGATTGGTGAATGTTGAACCATTCTTTATCCCTATAATGAATCCCACTTGATTGTGATGTATAATCCTTTTGTTTTGTTGTATTTAATTTGCTAGTATTTGTTGGAGTTTTTCATCAGAGATATTGGCCTGTAATTTCATCAGAGATATTGGCCTGTGTGTGTGTGTTTCCTTTCCCTGTTTTAGTATGAGGTTAATATTAGTCTTGTGAATTAGAAAGCATTTCCTCCTCTTCAACTTTTTGAATTTGTGAAGCACAGGTATTAAATCTTCTTTGAATATTTGGTAGAATTCACCAGTGAAGCCATCTAGTCCTGGACTTTTGTTTTGTGGGAGGTTTTTGAATACTGATTCAATTTCCATACTAGTGATAGGTCTATTCAAGTTTTCTAATTCTTCTTGATTCAGTCTAGAAAGGTTGCATGCTTCTAAGAATTTTTCCATTTATTCTAGGTGTTCAATTTGGTAGCATATAGCCTTTTGTAACATTCTTATAAAATCCTTTGTACTTCTGTGGTATCCATGGTAACTTCTCTTTTATTTTTAATTTTATTTAAACCTTCTCTCATTTTTCGTTAGTGAATCTAGCTACAGGTTTGCTAATTTTACCTTTTGAAAGAGCAGGCTGTTTCATTAATTTTTCCTATCACCTTTTTATTCTCTATTTCATTTATTGCCTGATTTTTATTTTTTCCTTTTTTTTCCTATTGATTTTGGGCTTCATTTGTTCTTCTTTTTCTGGTTCCTTAAGGTGTAATATTTGTTTGAGATTTGTTTCTTGAGGTAGGCCTGTGTCTTCTTATAATTGATTTATAGTTTCATAATATTGTAGTTACAGGATATGCTTGATATTTCCATCTATCAGAATTTATTGAGACTTGTTTTGCTTCCCAACATGTTCTAATCTTGAAAATGTTCCATGTGCACTTGAGGAGAATGTGTATTCTGTCATTTGGGGGTAGAAAGATCTATAAATAGCTTTATATCCATGTCTTCTAATATGCCATTTATGGATGTTTCCTTGTTGACTTTGTCTAGATGCTCTACCCATTATTGTTAGTGGGGTAAAAAGGTCCTCTACTATTATTGTTCTATTAGTTTCTCTCTTTAGATCTTTTAATAATTATTTTATATATTTTGATGTTCCTAGAGTGGGTGAATATATATTAACTTTTATGTCTTCTTGATGAATCGTCCCTTTTATCATTATAAAATGTTTATCTTCATCTGTTACCTTTTTTTGTTGTTGTTTTGACATCTATGTTGTCTGATATAAGTATGGCTACACCCACTGTTCTTTGGATACCATCTGCTTGGACTATCATCTTCTACCCCTTTACTTTGAACCTATGTTTTTCTTTAGAGCTGAGATATGTCTCCTGAAGACAGCATATACTTGAGTCTTGTTTTTAAATCCATCCAGCTACTGTTTGCCTTTTTATTGATCACTTTAGTCCATTTACATTTAGGGTAATTATTGATATGTGAGAACTTACTACAGTCATTTTCTTTTTTTTTCTGGTTGCTCTGTATCTCCATTTTTTCTTTCCCTTTTATTTCTGTCTGATAATTTAGTTTGTTGACTTTCTATACTGTTTTTATTTATTCCTCTTATTCTATTTCTCAGCTCTGGATTTTTTGTTTTGTTTTACCATGAGGTTTATATAAAATGTCTCATAAATAAAAGTTATTTTTCTTCTGATAGCATATCTTTACTCGCCTATACACATTCAGTCCTCTTCCTCCTCCCCTTTTGTTTTGTTGTTACAAATTATTATATTATTTTTTTTACCAAATTGCAGTAGCTATAGTTATTTTTAAATGTTTTTTCCTTTAACCTTTATGCTATAATTGTTCATTACCCTATTCTGAAATAGACTTGCATTTTTCCTGTTTCTATCTGTCTCCTTACTCAAAATTTTGTATACTTTTGTCTTTCTGGTTCAGGCAGATGAGCTCCTTTCAACATTTCTTGTAATGCAGATCTTGCAGTGGTAAATTCCCTCAGCTTTTCTTTGTCTGGAAAAGTCTTTATTTCTCCTTCCTATCTAAAGGATACTTTGCTGGATATATAATTCATGACTGGTGGTTTCACTCTTTAAATATTTTGAATGTATCATTCCACTCTATCCAGTCCTGTAGGGTTTCTACTGAGAAATCTGATGGTAATCTGATGGGGTTTCCTTTGTAGGTGACTGTCTTTTTTTTTTTTTCCTGGCTGTCTTTAGAATTCTTTATCATTAACTTTTGATTGTTTTTAATGTAAGGTTTTTTGAAGGTCTTTTTTGCAGTGACAAAATTAGGTGGTCTGTTAGCTTTTTGAACTTGAATGACCAGCTTTTCCCCTAGGTTTGAGAAGTTCTCATCAATTATTTCTTTCCATGGGCTCTCTGTTCCCTTCTCTCACCTTCTTCTTAGATGCCCATTGTCTTTATGTTGTTCTTTCTAACAGAGTCAGATAGTTCTCATAGAGTTCTTTCATTAAAAATAAAATTAGTTCTCTCCTTCCATCTTAGTCATTTCTAGATTGCTATCTTCAAGCTCATTAATTCTCTCTTTCATCTGGTCTGCTTTCTAATGCATTCTTCATCTCATTTATTGTTCTTCAGCATCAGAATTTGTTTGGTTCTTTTTTATAGTTTCAATTTCTTTGGTGAAATATTCCTTTTGTTCATTAATTTTCTTCCTGAGTTCACTGAATTGCCTGAGTTTTCTTGTATCTCTGTGAGTTTCCTCATAATGGCTATCTTGAATGCTCTATCATTTAAATCAATCTTCCATGATTTTGAGTTTGGTTCTGGAGACTTGTCATTTTCCTTTTGCATTACCATGTTTCTTGATGTATAGTTCCTCTGCTGGCACATTTGAAGTACTAGGTTCTTGTGCAGTTACTGTTTTGATCTTAACAATTCAACAGTTTGATAATTACAGGTCTTTCTTTTGTTTTCCAGTAGATGATGCTATAGTGCAAATTTTTGTTTTATCTGTTACTTATGTCTCTGGGATCATGGTGGGAGGGGTGTCACTTTTGTCATGAAAATTGATTACTGGGTGATAGGGTGGTGTATTTCTCCACTATGTCTACATCACCTTGGCTTTGGGGCACCACCACTGTGGTGGGGGAATGTGGAGGACAGGGGAGAGCCGGGCTCACAAGTCCACAGCACTGCCTACTTACTACAAATGGCCTCTGTGCTATTTGGTGCCTCTCCACTGCTGCTACTGGGTTTCCTTGCAATGGTGGAAGGAGTGGCTTCTTGGGTACTAATGTTGCTTCTGCCCCTCTTACTCTCTGCTGGGCCATAGTCTGTGGATTGCAGTGTGGGGGCCACACCGTGACTCCTCTACCACTACCACATTGGCTAGAGCGACAGCAGCTGCCAAACTGCATCTGTGGACATTGTCCCTGTCCTGCCCCATGTCCTACCTCCCCTACACATTGCAATACGCCCACCTTCAGGTGTATTGATGTGTGGATCCCTCAAATGTGTTTGTGTGTTGAGCCTGTGTTGGATTATAGATGTCCTACTTTTGTAAATTTAAGTGTTTACATCACTCCTTGTGCATTTTTCTTTATTGTGGAGTATGATTATAAGAACTGCTTTAAAGCCTTCAGATTACAATTCTAACATTTAAGTCATCTCAGGATTGACCTGTATTGCCTTTCTTCACCAGAGAGTGTATACATTATTATGATCTTTTGTATGTCAAACAACTAGATTGTATCACGGCCATTGTAAATATGTTGTATAACCCTGGCTCCTGTTGAAATTATCTGGAGAATGTTGATATTTGTGAGTCCTGTTATAATCGTCTGGAGAATGTTGTCTTGTTTTAGTGAGTAATCAACATGGTTAAATCAGACTACAGGCTCTCTCTTGATCCTGTGTGTGTGGTGCTTAAAATTCCAGTTCAGTTTTCAAAGCCTTTAATGCGTTGACTTGAGTCTGTCCCACTCATGGACCTGAGACTTGTGTGAATTCCTACACAGAATTAGGGGAAGATACTTCCTCTCTCTACTCTGGGATTCTCCACTCACTCCCTCTTTAGGCCCCAGGGGATCCTTTTCTTAATTAGAAATATGTTTTCTTTACCTCAAATTTTATTTAGCCAGCCACATCATGGCCACCACTGTACTACTCCACAACACAGTCTGCATTTTAGGCAAAAGTAAAGTGTTCAGCAGAGCAATCTCAGCAATTGTTTCTCTGTTTTCTACAGTGTGATAAACTCATCCCTATGCAGATGCTTCTCCATATTGATACCCCAACACACTCATTGGCTTTTAATTTCAGCATCCTCAAATTGTTTTTTTCTTTTTTTTGTTGAGAGATTTAAACTGAAATTAGTGGGAGGGATAGGAAGTAGTTGGCTCATGGTGACACAGTGGAACTGGAACTCTGGAACACTTACTTTGACTCTGGAAAAGCTACTTATATCTCTGTGCCTCTGGATCTCTATTTGTACAATGGTAGTAGCAACAGCCCTTATTTCATTTTTAACTTTTGGCATTGTGTTTTGAGAATAAAATGTGACTATGGGCATTAAGCAGTAGTAACAAACAGCAAGTGCTCTATAAACATTATTAATTATTACTATTCATATATATTCTACAAGAGTAAACATTTTGGATTAGAATTACTGCAATAAAAAAATTAAGAACTAAAAAGTTAGAGGGCTGGCAGGTTGGCTATCTAGATGCCGATGCTTGAAGGAAGGTTAAAAAAAAGGGGGGATATTTAGAAAAGCAAAATATTTTATGTTAACTTTTCAGCCATTGGAATTATACCCTCACCCTTTTTCAACTGATATATATGGCAGTACTCATAACAGAGTTGCAAGGTTAAGGCAGCTTGCAAGTATGCCTTTTTAAAGCATCAAGTTAAACAAGAATAAAGACTATGTAATAAATAAGGAAATAATTAGTAATACAGAACACTACTTTCTAATGAAATAACCCAATTTTCCCTTCATGCCATTTTATTAAATTATGATAAAAAATGAAACTAGGATTCTTATTTATTTTCTAGTAATACTACTGCTCCATTTGATCCCTTGCTAGATGGCTGAAAAAGAACATGCAACCCACTGAAGATCTTCGGTCAGTAATCCAGAAGCTGTCTGTGTTTGGGCCAATTAGGTCAGTTGACCTTTGTGGACGGCAAAGTGCTATAGTGGTGTTTGAGAACATGACTTCAGCTTGTAATGCTGTGAGTGCTTTTCAAAGCAGGATCCCTGGCACGATGTTTCATTGTTCCTGGCAACAACGTTTCATGTCGAAAGACGTAAGACTCTGTTATCAAAAAACTCTGTAAATTCTTAAAGCTTGTTTTACATAATTTATTTCTCATCGGGGCTCTAGTAAAATATAATAATTATAAGTGATATTTTATCATTGTAAAAAGACATAGTGAAGCTTATTCAGTTAGTTAAAGTATTGAAAATCAGAGATTATAGCACAGCCTTTCCTTTGAAATGTTTAACTTTGTAACAGTGGTCATCACAGTTTTGCTCTTTTGGATAAGAAGTTCATGACTGCATTTATGCATTCGTCTGACAGCCACCTTTCCTGGAGGACACTAACTTCTTCAGCATTAACAGCGTGTAACTTTTCTTTCTCCATATTTCTAATGATCTGTTTTGAAACTCTCATGGCCTGAATAAACAAAACCAACAATAAGGTTAAGAGGTATTCTAATATGAGTGGGATTATTCTATAATTTTGATTCTTGTTTCTTCGTTGTTCATCTAATCTGATTATACCTTAAGACAAGTGTGTAATGTAAGCCAGTACTTCTCTAACTTTAATGGGCACACAAATCATCTTAGCAGGTGTTAGACAGGGCTTGTGATCACACATTTCCAAAAAGCTCCAGATAAAAACTAAAGCTTCTGGTTCAAGGATCACATTTTGAACAGCAAAAATATAAGAGCAATCAGTCACTATCTAACACATATAAAAATGAAAGTGTTACATGGTAAGAATCTCCTAAAAGTTAACCTATCTTATCTGGTTTCTACCTACACTTGAGAATGAAAGTGCTTGGCAAATGCTGTCTGTCATATCGCCTGCCATCCTCCTAAAAGTTATCCCTAGAAAGAACTGCCCTTATACCTTCATATCCTAGAAATGAAATGTCTATTTGTTAAGTTTTGTAAAAATCAGTATTGCTAACATTATGGTTATTTTTAATCTCAAATTTAGATGGGCTTAAAGCCAACCAAGATAAGTCTTATCTTTGTGATTGCTTTGTGATTCTCTTAAGGTAAATAAATTATTTCCATGGTTCCTATAAGTTAAAAAAAAAAAAAAAAGAATACTAACATTAGGGGGGAGCTTTGAATATGCTTTCAGCCTGGTCCAAACTTCTGTCTGAAAAGTACTGTCGGGAAAAACTTCAGTAACAAGTCCTCGAGCACATGCTTCTCCTGCTGTTAACTTCTTTCCAAAAATAAGCATCTCTTTTGCCTGAAATGTAAAAGCAAGACTAAGAAATTAATGAAACAAGGCTCAGTTAACTTTGGAATTAACTGCTTTCAGCAGACATAGGAAGAAACTGATAACCTCAATAGGCAATGGCTTGCAAATTGCGTGTTGAGACCACCTAGGCTTTTTAAAACGTTTGTGGAGCTTGCTACTTCTGTGTGTGTCTATGTTGGAGAGTCAAGAGCAAGGAACCTGGGACGGCAATGACCTGAAGCAGATTCTGATTTTATAACCCATGGAAGCTATGATTTTCTGTTTTACACACTATCAACAATTACTTTTTAAAAAGGGGAAAAAAATTGTGGTCATAGGAAATGCCAAACAATCTTGCAAAACCCTAAGTTTCAAAATTCCCTTCCCTGGAAAGTCTACCCTGTGATCTAGCTCTGATGGTTTTCTTTTACCTGCACAGGTACTCAAATTAGTTCTATTTGACCGAAGGAACGTGAAGACTAACTTTCAGCTTCTAACAAAATTGAAGTCATTAAATGGATATTTCTCTATATTTGCAATTTCTTTTCCAGAAAAGTAAAGACGACTTGATGGCCAAATGCTCTAAGCTTTAGGGTTGGTTCGGCCCAACTTTTCAAAGTTAGAATCTATATAACAATGCAGGATATGTGACAGAATAAAAAGATTTAAAAATATACATATTTACAACAAAAACCTAACAGCAATGAAAACAGGATCAATTCCCACTTCCCGCTTTCAGATCCTGAAGAATGTTTGCTAAACCTTTCCCTATCCCCTGGCTCTCTAGTCTTGTCATAATCCGCTTGGAGTCACGCACACACAGTGTGGGCAATTATGTTTCCATACACACAGTGATAGATCTGAGCAGTCACTTAGCCACTCTAGGAGCCTTAATACCCTGGTAAAATCGGCTGATGAAAAGACTCTTGTGACTAGGAGTGGTAAACCGCCATGAAGCCTCACATCTGATGGTACTTCACATGATTCTGAAAGTAAATATGTCATTGCACTTTCAGTGGATAATGCTTATCCATGAAGAAATTAAGTGGAGGAATGAGCTCAGGAGAGCAAAGGAGGCAGGCACAGCCCTAGTCCTTCACCTGACTAATGCCACCCAACTGCGGAAAATGAAGCCTTGTGCCACCTTCAATTCAGCAAGCACTGGGCAGTCAGCTGAAAGAGCAGTTTCTAGTTGTGGGAGCTGTAGAAAGAGTTTCTTATTTTCCCCCATACCAGACATTTCCCTTGGCCTGGTTCCTGTATATTTAAAATTCTTAAAAGTTGGGAAGCAGAACATTTGCTTCTCTTTTGTCCGTATTATCGAGAGAAAGAAAAGAGGGTATGGAATTACTTTTGGAATAGAGATGACTTATTAAAATTTATTTTTAAGGTTTTCAAAGGTTACCTTGGCCGGGCCCATCATCTTCGGAAAAATGTAAGAGGAGCATCCTTCTGGACTTTGGCCTAGGTGACTAAAAGGAGTATGAAATGTTGCCTATTTGAAAGAAAAAAAATAAAAATATTTTTTTGATGTGATTAAAAAAAATAATTTGTCTATAACCTCACAATACTCAGTTGAGAAAGTTTTTTTAAAAAAAATTGGGATGATTGCAGTATTACACATGCACAAAATTTACTCTTTTAATGTATGCAGTTTAATGAGTTTTAATAAATGTATACAGTTATCTAGCCACCACCACAATCAAAATATGGAATATTTCCATCACTAGCAAAAGTTCCCTTGTGTCTCTCCACAGTAATCCATTCCTCTTACCCGCAAGCAACCTCTGATCTGTTTTCCATCACTACAGTTCTGATTTTTCTAGAAAGTTATATAATGGAATCATACACTGTGTAGCCTTTTGTCCTTTTGCAGGCTTTTGTCTGTAGCATAAGGCTTTTTTTTTCAGTCATGTAGATTTATTCTTTTTAAAAAAATTTTTTTATTTTATTAGTTTCAAGTATACACTACATTGGTTAGATATTTCCATAGTTGATAAAATGATCCCCCTACTTGCTCCTTCTCTCCTCTGGTTTTCCACCTAGTTAATATATTTATGCTAACTGCATTCCCTATGCTGTGCTCCCCATCCCCATGACTATCTATCAACTACTAATTTTTACTTCTTTAAACCTTCATCCCAGTCCCCCAATACCTCCTTCCCTCTGTCCATCACCAAAGTGTCCTCTATATTTGAGTCTCTTTTTGATTAGTTTGTTCTTTTTGCTCCTTAGATTCCGCATTTAAGTGAAATCATATGGTATTTATCTTTCTCTGTCTTATTTCACTCAGCATAATAACATCTAGGTCCATTCATGTTATTGCAAACGGTAGGATTTCATTTTTTAGTGGCTGAGTAATATTCCATTGTATATATGAACCATAAGGTACAATATCCACAAATCGATTAATGTGATACACCACATTAACAAATCAAAAGATAAAAACCATATGATCATATCAATAGATGCAGAAAAAGTGTTCAACAAAATCCAGCATCCATTTATGATAAAAACTCTCAGTAAAGTAGGAATAGAGGAAACATCGCAACCTAATAAAGTCCATATATGACAAACCTACAGCTAACATCATACTCAACAGGGAAAGGCTAAAAACATCTTCCTTAAGATCAGGAACAAGACAAGGATGCCCACTTTCACCACTCCTCCTCAACATTGTATTGGAAGTCTTACCCACAGCAATCAGACAAGAAAGAGAAATAAAAGGTAACCAAATTGGAAAGGAAGAAGTAAAACTCTCGTTATTTGCCGATGACATGATACTATGTATAGAGAACCCTAAAGAGTCCACCAAAAAACTATTAGAATGATCAATGAATTCAGTAAAGTAGTAGGTTACAAAATAAATATTTAGAAGTCAGTGGCATTTTTATACACCAATGATGAACTTTTGGAAAGAGAAATTAAGAAAACAATCCCATTTACAATTGCATTGAAAACAATAAAATACCTGGGAATCTAACCAAAAAGGTAAAGACCTGTTCTCAGAAAATTATGTCATTGAAAAAAGAAATTGAAGAAGATACAAATAAATAGAATATACTGTGCTTGGGTAAATAGCATATACTGTGCTCATGGGTAGAAGAATCAACATCATTAAAATGGCCATGCTACCTATAGCGTAGAGTAGATGCAATCCCTATCAAAATACCTATGGCATTTTTCATAGAGCTAGAACAAATAATCCTAAAATTTATATGGAACCATAAAAGACCCCGAATAGCCATGACAATCTTGAGAAAGAACAAAGTTGGAGGTATCACACTACCTGATATCAAACTATACTATAAGGCTACAGTACCCAAAACAGCATGGTACTGGCATAAAAACAGATACATTGATCAATGGAACAGAATAGAGAGCCTATAAATAAATCCATGCTTATATACTCTCTTAATATATGATAAAGGAGGTAAGAATATACAGTGGGGTAAAGGTAGACTCTTCAACAAGTTGGGAAAACTGGACAGGTACATGCAAAAAAAAAAAAGAAAAGAAAAGAAACTGGACCACCTTCTTACACTGTATACAAGAATAGACTCAAAATAGATTAAAGACTTAAAGGTAAGACCTGAAACCATAAAACTTCTAGAAGAAAACATAGGTAGTAAACTCTGATATTGCTAATAGTAATTTTTTTTCAGATACATCTCCCTGGGCAAGGGAAACAAAAGAAAAAATAAACAAATGGGACTATATCAAACTAAAAAGTTTTTGTACAGCAAAGGAAACCATCAACAAAACAAAAGACAACCGACTGATTGGGAGAAGGTATTCGCTAATGATACATCTGATAAGAGATCAATATCCAAAATATATAAAGAACTCATATAACTCAACAACAAAAAAAACAAACAGTCCAATTAAAAAATGGGCAAAAGACTTGAACAGATGCTTCTCCATAGAGAAAATACAGATGGCCAATAGACAGATGAAAAGATGCTCAAGGTCACTAATCATCAGACAAATGCAAATTAAAATCAGAATGAGATATCACCTGACACCTGTTAGAATGGCTATCATCAATAAATCAAAGAACAACAAGTGTTGACGAGGATGCAGAGAAAAGGGAACCCTCATACATTGTTTGTGGGATTACAAATTGGTACAGCCACTATGGAAAACAGTCTGGAGGTTTCTGAAAAAAATTAAAAATGTATATACCTCTTGACCCAGCAATTGCATTTCTGGGTATTTATTCAAAGAAAACCAAAACAATTCATGAAGATCTAGGCACTCCAATATTCATGGCAGCACAATTTACAATAGACAAGATATGGAAGCAACCTAAATGTCCATCAACAGATGACTGGATAAAGAAATTATGGTTCATATATACAATGGAATATTACTCAGCATAGGGCTTTTGAGAGTCACCATGTTGTTGCATGTATTAGTAGTCTGTTCCTTGTTATTTTGAGTAGCATTTCATTGTATGGATGTGTCATAATTTGTTTTTCCATTCATCAATTGAAGCCACTGATGTTATTTCCAATATTTTGGCTATTATAATTGAAGATGTTATGAACATTTGTGTGCATGCCTCTGCAAGAACATATGTTTTAATTTTCTTGGGTAAATACCTAGGGGTGGAATTGCTCGGTTGTGTGATAAACATATGCTTTAACTTTACAAGAAGCTGCTTAACTATTTTCCAGAGTGGTGTACCATTTTAAATTCCTATCGGCAGTGTGTGAGTTCCAATTGTTCCACATCCTTGCTGAACCTTGTTGTTAACAGTCTTTTGAACTTGAGCCATTCTAGTAGGTGTGTAGTGCTGTCTCACCGTGGTTTCAATTTATATTTCCCTAACAATTCATAATGTTGAGCATCTTTTCATGTATTAGCCATTCGTATTATCTTCTTTGGTGAAGTAACTGTTACAAGTACTTTGCCCACTATTTTCAAGTTAGATTGTTTACCTTTTTATTATTGAGTTGTAAGAGTTCTTTACATACTCTGATTACAAGTCATTTTCTTAATGGTGTCTTTTTTGTAAGTTTTTAAGAGCCATTTATACTTTACTTTCTGTGTGCTATTTATGCCTCACCATTGCCCATTTTTCTATTAAGTTAACCTACAACTTTTTAGACTTATTTTTAAAAAAATTAGAGAGAGTAGCCTTTATGATGTGAGTTGAAACTTTCTTTAATCGGTCATTTGTCTTGATTTTGTCCCAGAGATTTTTTTGATTAGCTTTAAATATTAGAAATTATTTCAATATTGATTATTTAAAATATAGTCATTTTTAGCTTTTTAAATACATTTCAAAACTACCTGTGTGTGTTTCTGGATGATCACTGACAGTATGTAAACAATATTTTGGCTTCATTTCCTTGCTGAATAATTTCCTTCCATAATCGGATATGGTATTTTATTTTAATCAATATTACTAGAAGATATAAGAAGGTAATGTATGCAGCATATAAATCAAAATAAAAATATAAGGTAAAAAGTAATTAAATGTCACCTATCTTTTCTCCTCCCTCCCCCAAAAGAAAGCTTATTCAAGGAAAATATACTCAGAAGTCACAGTCTAAGGAACATAGCAGTGAACTGGAATAAAACAACAACCATTGCAAAGGGGCCGCAAACAGGTACATCCAAAACTGACAATAAGCAGCATTTAACTTATTTATAAGCATTATTATAAGTAAGCACTTAGCTTATTTTCAGATATGGAGCAGTAGATGTAGTCAAGGGTTTAGTCTGATGTTCTGGCATCAGACTACTTAGTGACTCGGAGTTTCTTAACCTCTCTGTGCAACAGTTTCCTCATCTGTAAAATGGGGATGAGTACCTATCTTATAGGACTGTTGTGTGCTTTAAGTGAATATTACAATGTGCATCAAGTGTCTAGTACATAGTGAGTATTCAATTATTTATTATTTTTATGATTTCTACCTTTTTATTAACTCACAGAGAAAATGTACCATTTGCTGAAAGAGAAACTAGTAGGCATTAACTATTGCCCATAATAAAGAACAATTTGGTTTCATGGGTTAAATGTTAACTCACACTTAATATCATATTTATTCATGAAGCTAGTAATGATAAATCCTACAAAATAAATTCCTCACCACTGGTTCATTCTTTTGTGTCTTTCCCTGATTTTAAATCGAACCTTGTTTTAATTCAGGTGGGTGAACTCTTAGCAGAGGTCACAATTTGTTAAATATTTTACTTTAGGCCAACTCTCTTAGCACTTAAAAAAAATGTGTGTGTGTGTGTGTGTGTATGTATATATATATATATATATATATATATATATATATATATATATATATGTTCTCTAATTTAAATTTTAATTCCAATTTATGTCATAAGATGGAAGTCCTAGAAATCTTTGAAAGAATGATGTATATGAGTCATTTTGAATACAGTGGGAGAATCAGGGCAAGACTGAAATATAATGATATTTGTCCTCGGAGTAGTGAAGATTGAGAGCCCCAAATTCATGTCAGGAACTCCTCAAACCAGCCTTGTTTAAAGCAGGTCAATTAGTTGGTCATTTAACACATCGAACGGGACCAAAAACTATTGATTTCTGCCCTTGAGCAGAAACTTTCACCTATAAAGGTTAGGCACCATAGCACCTAGAATTTCATTTGTTATTTTTATGGCAGAATTACTAATAAGAATTAGATTAATATGTTAAATGGAATCTAGTAAAAGATAAACCAAAGAGTTAAGGACCCTAATGTATGGTACTATCTATCAGTGGGGAAAATATCACCAAACACAACTAGGAATCCCTTCAGTGGTAAAATCCACAAATTTTCCCACCAGATTGTAGTTCAACAAATCTTACCATCACATAAGCAAAAGTCACTCTAAAAATCAGATAACCCTAGACGTGGTTATTAGCTCTACAGTGAAAGTTCTAGGGTAAAAGTTCTAAGATAAATGTTCATCATATCTGATTATAATGACAAAAAATAACCCAAATGTTAGCACTAATCATCTCTGAGTGGTAAGATAAGGAATAATTTTTAACTTTTTTCTTTGTACTTTTTCGTATTTTTCAAAAAATTTTCTACTATGACATATTACTACTGTGGTTAGAATAGAAATTAAAATCTATATAATTCAATGGTGAACACAAGGCTGAATTGTGTTTTGGGCAAGTAACTTTTCTGAACTTCAGTTTTCTTTTCTGCAAAGGAGGAAGTTAGAGTAGATAATGCCTGAAATCCCCTTCTTATTCTAAAATTCTAAATTCCAGAATTCATTAAGTTGGAAAAAAAGTATCAAATAATTCATGTGCATTATCTGCAAAGATACCATCCTTTCTCCCCCTCCCCCCATAATAACTTTCAAAGTCTCAAGACTACTTCAGAGTGATATGAAAACTGAATCACTGTTATGTAATTTGATTAAAATACAGAACCAAAAGAGTTGACACATATTCACAATATTGGTGTTTAAAAAAATTCAAGTTAAAATTTCAAAATAAAATGAGTCAAATTAGTTAGATTAATTCTTTGGGAAAAATTTAAATTTAGTCCATTCAACCACAAACCACAAGTAATCTGTTTACTATTAGCAACGACAAAGGAGAATTCAAAGGATCTCATTTTTATTTGCATTACTTAATAAGTTTCTGGGAGCTAACTTACCCTGTCAGACGCATACACGGCATCGAACAGACCAAGAAGGGTGACGGAGATTCCCACAGCTGGACCATTTACCACTGCAATCAGAGGCTTAGGGAAATCTATAAAGCAGTCTACAAAATCTCTACAGAAATACAAAAGCATGTTTAACTGTTCCAAAGCAGCATTACTGAAGTAAAGGCAAGACAATAACAAATTGTTCTGCCCAGGTTGAGTGTTTTCACATCACCCAGCAGTACCTCTCTTTCTTGCCACCTCACTGGTCTGTAACACCAGATTCATTCAGGACACCCATTTGAATGGCACTTGATGAAAACTCACAGAATGAGTCCTATAATCCTATAGTGAGTCCTATCGTTTGACTTTGGTACAAACCTTGTATTCTAGACAGTTAGGGTTATAAACCAGCTGTATACTTAGATTTTAAGATGGCTGACTGAGCATATGCTGCAATATTACAGCTCAGTGGGAATCAGAGACTGAACAGGAATAAACGAGATAGAAAGAGAGGAGCCTTCACATCCTGTGTTTTTTGAGACTATTCAAAACCTCCTATTACTAGCAATAATGAAAGTCATGCATTCCTCTGGCCAGCTAAGAATTTGCTAAATTCATCTGCCTCAATATGAGAGAATTTTATTTACTTTATTTACTATAGTTTACTTTTATGCTTTCCAATCAAATCTCATGTAGAGCAGCAAAATGAACAGGTAACACAAATTTAAGTGATAGAATGAATGCCCACCCATTGATAGAGGCAGTTAGGAGAAATATGCCTGTTCAAAGTCACAGTTAATTATACTGACACAAAGAAATATTTATTTTACTTTTGTTCAACTAAATACCACTTTGATGCATATGGATGAACCCTCTAAGATAAGACAAATGTCACTCTTACCTCAGTAAAATAGCAATACTTTTCACTTTCTCTTCTATCTCGCCTGAGAGAACATCAGTGAAGTTAGACAGATCATTCCCACTACAGTAATAGTCACCATTTCCTGTATATAAAATCAACAAACTCACCATTCATTCATTCTATAATCATTGAGTATCTACTATGTACCAGGCTCTATGCCAAGCACTGGAAACACACTGGTGAACGAGCTCTGGTTCTTGCCCTAATTTACAGATTAGTTAGTAAGCTGAACATTTATGTAAAAACACACAAATAAATATAGCATTCAACTATGATACAAAGGAGAAGTCCACGATGATGATATGAGTATGTAACAGGGGGTTCGGTCTAATTAGGGACCTTAGGTCGGGACGTTCCTAAGGAAGGAACAACTGAACTGAGATCTGAAGGACAGGAAAGGTTAGCTAGAAAAAAAAGTGCGGAAAGCATATTCATGCAGAGGGACAGCATATGCAAAGTTTCTGTGGAGGGGGTAACCCTTGTGTTTACGATGAGTCCAAAGAAGTGCCACTGTGGGAGAGCAGAAAAAGCCAGGGGGAAGAAGCTGATGTAGGATGAGGAGAGGCAGAATAGAGCATGCAAGGCTTCGCAGATCCCTTAAGAACTTTTGCCTTCATTCAAAAGGCCATTGAAGGTGTTTTCTTCTTTAAAAAATTATAATTTACATACAAAATGACCAGTTTTAAAGACTTGGTTCAATGATTTTTGATAATTGTAAATACCTGTGTGATCACTATCTAAAACTAAAATATAAAACATTTCCATCACCCCAGGAAAAGTTCCCTTAAGCTCCTTTTCAGATATAATACCACCCCCACCCTGTCCTGAGGCTTTCTGGCTTCAATCACCATAGATTAGTTTTACCTGTTTTAGAACTTTATCTAAATGGAATCATACAATATGTACTTTTTTGTGTGTCTTCTTTTTAGGGAGCAGGATTGGGGTTCCAGGGAGAATAAGATTTAGTTTTATTACGTACCTTTCATATTCTTCGGATTGTTTTAAAACCATGTGCCTATATTACACTTTTATTAAAAATAGTTAATTTTAAAAATATCAAACTTTCTTCTTCTGTATCTAACCAATGCTACTTCTAGACTATTGTTTTTCTTATCTACATTCTCCTAAATTACCTGGGCATATGAAATACCAAAGTCATCTTCAATTTGTCCCTTTCATTCATTCCTTCAAGTAGCTATTAGATTTCTCTCCCCAACCCCTTTTTTAACTAAAAACTATCTGATATCTCTAGACAATATTTATCTTATAAATTTTAATGAAAATTAAAAGAAACCAAAATCACTTCTGCTTCTGCCACGCCAACAAATAGTAATAGCTACCTTCTATCAAGTGTCTGCTGTGTGCCATGCCCCTTACCTACCTTATCTCATGTCTCATCTCAGCCATTCAATGGGGTTAGTAAAACACCATCTTTCCATTCAGGAAGCAGAGATCACCCACAGACAGGAAGGAGTGAAGCCAAGACTTAAGCTCAAGTTGATCTAAGTCCTGACCTGAGGCCCAGTATGTATGGTACCCCTTCCAAATCCAATGACTTTCATTTGCCATGTTCTCATCAGTCCATGTCATGGGCATCCATCATATTTTCCAGTTATAATCACAATACTAATATAATTAATTTTTTTATTATATCTTAAACACTTTATTATTGGTCTTTATAATTATAATTTTTAATGCTTGTGCAATATTCAGTTTAGGGGATGTTCTATAATTTGTTTTATTATTCTATTATGACAACACATGTAGATGTTTTTACATTTTCACAATTACAACTAATATTGCAAAGATTATCTTTCTTGTAGAAGACTTTTCCCTTTAGTAAGTATCCAATTTTAGTATCAATAGTACTTTTTTTTTTTTACCAATTTACATCTGCTTTTAACATGATAAAGATATCAATCTTGTGTCTGTTATATTCTTCATATATTTAAGAATTTGAGTATCTCAGTATTGGAAAAGATCTTAAAGCTTATGTACTCACTTTCCTATCTAGTAGGAAATCCCTCCAAGTAGAAATTTAATTAAGAAATCCAAGAAAATGTCTTACCTGTTAAAACAGTTATGGTCGAATCATCCTTGCTTGCAGCTTTGAGTGCAAGTATGATCTCCTGATACATCTAAATGAAAGGGAAAAGACAAGGAAAAGAAAGAAACTCTGAAAATGATAACCATCACCCAGTGCGTTCACTAAGTGTCAGTCTGCAAGCCTACTCTCTGCAAAATACCAAACATTTATGTTGGTTGTATTTACATAACCAAAAAGGCTGCCCAATCCACTTGAAAGGTTTTAATTCATTTTACAATTACTTGCATTATGTACCTAGTGCTAAAGTAGATGCTGAGGGATATATCTACTTTTTTTCCAAAAATGAACAAATAAGACACAGTCCTTGAGCTTTTGGAATTAATACAGGGGATAGCTCTAAAATGAGTGGAAGTACAAAGTAGAAAGAGGTCAGAAGAGGTGCTGATACTTATCTAGGGTGGGCAGGATGAGAGGTGGCCAGAGAAAGATTTCCTAGAAGTAGTTTTTCAGTTGGGACCTCAAGAAAGAACATTAGTGTCCCAGGCAGTCTGGGAAGCGTTCATGAGTGTTAAAAGGCTGGGATTTCCAAGACAATGTAACAATAGTCAAAGACAATCAGCCCAATATTTTAAATCAGCAACATCTCTGAAAATCTTGGCTGTGTAGTTGTTATAGCTTTTAATGCGCTCAAAACAGGTCCAGTTTCTACCACTGATGAGACTTCAATGTGGGACAGGATGATGAAGAGGGCTGATATTTACAGATACACAGACAATGAAAAAGAAAATGTATGGACTTTACAAAATATATGAATAAAGGTGAAATCATTTCCATCGAGGAAGGAAATGAGGATGTCATTCCATTATTATTATAGTTATGATAACATAGCACGACAGGGTAACTGGCAAGAGCCAGGATTAGGAGATGGATATACCAGGGTTTCAAGTTAGGTTTTCCTGAGTATTAGTTATGTGAATTTGAGCAAGTTATTAATCTAATTATTTTATTGCTAACTAATAACAACAGTAGGTTCCTTGTGAGAATTAAACAAAGCTTTGTGTGGAAAGTATTGGCACAATTAGGTACTCTGTAAAGAGTAGCTAGTGTTACTATTATTATTACCATGATAATACAAAAATGAGTCAGGGCAAAAAGAAACACCATTTTGAGAACCAAATGTTTTATTAGTTGAATGGCACATATTCAGCTTCATGGAATTCTTATTTAAGACTATTTTAAATTAGTATGTTCTTTCTACTACAATATAGATGATAAACTCAATGAAAGGGTATAGCCCTCTCAAATTTCACTCCCAGTTTAGCATTACACATCCAATTTATTCTCTATAATTTTTTTTAAGGGGAAAGGACTGAAGTGCTTACTTTTATTATCATTCTAGTTCAATGACATATTCAAAGACAAAAGTTGCTCTTGTGAAGTAGCATATTTCAAGCAGAGCTGCGTTATGATCTATTTATGAGGAAGTCCTTCTCTCCTTTCTACCTCTACTTGTAAAAATAAAGCTCCATGTAGGTAGAATAGTACTCTCAAGTCTAAACGACTTGAGGATATTTCTGGTCCATGCCAACCTTAGAGAATTTCTATGCATATTCTCTCATATCAATGTATGTCCCATTTATATTAATTTCTCTGTGCTTCCATCATTAGGAAAGTTGGGAAGCCTTCTGGGCATGTAGAACCTGCCTGAAGCTTACAAATTCTAAATGATGAATGCCCTACTTTGTTGTATTAAGTAGCCACAATTACTAATCTTCCTGCACAAATCAAACAAGACATTAGAAAAATAAGAATGATGCTGAAACACTGTAGTTTTTAAGTATAAGAGACAAAGGAAGAAAAGAAAAGGAGAACAAACTCCTAGGGCAGGTAATGCTACCTGAGTGGTGATTGCATTCTTTTTGGTGGGCCGGTTCAACATGATCTTTGTGATGCCGTTTTCAGAGGTCACCACCAGGTTCTCACTTCCCTGTTGTTCCTTGTCTGCCACAGGTTTCACTTGGCTAGAGGATGCAGACGAAGAACTCAAACTGGACACCAAATCCACATAGTTCTGCCTGGCAGTTTCCTGAAAAGAAGATCACAAATAACTTCAGCCCATAGTCAACGAATAAGCATTTTAAGAAATTTGCTACGCTAAAAAATAGCACTTTGCAATGAAGAAAGAATAGAGGTTCTGATTCAATAGAGTTCCATCAAGCTCTTGAAAGCTCCATCTATAATGGATTGATAATGAGAAGTACCCAACTTCCTTTAGGAGTACAGCAAGTAAAATAAAAGCAAAGTAACAAGTAAATTTACCTTGGGTAGACTTCCAAGAGCATTCCATGCATCCCATTTGGCCTTATTGATCAAGTTAAACACACCTGGTTTGGGAACATTACAAGGTCCTTCAGTGGCCTGTGAAAGGAAAGAAGCAATTATTTGCCAACGTCCCTGCAAATTGGAGCCTTAATATTTAAGATCCATAAAATGTACAACTAGCATGAATGTGCCTTTCCTCCCAAATACTTTCCACAAGGTTACATAAATTGATATAAACTTTCCCCTTGCCTTCTCTTTGATGCTGTTGTTAAAAATGCACAAACAATAGAAAAAAGATTAGAGAGGCAAAACGTGCCATTAGCTTGAATCCCTAAAATAAATTATAATTGCCTGCATATGAAAAGAATGCAAGATAAATGTTATGGAAGGCACTTCTCAAAAATTCTAATAGTTCATTAGTTTTATATTAATGACCACATTTTCCACATACCATTAAAACACTCAAGCAAACAATCTCTAAAAGTAACAAACCAGCCAACAAACATTTGGAAACTCAAAGTATAGTCTAAAAGCCCAATCGAAGGGACAAAAAATTACCACTAATTTAGTGGTAAATTTCTGGTAATTGAACAACAGAGTTGTAGCTGAAGGAGCACGGTGGGGCTGTCGGAGCCACTGGCCCTTACAAAACTGAACCAAAGGACATGTGAGTAGAAAGCAAAAAGCAACTAGACTTGTTTGAGGGTAGATAGAGTGAGTATTTTGAGATGAATAAAATATCAGAAATGGTAATTTATAATTCCACTTAATAACCACATTAAAAAAATTTTAATTTCATAATAAGCTAAAACAGGAAGGAAGAAACAGGTTTTCAAAAACAAAGGCAGTAGTAAACGAGGCTGACTTTCTATTGACAAAGAAACAAAAGTGACTGCAAGAGTTAGATACCTGAAAAATTAAGAGGCAATATAGTCCACAAGAATTCCTCTGCTTCTGATGTCAACTGCAAGGCTGGGAGGCAATCTGCTAGAATGACTCACAGAGCTCACTGAAAGCTGTTATACTCACAGGTGCAGTTTATTGTCAGGAAAGGATACAGATTAATATCAGCAAGGGAGAAAAAGCATAAGGTGAAGTCTGGGGAAGTACCCCACTCCTGTCCCCACTGCAGAGTTAGGACAGTGTCCTCTCCCAGAATTGATGTGTGACAACATACATAGAGCATCATCACCAGGGATCAAGCCTGGGTGTTCAGACTTTTCATTTGGGACTCCATTTTGTAGGCATGATTGAATACGTAACCAAAGCCTCACTCTATATCACACTGTTAGACTCTCCAGGCAAACAAAGACACTATCAGATATGGCATTTCAAAGGTTTAGATAATAGGCAATCTAAGGGAACCTTGCCCAAAAGCCAAGGGCAAAGGCCAGGCCTCTTTTGAGGCAAAGTTAAATTCTTTACTATACATACCTATATGAAAGTAAGATAAGCTCAGACCAATCACAGGAAGAGAAAAACAGATGATACACAGGAGCCCAGAGGGGCTGACTTCCCAAAGTAGTCCTTTGACATTGCAACTTAAAGACTTAAGTTTTCTAAATTTTGTTATAAAAATTTTCAAACATACACAAAAGTGAAATATTATAATGAATTCCTAATACTCATCACTCAAATTCAACAACTACCATATTTTGCCATACTTGCTTCTCCCATCCTTTCTTTTTTCGCTTTAATTATTTTACTGAATCCTGAATACCATACTATTTCACCCCTATATATTTAGTATGCACTCTTAAAAAATATCAATATTTCCTTATATAACCATGACATCATTAACAACAGTTCCTACCATCATCTAATACTCAGTCCAAAACCAAATTTCCTCAATTTTCTCAAAACAATTTTTTCAGTTGATTTATTCTAATCAGCAGCCAAATGAGGTCTATACATTTGGTTACATCCTTTAAGCCTCTTACTCTCGAGTGGTACTGATGGGTTACTTTTTGGCTTAATAGCATTTGAAAGTCCAATATACAAACACTCAGGTATATAACTATGAAAAGCTGACATAAGTAGATCCATTTTAAAATAGAAGCATGGCAGCCATTGAAGAGAAACTGCTTGTATGTATTGCCCTTTGAACCTTCGGAATGTTTGAACTGGCAAAATAAGTAACCTTTAGACTCGGACAAAGCAATATTATCTTCCAAACAATTGTAAAACTAACAAGAAAGTAGACATCCTGATCACAAGAACTGGTCATTTTGAATATTTTTCTGAAAATAGAATCAGTAATCTGTCATGTATAGCTAAAGAATCATTGTTTGTTAGCACGAATAGAAATTTATTTCCTCTATTCATATAATAATTTCCCTTCCTTTTCTCATAAAAAACCTTTGCCTTCATCCTGTAATCAGAACACAATTTGGGTTTCTGCCTGAATCTGTACCCCAAATTGCAATTCTGTGATCTCAAATAAATAGTTGTTGCCCCTCAATTTGGCTTTTTATTTTTAAGTTAACACATTTTTTGAGAGGAAAGGCAGTAAAACAAACCCCGAAAATACTAAAGCTGAATTTTAGTAAAACATACAGCATATCTATACACGAGGAACCATCTGCTCAAAATGTTTCTAAATTATATCAGACCTTAGGTATTTACCTGCTTATACAATGCATAGAGTTTTAGCTTCATTTCATTTCCTGGATCCTTCTTCAACAACTTTACCCGAGTCACTGCATTTTCAAAGTCCTTCTGATCGGCTCTCATTGCTGTTCCACTCACGTGCAGTTGAAGTGCTGGGAAACTAATGACCTGCAGTGGACTACAAACAGGCAAACTGATTTCTAATTATTCCCAACTCTTATATATCAAAATGCTGTTTCCCTATATTTTCCATATACTTGCCCCAGAAAGTTGGCTGCAAATGGTCAGTGGTTTCCAAAATGATCCCCAGATAAGAAATCAATACAGAAGCTGACTGTAGAAATTTTAAAAGAACAAGATGCTACTATCCAGAACGTTATCTGTAGCAATTCCAATTAAATACAGGCATACCTCAGAGATACTACAGGTTTGGTTCCAGACCACCGCAATAAAGTGAGTATCACAATAAAGCAAGTTGTAATCTTTTTGCTGGTGGAGGTTCTTGCTTTTAATTTGTAAAAAATGCATTTTCTGTGATGTGCAATAAAACAAAGTGCAATAAAACAACGTATGCCTGTATATGTAAAAGCAGTCAGAGCCCAATAGATATGAAAATTTTGCCACAGGCAAGAAGTGAAAGGCATGTAAGATAGATGAGAGCAGGAGACTGAGACCAGTAAAGTACCCAGCAAGAACGTAGTCTTTTGTGTCCCTCCATCCAGAAACAGCTTCCATAGTCACTAATTAACAAAGTATAAAATATTATCAATCCTTTCCTCTTCACTCAGGAAAACGCATGTCTCAAAATGCACACAGGCAGAAAAGGGAGAATGGATGAAGATATAAGACATGTTCAAAAGGAGAGATGAGCAGTTGCTAGCATTCAAGACAGCCACTTCTTTCTTAGTGAGGTGGAGATATCTGCCTGGGGGGAAATCCACCTCTTGAAGAAGCTAGTTTGTGAAGCCCAGCTGAGTAAACAACGACTTACTCCTCACTCCACTATGTTTTAACCAGCCAGCCAGGAGCAGAAAACAGCAAGCACAAACAGGTAAGTTTTTAAGCTCATACAGTTAGCAGAGGGGAGGGGAAATTCAGTGCACAGGTCATAAGCAAAAAAATGGATGCTCACAATGATGATCCTGATTAATAAAGTTAATGGCATCAAAGATGATTAAAATAATAGTTATAATTAAAGCCCAAACCTAGCAAATGTATCACCTTCTTTGCAATAATATAACTTTCGTAAAGTATGATGAACTCTAGGTTCAAACCTTGAAATATTAGTGTGTAATTCAATAAAATTGGTCTTCAATAAGTTTTATACTAAGTAATTGAATGTTTGTTTGTTTGTTTGTTTTACGGAAAAACTCTGCATCCTACATGAATTTGGCACATGGCAAGTTTCAAGTAGAAAATGAAAGGAAGGCCTAAATGTGCAAGTTCTCACAAAATATGGTGCATACTTATTTATTTTAAAATAAAGTGAGTTTTTAAAAAATTACAACAATGACCGTTTAATATATAAAATCGGGAAAGTCACTCATAACTCCACCACTTCAAGGCAAACCACCATGTTCCAGAGGTTTCTTGTTTCCTACGCATAGATTCGTTTTCGGTTCTTACACGGTTTGTGTACCCTGCCATTTAACATTACAGCAGAAGTATTTGCCAAAAAGCAGTTTAACCTGACATGATGATAACTGCTTGCGTTCTTGCGTTTCAATAGCGTTCGCAAATAAGCAAGGCATGCTTAAATGTTCTATCTTTAGCAAAGAACATTTCCAACCTAGGGCAGTCAGCTGACTGCGCTCAAGGCCGGGGCCATGGAAAACGCACACCCGCCCAGAGCGCCGATGCGAAAGGCCTCCTGGGGACTTGCGGGGCGAGAAGGGCAGCACAGGCTTCAGGACGCGTCCCTCTTGATCGCTGCTGGCCCAGACAAGGAAGGTGCGCATTTCAGAAGGATTGATGTCACGCCTTAAAACATCTCAAAAAGCACAACCTTGTTGATACGAAGACAAGATAACAGAGAGGGCGGCGGCTCCCGCAAGGGCCGCAGCATCGAGCTGGCGACGTTGGGTATGGAGCTGAGCACTTACCTCCTGATGGCACTCAGACACCAGTGCTTTGCCAGTCTCAGGGCCATAGCGGCGACTCCAGCGTGAAGGCGGAAAGGGAAACTAAGAGGAGAAGGTGATGGGGAAGGACGGGTCGAGGGAAGCTATAGGTTCGGGCAAGATCGGGGCGGGGCCAGAGCGCGATAGGTTGGGCGAGATCGGGGCGGGGCCGAGGGCAGAGAGTGACCAAGAAGTGAGCAGAAACTCTGAGGCGACCGTTAGCTGGAAGCCGGGGCGGGGCGGGGCGGCGCGGCACCAGCACGCGGGGGCTGGGCTTGGGTGAGCCCATGGGAGGGAATGATAGGCCGTTACCCCAGCTTGCTGAAGTGGAAAATGAGAACCAGAAATATTAATTAGGTGACTTTACCAAAGACCCGAAGACCCGACTTGCAAGTGATCAGAGTCCTGATTTAATTCAGTCCTGAGTCGAAGTCCCCAAAAATTTATTAATTCGTGCTGATTGCCCATTATTATTTGTGCTTCATCAGGCAGATCTGGTAATGGTGTAGTTGGAGGTAAGATTGCAGGCCAGGTAGAACAATTTGGACTTATTCTAAATATTTCTTCGGAAATTCCAAGGTGATGGTCAGTAGCCTGCGCTGAGTCTCTCAAAGACTGACAATCTCCCAAGCTGAGTTAGGTGACCCTCGGAGGTAGTGGACATCACAAAAATCAGAAACTGTAGATACTGGAAGATTAACTGGGCTCCAGAAGAGGAAACATCTTTCAAAGGAAGTTTTATAAAGTCCCTTACTGGTGAGCAGATTTGGATTGTGAAACCTTTCATAATACAATTAAACTCTTCTCAGGTTCATGCCTATGATATTTTACACAGAAAAGCAGGGTGTGGGAAATTAGCTATCTTTATCAAAGTATAATTTAAAAAAATACAGAAGGTGCATGTATCAAAGATTTACTTATTAACTAGGGAACTGGAAGGATGATAACAAAGAATTTAAAAGACTGGTTTATAGAGTCAGTGTAAAAAAGAATGCTGGAATAGATTTTAAGGTTTGATACAAAACTGGTTAAAGTCCTACCCGATAATAAAACCATAACCTTTGGAGCAATTTTTTTTTTATTTCCATCTCTACCAGCTGTCATTTACTAAAGATCTATTCATTAGATTGCAGTTTTGAGTAAGGGGAGGTGGTTGCAAAGACAGACATTACTGGTAGTTCATCTAGGGTCCACTTTGTACTCAAGGATTACTTTTTTTTTTTCCTAATTATATCGAGTATGTCATCTATTCTCTACAGAACTCTGACTAATATAGATGTCTAACTGGCATTTCAATTTTTTTTATTCTACAATATTTTATTTATTATAAATTCTGGAATATCCAAATCTTTTTATAAAAATTTTATTTAATTTTAAATTTTAGTTGTCAATATTATATTAGTTTCAGGTGTACAGCATAGTGGTTAGAGATTTACATAACTTAAGTAATTCCCCCCAATTAAGTCTAGTACCCACCCGGAACCATGCAGTTATTACAAGATTATTGACTATATTCTCTGTGCTGTACTTTACATTACTATGAGTATTTTGTAACTGCCAATTTGTACTTCTTGATCTCTTCACTTTTTTCATCCAGCACCCAGCCCCCCCGCAACACCTTTCCCATCTAGCAACCGTCAGTTTGTTCTCTGTACCAATGAGGCTGTTTCTGTTTTGTTTATTCTGTTCTTAGATTCCCCATATAAGTGAGATCATATGGTATTTGTCTTTCTCTGCCTGACTTATTTCACTTAGCATAATACCCTCTAGGTCCAACCATGTTGTTGCAAATGATAAGATTTCATTCTTTTTTATCGCTGGGTATATTCCATTCCATATATGTATAATTCCTTCTTTATTCAGTCATCTATTGATGGGCACTTAGGTTGCTTCCATATCTTGACTTCTGTAAATAGTGCTTTAATGAACATAGGGGTATAGAGATCTTTCCAAATTAGTGTTTTGCTTTTCTTTGGATAACTACCCAGAAGTGGAATTGTTGGCCATAATTTTTTCGAGGAACCTTCCAACTGTTTTCCATAGTGGCTGTACCAATTTGCAGTCCTACCAACAGGGCACGATGATTCCCTTTTCTCTACATCCTCACCAAACTTGTAGTTTTTTGATTTATTGATGGTAGCCATTCTGAGAGGTATGAAGTGTTATCTCATTGTGGTTTTAATTTGCATTTCTCTGATTATTAGTGACCTTGAGCATCTTTTCATATATCTATGGGCCACCTGTCTATCCTCTTCAAAGAAATGCCTAGTCAGGTCCTTTGCCCATTTTTTAATTGGATTATTTGCTTTTTTGGTGTTGAGTTCTTTATAAATTTTGGATATTAATCCGTTACCTGATGTATCATAGGCCAATATCTTCTCCCATTTAGTAGGTGGTCTTTTTGTTTTGTTGATGGTTTCCTTTACTGTGCAAACACTTTTTAGTTGGGTGTAGTCTCATTTGTTTGTTTTTTTCCTTTGTTTCCCTTGCCCAAGGAGATATATCGGAAACAAATATTACTAAGAGCAATGCTGGAGAGTTGTACTCAAGTACTGGAAGGTTATCAAAAAGATATGGAATGAAGCCTCCTTTGTTGTTCTATTTGCCTATCTTTATATATGGTTCTAAACTGAGGGTCTGCTCTCTTAGTCTGTTAATTCTGCTGTAATAAATCACCACAGACTGGGTTGGTTAAACCACAAACATTTATTTCTTACAATTCTGGAGACTAGGAAGTCCAAAATCAAGGTGCTGGCAGATTTGGTGTCTGGTGAGAGCCTACTTCCTAGTTCGTAGATGTCTTATTGCTGTGTTCTCACATGACAGAAGGAAGTGCGGGAGTTCTGTGGGATTTCTTTTATAAGGGCTCTAATCCCATTCATGAGTGTTCCACCCTTATGACCTAAGCACCTCCCAAAGGTCCTACCTCCAAAAACCATCACACTGGGGACACACAGAATAAGTAAGCATTTTAGAAAGAACTCACAGCAAAATTGGACATGTGAGTGAGCCATTGTTAATTGTTCTGAACAGGCTAACCAGATAGGCAAATAGAACAACAAAGGAGGCTTCATTCCATATCTTTTTGATAACCTTCCAGTACATGAGTACAACAGTCCATAAAATTCCAGAAACAAGATCTCACCTCAGAGTAACTATGGGTAAATCAAGCTCTGCAGCTCTGAAGGTGACCCCTTCACCCCTTCTTGCTCTTGGGGTGGAGATGAAGGACTGGGGAAAACATAAGCTCTCTGCAACCTTCCTACCAGTGATTCTTTTGGGATGCTAAATAATCCTCAGGGTTTTGCTTGGAGTAACTCTCTGTTTTTCCTCGAAAAACAACTCAATAAATTATTTTTAAGAGATTATTCTGTGCCTTGCATTAGATTAAACCTGGAGATTCCATGGTCAGTAATGTAGATATAATGTGAACCCTAATGATTTTATGGTCTAGAGGAGAGAGCCAGGCATTGCTTAAATAAATGATGAGATGCTCACTACTTGTTGACTTTTCCTTTGTCCCTGAATTGATTATATGTGTAGATATAAATATCTAACATGTTTATATATGTGTATGCATGTGTGTATATATACTGAAGTAAAAATTGAAAAGATTATTGTTTTTCACTCCTTGCTAATAGAGGGTTAAATGTCTATTAGATACCAAATGTCTTTTTCTTTTTTCCTTCTTACCCTCCTCTAGTCTCTCTTTCTTTTGTCCTTTTTCCTTTTCTTTTGTCTCCCTTTTTCCCACCTCCTGCCCCTTCTCTGGGGAATTTGTGAATGAGAAGAGGAACAAGATGGTGCCCACTAATGAATGGAATAGCATTCCCTTCCTTAGCACTGACATCAAGGGGATTCTGGTAACATGCAGGCATCACTTGTCACTCTGCAGGGTTCAGTTCAGTGTTAAGTGCCCTCTCTTTTCTTCTGCCTGGCCCCCAAAGCTTATGACAGTGTGACCCCACATTGCTTCTTCAGCATCATTTCTTGTATGTCTCACCAGTATCAATGTGAATGTTAGAAAGCTCTTTTAGATTTTTTTGAAAAGCAACCAATTATTAGAACCAATACTAGAGTATGAAAAGAGAAAAAAAGAAGGTGGAAGAGGGAGGAGAGAATGAAGTCTAAACTAGATCAGTTGTGGAAAAACATTAATGCCTACTTTTAAACATTTACATATATATATATATATATATATATATATATATATATATATATATTTCACTTATCCTTAAAAAATTCAAAATCAGACATGTTTGGCTGAAATAAAATCAAGAAACACAACCAAAACTCACTCACAAACCAAAAGTCCACAGAGGATTCAATTTTCCATGCAAAAACCTTCTGTTGAGTCACAATCTGCCTCCTTATCAATTCTAGTCATTAGCTGTAATTTGACCCATATGGTAGCTGGTCTTTCCAGAATTTGATGATAGCTTCATTTGTCTAAAAGTTTCTTTTCCAGCCTTTTCCTAACTGACACTGTTTGAGCACCCTCAGCATTTTGATTACTCTAAAGTTTCAGCTCTGAGGGCAGATAGACCAGGTTTAAGTCCTAGCTCTGTCACTATCTTGGTTAAATCAGTTTCCAAAATTGTAAGATGGCATGAAGATAATGTAATGTAAGATAAGACAATCAAAGATAACAGCACAAGTGCTTAAGAGAGTGCCTAGCATGTGGTAAATGATAGCTACTATGATAACTTTAATGGTTATTAGTTATCTTTATCAATGTCCCTAGCCACAACACTCCAGGTGTAGTCTGACAGCTTGAAGTAGAGCTGAACTATCACCTTCACTACTTTGTTCTGGTCAGAGTGTTTCCATTAATGCAATATGGGTGAGAGTGCAAGAAAACTCACATTTCTTAATGTTTAAATATCAACTTAAATTCAAATTAAATTCCTTTCAAATCTCCGATCTTGCCTAAAGCAGAATTTCAACCCTAGTTCATCATAGGGCTCCATCTCCCTCTATAGGGAGAAAATGAAGGTGGATCCTCTCATCTACAACATAACATGGTATTTAATGGGAGCTGCATTGATCATGCCTTCATGAGTTTCAGGGGGCTTCCAGTAGTTGTTGTAGAGTGGGACCACCTCTCAGCACCTTGGAAGTCTGCTATCTCCCCAGAGGAGCCACCAGGGAATATGGTCTTGCTTACCTTGGTTTGGATCCAAAGTCTTCTCTTTCCGCCTGGCCTGGGGGTAAATATATTGCATGCCTCTCTAGCCACCCTCAAACTTTGTCCCCAATTCCTCTGTTGTATCATTGAAATAACCACTGCAAACACATCAGGCTTTCACAGGAAACTTTGACTTTAAGCCACAAACTTCAACCTGAAAGGGCAAAGCCCGACTCGTTGCTTGATATGGAGAGTAGGGATAGGATTATGTGGGGAAAACCAATAGCCCAAACTCACATGCAGTGTTGGCAGTCAAAGCATGTGGCCAAAGTCCCTTTTCACCGTATACTCTTATTAAGAAGGGTTTATACATATTTTTAATCTTTTTTTATTGAGGTAAAATTCATAAAATATAAATTTAACTATTTTAAAGTATACAGTTTAGTGGCATTTAGTACATTCACAATGTTGTCAACCATCACCACTATCTAGCTTCAAAACATTTTCATCACCCTGAAAGAAAAACCATTAAGCAACCACCAATCTGTTTTTGGTCTCTGTGGACTTACCTATTCTGGATATTTCCATATAAATGGAAGCATAGACTATATAGCCTTTTGTGAGTGGCTTTTTTTCTCTTAGCATAATATTTTTAAGGTTCATCCACATTGTAGCATATATCAATATCCCATTCCTTTGTGTGGATGAATAATATTCTATTATATATATATACCACAATTTGTTTAATCATTTATCTGTTAACGAACATTTGAGTTGTTTCCAACATTTGGCCATGATAAACAGTGCTGCTATACACATTCATGTACAAGAATTTGAATACTGACATACATTGGAGAACCCACAATAAAATGAGTCTTAATCTTTTTGCTCATGTGTTCAATTTGTAAAGAACATCTGTGGAGTTCAATAAAGCAAAGAGCAATAAAATAAAGTATGCCTGTGTTAGTCCCTAGTTTTAGCTCTAGTGAGGACATTATATTTGTCTTGATTATTTTCCACATTGTAGATTTGGCTCAACTATCTTGTTCAGGAGTTCTCAATCTGTATGCACTTCATCTAGGGAGTTTTTTGAAAGTGTGTACTGGTACCTCACTCCAGAACAATTAAATCAAATCTTTAAAGGCTCCCCTAGTGACCCCACCTTACAGCTAGAGTGGAAAAGAACTGGCCTCCTGCCCAGGTTCTCAGATTTTACCACTCATCAGATTTGCTTGGAGGACTTGTAAAATGCAGATTGCTGAGTTTCTAGCTCAGTAAGTCAGAAATGGAGTGTGCACATTTGTATTTCCAATAAGTTACTATGTAATGCTAACACATGGGGACCACACTTCGAAAATCACTGGCCTGTCACCCATCAGTGTTAGGGTGGGAGCATCAGAAACACATTGGAATGTCTATCAAATCATTTCTTCTCCTTATGTTATGCTCTGGTTGGAGATGGTGGCATGAGTATTTTAGAAAACTTTCCAGTTCATTTTGCTCACCTGCCTCTTCTCCCACTAGCAATAGAGAACCATTGTTTTGGCTTCCATGTCTTCTGGATACAGGTTCTACCATCCAACCCATTGTCAGTGCTGAGCTGATCGAGGAGGGAAGGTTTTGGCGGTAAGATGCCTAGTTGATAAAATACACAAGGAGCCAACATGAGGATGAGACTATAAGCCTTTGCTGCGATGACACCATGGCCTTATATAGGCCAGAGAACAATAGTGGCATTCCACCACACATGTGTGGTGCAGCAAGCTGATTCATTCTTACATAGCTGGGTGTAGGCACACTACTGTGTCTAATGTAACATGCCAGATCTGGGGTCATGTCCTTAGCCACGAGCCTAGGTTGTATCAGCCAGACCTATGGTCTACATTCCACTCCTACAGAACTGTGCCATGGGATTTGACCCAGAGGGCATTACCTTGAACACACAACCCACAGCAACAGTATAAGGAACAACAGAACACCACCAGGCTATAGGCTATAAGGGCGAGGACAGCTATTGTCCACCTCCAGGAGGACCCCAAAGAATTCGATCAAGTTGTCAAGGGGTCTTATCCCAGGGCATGAAGGGCTTAGACTTCAGCATCCATTTTCTGGAGAGCTACCTGTGCCTGGTTGGCATGATCAGGAATGTAGACACAGCTTTCTACATGGAGTAAGGCACAGGTGCCACCCTGGGCAGCAGTTAGGAGGTCAAGGGCCATGTGGTTTTGCAGAACTTCTTTCCGCATTTGCATAGTTTCATCCATCAAAAGGGTTATGGCCTGACAATGTGTGCTGAGCTAAAGCTTCTAACTGTAATTCTACATCTATGCATAGTATTTGCATAGTTTCATCCATCAAAAGGGTTATGGCCTGACAATGTGTGCTGAGCTAAAGCTTCTAACTGTAATTCTACATCTATGGATCTCACCCCTGGAACGAATAACGTCAGAGGGTAGAACCATCATGCCACCCATTTTTTTTGGTGATATACCAGATCCCAATTATGGGGCAATTAGGGTAAGGTGGATAATATGTGTCCACCTAAGTATGGACATCTCCAGGTATAACGACCGGTTCAGTCAGTGGACAAGTAGGGCCAGCTATAGTGCCTGCAGACCCAGAGATAACCTGCAAATAACCAGTCGGTAGGCATTGTACTGACATAATATCGCTCATTTTATCAGACCTTAGAAATGTTAGCAACAGTGGTGTTAGCACACATTTTAGGGAGTAGCCACCCCACGATACGGTTGGGCACAGATCTCACTTGCTCTATGCAGTGAAGGGCCTGTTCCTGCAATTCCACATGTTCTCCCACTAGCCATCCCCACCCACTGGAAATGGAATGGGGCCTATAAGGGGCGGGGGGTTGCGATGGTTATGTCAGAGTAGTTCTTCTATGGCCTCTTGTCACTGGTCCCATTCCGGTGTGGTGTTCCAGGTACGCAGCCACATCCAGTTCTCAGCCGTGGCTGGAGTAAGGTGCCATGGCAGTCCCTTGGCTGCTTCCATTGGCAATTCAATACACACCCAGCAGTGGGAAACATTGTGGACAGCAGCAAACACATGAGCCCAAGACACGACACTGATCCTTATTGTCAGCCTGGGCAATAGGACAGCAGACAAAAAGATCATTAGGGGCAAGCCCCATTTTTCCAGGAGGACACAAGCTATTTGCCTATCTTGAGATAGAAGGGTGGCCAGGAGAGGAGCTGCCCCTGGCCTGTGTTACCAAACAGTTTTCCAAGGACAGCAGGCCAGAGGTTCTCCACCAGCAATACAGTATAGAGAAGAATAGGTCAGAGGCTAAGGACAAAACTCCCTGCTAACGGAGAACTCTCAGCAGTCATCGGGAGTGACATTCACAAGAGTGTGGGCCAAACACAAATCCAAACACCTACTACCCATTGTATAAGCCCTGTCCCCAGGGCTCCACCAGGGCTACCCATGGCTCCTGCGTTACCTGTATAGTCCAGGGCCATGAGCAGGTGGCCTGTTTACCTGTTGCCAAAGGTTCTGGGGCCAGCAAGAGCAAAACTCCTTGATAGGCCCAAGGCAAGAGCTGTTTAGCAGCGATGCCCGGGTACACCTTGATAGCCTGAGGCTAGCGCGCCACAACCGGGTCAAGGAGGGACAATCCTATTTGCTGGGGTTGTTCATTCAACAGGCGTACAGCCTGTGGGAGGTTAGTGTACCAATGGCACCAGCCTGGGCCCAGGGTGCGCAGTTTGTCTTTCAGTAAGCTGTTGAATTGTTCTATCAATCCAGCTGCCTGTGGGTGATAAGGAACGTGTAACTGCCACTGCATGTCATCGGTGAGGGCCTAGGCTTGCACTTCTTGTCCTATAAAATGAGCGCCTCTGTCATTGGTGATTAATAAGGGCCAGCCATAGACAGCTGCAAGGCGTTCCAATGTGGTTACAGGATGGCATTGATCAGCAACGGCCACTGGCCATGCAAACCCCAGGCCGGTGGCCATGTCCACACCTGTGAACACATGGCAGTGTCCCCCATCTGTGAGCAAAGGTCCTATATAGTCTACTTGCCATTCCTGGAATGGCTTAGCCCCATGGGGTAACACCCCCAGGGTACTCTTTAGCTGTCATCTCTCCGGGTACTGCTCAGCACACCAGGGACATTGGGACACAGCAACTTGTGCTTGTGCCCAGGCCAACGATAGACCCCATAGCTTTGCTACCTGTTCCATGGTATGGGCCCCTATATGTCCCAGTTTTCAGTCGAGCCAGGGGCCAATGTCTACCGGAATCGGCGGTACATGGGTGGAGTGGACTTGTGCTAGTGCATCGGCTGCATCATTGCCCGGGGCTTGTAACGGCCGATGGCGGGGAAATGGTATACGGTGGCCCCTGTTGAAGGCTCTGCTTCCAGAGGTCTTCCCACAACCCCTGACCCCATAAGGGGCTGTGGCCTATCATCCACTCCTGGCAGCCCACCAGGGTAGCCACAGAGTAAGACCTCGATATACAGTCCTACTGTCAGTGCAGATGTGTGCTGGGCCAGTTTCATTCATGAGGACCAACCACACAGCGTGAAATTTGGCCCATTGGCTGGACCGCTCAGTACCAGTATCATACCAAAAGGTTTCTGTGGACGGCTGTAACATCACAGCAGCCTATGTTGGGGGCTGCCCATGGCACGAGCAGTCTGTGTACCAGGCTTCCTCAGGGGTGGGAGCCCAACCCTCTACATAGGGACTTGGTTGTCCCCCATCTCAGCAGGTTCCCCCAGGGGGCTCTGCTTGAAATTGCACTGGTGCCAATAGGGAGTGCAGTTGACTTAACAGGGGGCTCGCAGAGAACTGCGCCCACTGCTCCAGGTACACCCCCCACTTGGTCAGTGTAGGGGTCTGTGCAACTTCCATATGGGGTGTCTTCACCCAAGGCTGTAGCCTCCCCTCCACTGGATATGTGGACTGCATGATTAAGGGATTAGGACGAGTGATGGCCCCACTGGACAGAAGGGTTATGTATATGGCAGCCAGTTGCTTCTCTATCAAAGAATACCACACTTCCGTGCCTTTCCATAATTGGGACCAGAAGCCTATCGGTACCTTCCAGGAAACTTGTTTCTGCCACGAGCCTCACCCAAATCCTGCATCATCCACCTGCACTGTGAGAAGAAATGGAAGGGCTTGTACTACAGCTTGTTTTGTAGACTTAAAGTCCTCTTCTGTCTTGGGAGTCCAATCCCACTGGGCACCTCGTCGCACTAGGCAGTGCAGGGGTCACATCAAGGAGGCTAAATGGGAAATGAACACTCTCCCAAACCCCAGCAGTCCCAAATAGATTTGGAGCTGCTTCACGGTTTCAAGTGTGTATATGTGGGCAGGGTATGCCTATATCTTATAGATCACTGCCTCCGGCATCACTTTTGTCTTACCAACCAGACAACTCCCAAGAATCTGACAGAATACCCAGGTCCTTGGACCTTGTCCTTCTTGACGGCCCAACCGCAGTCCGCGAGAGCTTCTTGCAGGCTGGTTGCCACTGCTTCTAGTTCTATAAGAACCAGAGGTTAAGATTATGTCATCAACATAATGATACAGGTATGCTGCAGGCAATCATTTCCCTGTGGCTAAATCTTGAGCCATGAGACCATGACACAGGGTAGGACTATGCAAATAGCCCTGGGAAAGAATGAGGAATGTCCATTGTCGTCCTTCCCAGGTGAAAGCAAAGTGTTCTTGGCTTTCTGGTGCTATGGCAATAGAGAAGAAGGCATTTGCCAAATCTGCCACATAATTATATTGTACAAGTCCAAGTGACAAACGGTCCATAATATCCGTGACATTTGGTATGGCAGCATGTAGTAGAGGTGTAACCTTATTCAATTCCCAATAGTCGACTGTCACATGCCAGGAGTCATCAGGCTTCCGCCTGGTCACACAGGTGAGTTGTATGGGCTATGCGTGGGACAAATGACACCAGCTTTTTCCAGCTTCAGAATGGTGCGACCTATTTCCTCATGGCTGCCTAGCAGAAAATACTGTTTTCTGTGTTCACTACCCGGGTAACTTGGGGCAACACCAATGGGGCATGGTATAGACATCCCCCAATAATAGTTGTCACCACCCAGATGCGAAGGCAAAATTTACCAGCAGTGGTATTCACAGTCAAGCTTTGCAAAGCATCAATCCCCAAAATATACTCCTGTATGGGGGATATGTACACTTGGTATGTCTGAGGAGGCAATCTGCCGATACCCAGTGTTACAGGGACTTGTTGCATATGAATGATTCGACCCCCATAGCATTCTATGGTTGCAGTGAGTCCAGGAAACTTGTCCAGATTCCCGTAAAGCAGGGTGCTGTTGGCACCCATGTCCATGAGGGCTAATATCATTTGTACATTGCGGGGAGTCCAACATATAGTCAGTTCCACACCCGGCCTCTCGTCAACCAGCTCCCCCACCAACTGGATGCCCCAGCTGAATCCCTAACAGGGAGAAAATTGGCCAACAGTACCTCATGGCTTGCAGCCTTCCCAGGAATAGGGGTGTCCTAATTAGTTGCTGGTCATTCCACAATGCTGGCATCACTTCATTAGGTTGCTGTTCAATATTTTCTGGGTCTACCCCTGCCATGAGATCAAATCACATCTGTTTGCAGCTTATCTTCATGGCCAAATGGTTTAGGGGTTCTTCTGTCCCCCTACTTTTGTCAGCACACTGGCCGATTTGGGGGTGCAGGTGGCAGTACAGCATGCACTTGGGTGGTACGCTCCTTATGTTTCACTTCTACATCCCCTAACCTAGCCATGGCAGACAACACCTTGTGGATTTGTTTATCCACGTAAGGGGCCAACAGTGCCGCCATGGTACCAAAAGTACCGGCCAGGCCGGTCCGTCATACAAGTTGTGAATACTGGGTGCAAAACATCATCTGTCGCATGCCCATTTCTCGAATTATCTGGACCAGATCTAAGTACATGGTCCATCTGCTCACTGTCTCTGGCAGCTCCCCTGGGTTGGCCCACACTGTCCAGGCAGTGGACATGAGACAGTTAATCAAGGAGTGATTGTCTGCATCCCATACCGTACGTGTCACATTCTGGAGACGCTGTTGGAAGGATAGTATTACTGTTATAAAGGCCAGCTGAGCTGTCTCTTCTGGAGACAATTCAGTCTCTTTGGCTTTGTCATCCCATAGTCACAGCAGCCATCCTGGAACTGTCTCCTCAGCTTTCTGCTGTGTCTGCTTTGTTAGGTCCCGGAGTTCGGCTGGAGTGTATTGGACCATGATGGTATGCTTTTTAGCCTGGGGCAGGGAGTGCCGCCAGCTTGCCCCCAGGGCCAATAGCTGTTCCACATAGACCTGCAGCTATATCACCAGCCATGCCTACCGCAGTGTCACCACTGGGCTCCCAAACCAGGTCAACGGCAGCAACCTGTTAGGGCCCTGAAGCATGCATTCCGCTGCCCCCAGCCGTTGTTCCAGCTCATCCTCTTTGCATTGCAGTTGTTGTATCTGCTGGACCTGAACCTGGACCTATAGGCTGGCCTACCTCAGCACAGCCAGGAACATCCAGGCCTTCTGACCAGCTGCCTCCCGGTGAGTGGTTGGGACATTCAGCTCCATCATCTCCAGGGCTTTCCTGACGTCCTCTGCACATGGCTTCACTGCATCCCAATCCACCGGTGGCATCCACGTAGCCAAATATGTGGCTAGGAGATACCATGGGGAGATGGGGGAACATATATCATCCACCCAGGGACCTCCTGGAGCACTGGGGGTCATATTTACCTCATCCTGCTGGCCTCACCAAGTGTCAGCACCAAGCTGATCAAGGAGGGAAGGTTTTGGCGGTGAGTTGCCCAATAGAAAAAACACAAGAGAGGCCGACATGAAGAAGAGACTGCAAGCCTTTACTGCAGGGACAGCATGATCTTATATAGGCCAGAGAACAATAGTGGCATTCCACCACACACGTGTGGTGCAGCAAACTGATTCATTCTAACATAAACTGGGCGCAGGCGCTCTAGTGCAACTAATGTAATATGCTGGATCTGGGATCACGTCTTTAGCCGGGAGCCTGGATTGCGTCAGCCAGGGTTGGAGCCTACACCTATCTCTACAAGCCTTGTAAGCCCTCATCCTTGTGTTCACATTGTTCACACATCTAAAACGCCTTCCACCTTTCACTGTTAAAATCCCACCCATCTTTCATTGATGAAGTATCGCCCTGATATTTTCTCCAATGTGATCTTCAATTCTCTTTTATCTATCCTGTCTCTGGATTCTCATTGTATCTACAAGGCCATGAGGTGCTAGGGTGTAAAACATAGTGTTTAATGATGTACCGTTTTAAATTATTCACGGATTGTTTCATCTGTTATGAGTAGCTGGTCTCTGTGGGTTTTTTTTTTTTTCATAATTTTCTTGGTTACTTTTATTGTACTACATGTTGATAAGGATCTCGATAAAAAGAATTATAAAATGTTAGAGTATTTATGTAGGAGAGCATTTGCCTGGTCATCCTAATGTACCAACAAAGATTGGTGAGTCAATGATCTTGAACTCTACCCAAGGGACACTAGTTACTGAAATACCCTGTTGAGAGGAAAACTCTCCTACAAAGAGGCTTTATAGCAGAGATACCAACAGACAGTGTTTTTGTGGTGATAAGCTATGGTATTAGTTCTGCTTTTCCTATATACAAACAGTGCTCATTACTAATTAAAATAACTTAGAATTATTATTTTCCTTGAAAACCATGTGATATCTCCTCAAATGCTATTAGGAAAAAAATTCCTATGTTTTTCCCAAAAGCAAATTGGATAAAAATGAAATGAGGTTGTCAGGTGTAGTGAACTTGATTTGACTTTTATTTTAGTCCGCTCACTGAGCCTGTAGTTTTACATACTGCATGACTAATGACATTCACAGGACTCACTGTGGCTCATACTAGATCAAGGATTGACAAACTATGGCTCCCACTCATTTCTGTAAATAAAGCTTTATTGGAGCACAATCACATCATTTGTTTATTTAGTCTGTGGTGCCTTTTGCTCTATAATGGGAAAATCTAATAGTTGCAATGGGGATTGTGCATTAGTTTGCTAGGGCTGCCATAACAAAGTACCACCACATGAGATGGCTTAAATAGCAAAATTTATTTTCTCACTGTTATGGAGGCTGGAAGTTTGAGATTAAGGTGTCAGCAGGGTTTCTTCTGAAATCTCTCTCCTTGTGTCTTTACATGGTCGCTCCTTGGTCTGTGTGCACGTCTGTATCCTAATCTCTTCTTGTAATTTCACTGGCCATATTGGATTAGGGCCCACCTTAATGACCTAATTTTAACTTAATCACCTCTAAGGACCCATTCTCAGGTACTGGTAGGAGTTCCACATATGAATTCAGTGGGGGCACAAAGAGTGTATACCCACAAAGCCTCGAATATCTACTATCTGGCCCTTTATAGAAAAAGCTTATTGCCCTCTTTTATACACTATAATTTCTGCTATATAATGTAGTAAAACATAACTCCAAAATGTAATCACTAGTTTTTCTGCTCCCTCCATAAGCAGCTTTGGCTTTGGCTGGAGCCCTCACTAGATAGTGTCCTGAGCCACACTGTCATGTTTCTGAGCAGGGCTTTTAGTGAGTCTATTTCCATCAGAGACAAGTGCCAAGACCAGAGTCATGACTATGCTGTAATTGGCTGCAACTTCCACTTTCTGGAGGTATCATTATTTTCTCACACCTATATACCCTTTTTTTTTTTCCCATCTACCATCAGCAGCATAAGCACTTGGCCTTCTTTTGAGGCCGTTTATGTCAGAGAAGTGAACTTTTTATCACTTTATTATGGTTGCTGAATATTTTAAGGGGAGCTAGAAAAACAAAGCAACCTCTGCCTATGGAGGCCGGAGATTGGCTGGCCTATTTATTGGCCAAATGGCTCACTCTGTAGCACCTGATACTAAAATAGGGACTCAGGAAAAGTACCCATTGTTTCATATTATGCAGACCTTTGGAATTTTTTGAGAAAACTCAAAACTGTAAGTATTAAAGTAAAAATTGACAAGGCCCCAATTGATCATTATCATTCGGACAAATAATTTCCACTAGGCCCTTGTCGACATACGTCTGTGAAAGACTCAGGAATAGCATTTTAAGGAGAATTTTAGGAATCTAGGTGAAAGCTCCTATAATTTTTTGGTTTTTTTAGAGATCAAGATATGTCTACTAAAGTAGGTCTCCAACTAAGTTTCTAAAACTGGGCTTATCTAGTAACTTCATTTGGATTGGAGTTGCCCTCAGGGCACATGTCCCTGGCATAATTACAGAGTGGAAACACTCTCTAGCCAAACCTTCAATTTTCACTGAAGAGGAAACTAAAGCAAACAAGTAAGGAAAGAACCTATCAAAGGTCATGTCCTAACTAACATTAGCTAACTCTGGCTGGCGCACTCCCCTCTGCACTGTACAGTGTCCTGGTAAATGCCCTCTGTCTTGCTGTCCTCTGGCTACAAAGGTTTATGCAGTCTCATGGGGCCAAGTCACCAATCTAAGAATTTTGGAAGTGTTACAAGAGTGGCAGTGTTGTGATGAATTTTAATAAAAGATTGAAAGGTTTGTGTGTCTGCTGCAGACATGAAGAATTCTCTCTTGAATAGAAGTGGCAGTCTAAAGCACTGCAGTCAGTGAAATGCAACATGCCAAAGAGAAGTCTTCTGTTTTAGCAGATCATAAACTGTAAAGTTTGATGGAATGAACTTTGCTCAAAGAATGGATCACTGCTGCTCTAGAACCCCCAAGCTCTCCTGTTAAGTGTAAAGTTGAGATGTGGAAAGCTGGAAGCAGCTTGCTGAACTGAAAAATGGGCACAAAGATACATAGGCTGGCAGGTAGCTTTCAACTGTGAAAAATAATAAGGCTGAGGCAGACATTCATGTCATTATTCATTCAACCATTGAGCTCCTACTGTGTGCAAAGTTGTGGAGATACCAGGAAAGGAGGCAGACATTGATGAAATAAACACACAAATAAATGTGAAATTATGGCAGGGATAAAGGCCTTAAAGGAAGGGTGGATGCAGGAATGGATACTAAAGGAAGAGGTCAGCTGATGCAGCAATTCTTACCCAAGGCTGGTGATAAAAACTGTAGCCTTCTCTCAGGAGTATATTCTTAAGTAATGCTTCTTATGAGGCATTGTGGATCTCTGGTTTGTTGTCATTGCCAAGTGTTTTTATGAGTGATGAAATCCTTGACTTTGAAGGGACATTTGTCTTCTAACCCAATACCCATCCTTCTCCATCTCTACAGCATCCCTAAGAGAGGGTTATTGAGTCACCTCCAGGCACAGGAAACAAACATTGTGTACTGTTCTTTTTTTAAAATTGTTTTTTATATTAGTTTCAGGTGTACACCATAGTGATTAGATATTTATATAATTTACAAAGTTATCCCTCCGATTACTCTAGTACCCACCTGGCACTATATATAGTTATTACAATATTATCGACTATATTCCCTATATTGTACTTCACATCTCAATAACTACCTTTTAACTACCAATTTGTACTTCTTAATCCCTTCACTTTTTTCACCCAAATTCTCAACCACTCTCCCCTCTGGCAATCACCAGTTTGTTTTCTGTATCTATGAGTCTGTTTTCATTTTGTTTGTTTATTTTGTTCCTTAGATTACATATATAAGTGAAATCATATGGTATTTGTCTTTCTCTGTCTGGCTTATTTCACTTAGCTAAATACCTTCTAGATCCATCCATGTTATTGCAAATGGTAAGATTTCATTCTTTTTTATTGACCAAGTAATATTCCATTTCATAATATCACCTCTTCCTTATCCAGTCATTTATTGATGAGCACTTAGGTAGCTTCCATATCTTGGTTGTTGTAAATAGTGCTGCAGTGAACCTAAAGGTGCATAGTTCCTTCCAAATTAGTGTTTTGGTTTTCTTTGGATAAATACCCAAAAGTGGAATTATTAGTTATAAGGTAGTTTTATTTTTAATTTTTTGAGGAATCTCCAAACTTTTCATAGTGGCTGTACCAATTTACAGTCCCACCAATGGTGTACGAGGTTTCCCTTTTCTCCATATCCTCACCAACATTTACGGTTTTTTGATTTATTGATAATAGCCATTCTGACAGGTATGAGGTGATATCTCTTTGTGGTTTTAATTTGCATTTCTCTGATGATTAGTGACCTTGAACATCTTTTCATATGTCTTTTGGCCATCTGTATGTTCTTTTTGGAGAAATATCTATTCAGGCCTGCTCATTTTTTAAATTGTATTGTTTGCATTCATGGTGTTGAATTCTGAGTTTTTCATAAATTTTGGACATTAACCCATTATCAGATGTATCATAGGCAAATATCTTTCCTATTCAATAGGTTGTCTTTCAGTTTGGGTGATGGTTTCCTTTGCTCTGCAAACACTTTTTAGTTTGACGTAGTCTTTTGTTTATTTTTTCTTTTATTTTCCTTACCCAAGGAAATATATATATATAAAAAAGTTACTAAGAGCAATGTCAGAGAGTTTACTACCTATGTTTTCTTTTAGGAGTTTTATAGTTTTGGGTCTTACATTTAAATCTTTAATCCACTTTGAGTTTATTCTTGTATATGGTATAAGAAGGTGGTATAGTTTCATTTTCTTGCATGTATCTGTCCAGTTTTTCTGATATAATTTATTGAATAGACTGTCTTTACCCCCATTGTATATTCTTGACTCCTTTGTCACAGATTAAATGACCATATAGGCATTGGTTTATTTCTGGGCTCTCTATTCTATTCTGTTGATCTATATGTTTGTTTTTATGCCAGTACCATGCTGTTTTGATTACTACAGCCTTTTACTATAGTGTGATATCAGGTAATGTGACATTCCAACTTTGTTCTTTCTCAAAATTGCATGACTATTCAGGATCTTTCATGTTTCCGTGTAAATTTTTGAATTATTGTTCTAGTTGTGAAAAACGCCATTGGTATTTTGATAGGTATTGCATCAAATCTATAGATTGCTTTGGGTAGTATGAACATTTTAATGATGTTAATTCTTCCTATCTTTCAGCACAATATATGCTTCCATTTATTTGTGTCTTTTTCAGTTTCTTTCTTCAATATCTGATAATTTAGAGGTCTTTTATCTTCTTCGCTAAATTCATTCCTAGATATTTAATTTTTTTGATGAACTTGTAAATGGGGTATTTTTTAAAATTTCTCTTTTTCATAGTTTGTGATTAGTGTATGAAAATGTAACCTATTTCTGAATATTAATTTTGTATCCTGCTATTTTACTGAATTTATCAGTTCTAACTTTTTGGTGGAATCTTTAGGATTCTCTCTATATAGTATCCTGTCATCTGCGAAAATTGATAGTTTATTTCTTCCTTTCCAATTTGGATACCTTTTTTTTTCTTGTGTGTTTGTTATGGCTATGACTTCCAATGCTATATTGTATAACAGTGGTGAAAGTGGACATCTTTGCCTTGCTCCTGATCTTAAGGAAAATGCTTTTAGTTTTTCACCATTGAATATGATGTTAGTTGTAGGTTTGTTACATATGACCTTTATTATGTTGAGATATGTTCTCTCTATTCCCACTTTGCTGAGAGTTTTTATCATAAATATATGCTGGATTTTGTCAAATGCTTTTTCTGCACTTAATGATATGATCATATAATTTTTATCTTTTAAATTGTTAATGCAGTATATCACATTAATTGATTTATGGATATTGAACCAACTTTGCATCTCAGGAAAACATCCCACTTATTCATGTTGTATGACATTTTTAATATATTGCTGATTGGGTTAGCCAATATTTGTTGAGGATTTTTGTATCTATGTTCATCAAGGATATTGGCCTATCATTTTCTTTTTTTGTAATTTCTTCATCTGGCTTTAAAATCAAGGAAATGGTGGCCTCATAAAATGAGCTTGGGAGCATTCCCTCCTCTTGAATTTTTTGGAATAGTTTGAGAATAGGTGTTAATTCTTTGAATGTTTGGTGAAATTCACCTATAAAGCCATCTGGTCCAGGACTTTTGGTTTTGGGGAGTTTTTTGGTTATTGATTTGATTTCGTTAGTAGTAATTGGTTGGTTCAGATTTTCTTTTCTTCTTGACTCGGTCTTGGGAGATTGTATGTTTCTAGGAATTTATCTATTTCTTCCAATTTGTTGGCATATGATTGCTTGTAGTATTTTCTTATAATCTTTTGTATTTCTGTGGAGTCGGTTGTTATTTCTCTTTCATTTCAGATTTTATTTATTTGGATCTTCTTTTTTTCTTGATAAGTGATTAAAGGTTTATCAATTTTGTTTATCATTTCAAAGAAACAGCTCTTGGTTTTATTAATTTTTTGTATTGTTTTTCTAAGGCTGTATTTTGTTTATTTCTGCTCTGATCTTTATTATTTACTTACTTCTACTCACTTTGTGCTTTGTTTGCTATTATTTTCCAAGTTCCTTTAGGTGTAAGATTATATTGTTTATTTTATATTATTTTTGTTTCTTGAGGTAGGCCTGCATTGCTATAAATTTCCCTCTTAGAACTGCTTTCGCTGTGTCCCATAGATTTTATCACTTGTCTCAAGGTATCTTTTGATTTCTTTTTTGATCTTGTTAACCCATTCATTGTTTGGCCTCCATATGTTTGTTTATTTTCCAGTTTTTTTCTTGTACTTGATTTCTAGTTTCATACCATTGTGGTTGGAGAAGACACTTGATATGATTTCAGTCTTCTTAATATTATTGAGACTTCTATTGTGGCCTAATGTGATCTATTTTGGAAAATGTTTCATAAGCACTTGAGAAGAATGTATATTATGCTGCTTTGGGGTGAAATGCTCTAAAATATCAATTAAATCCACGAGGTCTAGTGCATCATTTAAGGCTGCTGTTTTGTTTGTTTGTTTGTTTGTCTATTTTTTGTCTGAAAGATCTGTCCATTGGTGTCCATGGGGTGTTAAAGACTCCTACCATGGCCGTATTACTGTTGATCTCTCCCTTACATAGGTCAATATTTGCTTTATATATGTAGGTGCTCCTATGTTGGATGCATAAATGTTTACTAGGATTACGACTTCTTATTGCATTGATCCCTTTATCATTACATAATGTCCTTTGTCTCTTGTTATAGCCTTTGTTTTAAAGTCTATTTTGTCTGACATAAATATTGCTACCCCAGCTTTTATTTCTTTCTATTTGCATAAAATATCTTTTTCATTCCTTTATTTTTAGTCTGTTTTCATCTTTTGATGTGAATTGGGTCTCTCATAGAAAACATATGTATGGATCTTGTTTTCTTATTAATTCAGCTACTCTATGTCTTTTGAGTGAAGAATTTAATCCATTTACATTTAAATTGATTATTGACGGGTCCATAGTTATTGGCATTTTATCATTCATATTTATGTCTTCCCCCCTTCTTCTTCTTAAAAAAGTCCCTTTAACAGTTCTTGTAATGCTGACTTGTTGGTGATGAATTACTTTAGCTTTTTCTTTTCAGGGAAGCTCTTTCTCTCACCTTTAATTTTAATTGATAGCCTCATTGGGTAGAGTAATATTGGTTGTAGATTCTTGCTTTTCATCACGTTGAATATTTCGTGTACTGCAAAGTTTCTGTTGAGAAATCAGCTGATATTTTTATAGGAGTACCCTTGTAAGTAATTACCTGCCTTTATTTTGCCTCTTTTAGGATCTCTCTCTGTCTTTAACCTTAGCCATTTTAATTGTGATGTGTCTTGTTGTAGGCCTGTTTGGGTCTCTTTGCACTTCCTGGACTTGTATGCCTATTTCCTTTACCAAGTTAGGGAAGTTTTCCATTTTTTCTTCAAATAGGTTTTCAATCCCTGGCTCTCTTGTTTCTCCTTCTGGTACCCCTATGATGCAAATGTTGTTACACCTGAAATTGTCTCAGAGATCTCTTAAACTTTCCTCATTTATTTTATTTTATTTTATTTTGCTATTTCAATTAGGTGTTTTTTGCTACCTTGTCTTCCAACTTGCTGATTAGATTCTCTGCTTCATCTAATCTGCTGTTGATTCCTTGTAGTGAATTCTTCATTTCAGTCATTGTAGTCTTCATTTCTGACTGGTTCTTTTTTATGTCCTTTTTTATGCTTACTATCTCTCTGTTGAAGTTTTGAGATCATTTATTCTTCCCGAAGATCATCGAGCATCTTTCTAACCAGTGTTTTGAACTCTGTATCCAGTAGTTTGCTTGCCTTCATTTTGTTTAGTTCTTTTTCTGACATTTTCTTCTGTTGTTTCATTTGGGACATGTTTCTTTGTTTCCTCATTTTAGTTGTCTTTTTATGTTTGTTTCTATGTATTAGGTAGATTTGCTACGTCTCCCAGTCTTGGCCAAGTGAATTTATGTAGTGTGTGCCTTGTGTGGCCCAGTGGTGCAATCTTCCTGATCACCTGTGCTAGGAGCTCTAGGTGTGTCACTTGTATGAGTTGCATGTGCTCTCTCATTGTAGTTAAGCTTTGACTGCTGTTAGCATGTCAGTGGATGAGACTGACTTTCAGGCTGACTGGCTGTGAGGACTGTACTGCTGTATTGGGGCCTGGCCCCATAAGTTGAATTCACTCCAGTTGATTCGTATGCCTGTTGAGACAACCCTTTGGTTGTGCCACTTGTTGGGGAAATCATGTGGTACTCTGGTGTGGTTGATGTCTGCCTTTGGATATATTGATTCTGTGGCCCTTTGGGAGTAGTAGCTCCTGTGCAGGCCAAAGTTAGTCACTGCCTATGACCACCTGGGGCTACCTGGTAGGAGCTACAAAGTGATAAGTGATTGGTCACTACTTGTCCTGGACCTGGAGACAAGTGGGAAAGACCATGCCTGGGGTGGTCTAGCAGAAAGTCCAGGGAACCTCAAGGCCCGAGGCTGCCTGCCAGCTGCCCCAAAGGCTCAGCAGCTGAAAGAGCTTTTGGGTGTTACTCAAGTTGGGTTGGGTGGAGTCCCAGGGAGTCACTGGGGTAAAGTGAACAGATTTCACTCAACCTATACATATTCAGGTTTGTTGCCAGTGCTGAACTTGTGGCCTCTTGCAAAAGTCTCAGATCACACCTTGGGCCCACAGACACTCAATCTTTGTTCAAGAAATACTACAGTGAGGGCTGGTTGCCTGCCACCAGGATTGACTCTAGAGGTGCTCAAAACGAGACCTGTTGATGGGTGCTAAAAGAGCCTTTTGCAGAGAGGGTTGGGTTATGCAGCCAAAAATTTGACTCCAGCAATTCATGAGTCACCAGGGTAAAGCAAGCAGATTTCACTTGGCCAATACAGATTTAGATATGGTGCCAGTGCTAAGCCTGTGGGCACTCACAAAAGTCTCAGATCACACTGAGACAAGCTGCTGCCCACCTTGGGCCTACAGATCCCCAATTTTGTTCAAGAGATACTGCAGCTCTGGCCATGGCTGGTTGCCTGATATGGGAAGTTTCTTCAGAGGTGTGGCAGCCCAGGCCTGTTGATTGCTGTCAAATAAGCCTCCTGCTGAGAACATGAGGTGAGCCTGGTTGATGAGCAACAAGATTGCCACTGGGAAATGTGAGTTGGCTGGGGAGAGGTCTGAAGGAGGCACTGGGGTACAGTGAGAGGATTTCACCAGTGTGACTTTTTTTAGAAAGACTCTTTAGGACACAGGTCAGGAAGTTGGGGACAATATACTTAGCTGTACAAAGGCAGTCTGTGAAGAGGGCAGTGAATACTCTTGAGCTGTAATTCAGATCTGAGGGTGCCTGGGACAATGGGGCTATGAAAACACACATTAAGAAAACTAACAGCTCTAAAACTGGGATATCACTACCATTTAAGAAGGAAATGCCACACAAGTGAGACAAAAAGCATTTGGAATCTATCAAATTACCATGTTCCTCCTGCCCACGTATTCAGTTGATAATTATACCCTTGAGGGTATTTATTTTTCATATCAATAGGTGGTTTGATATATTTAATGCCAAAAGGAAAAGCAGCACAGTCACTTATACTATAATAAATGACAGTGATCCTACACTGCCTTCCCCAATCCATTCCAAAAGTAATGGACTGAAGTCACAGAAGTCCCTGTGCTGCTACCTATTGACGATGGTGTGAATACAATTACACAGTTGTACAGTGTCTTCTACCGGGAACCAAAAGCTTTGAACCACATTTTCCTCTCTAAAAAGAAGCCTTAATGCTCTATTTTGACTAAAATAATAAAAAAAATTAAACCTTGAAAAGCCTTATGCTTGTTTTAAATCCTCACTTTCAAGAACCTAAAAGTTTTGTTGGCTATTCAGGGATTAGACAGAAGGTGCATTTACCAGCAGTCACTAAAAACATTGCTTTATTTATCTTTAAAAATGCCTTTGGTTCTTCAGCACTTAAATTCCTACGTATCTGTGTATGGCTACCTGGAGGCTAGGGGATGTCAAAATTCAGTCCCCAGTTGGTGACCTACAGCTTTTTCTTTGATAGCTTTCTCTGTAAGTTGTTTCTGAAAGGATTAAAAATGGTTGAAATTCTCATGTGTGGATAACGTTTCCTGTTTTGAGAAAGAATAAAAGAAAAGAAACATGAAATTCTGCCTCTCCACCAGAAGTGGCTGTGTTTTATTAATGTCTGTGTCCATTGTTCCAATACCAGTGGGGTCGAAGTAGGTGCTCAATAAATGCTGGTACATGAGGAAGGGGCAAGGGACCAACACACTCATCAGTCCCGTATGGATGGTCTGGGTTGGACTGGAACTCTTCATCATAGGGTCTCCCTGCCACTCTCTCAAATGAAATGTAGCATGATTGGAAGCCACTGGGGAGTATAGAAGGGTCACAGAAGGTCTGAGGGAGGGACTCACTGTTGCTGCCCAACTCCTTCTCACATTTCCTCTGCTCCACAAAATGGCAGGTTTCAGAAACCATGCAGGAATTAGGTCAGTGAGCAATGACTGCGGGTCCTAGGGTCAAAATATCTGGAAAACACTGCTGAAGAGAAGTCAAGCATATTAACCAACAAAATATATATCTTTGAAATTGAGAGAGAGATTGAAGAGAGAGAGAGAGAGATTTACTTTAAGGAATTGGCTCATGTGATTGCAGAAGCTTAGGAAATCCAAAATCTGCAGGGTAGCCCAAAAGCTGGAGGCCCAGAGAAGAGTTTCAATCTGCGTCCAATGGTGGTTTGTTGGTAGAATTCCTTCTTGCTCGGAGGAGATCAGTCTTTGTTCTATTAAGGCCTTCAATTGATTGGATGAGGCCCACCTACATTATAGAGGATAATCTGCTTTGCTCAAAGTCTGATTTTCATGTTAAACTTATCTAAAAAATTCTTTCACAGACACATCCAGAATAGTGTTTGACCAAATATCTGGACATCGTGGTCCAGTCAAATTGACACAAAATTAACATTCACAGCAAGGTACCATGGAAACATTTAGAAGACGTGTTTAGTGGCCACCAGTTGGACACTAGTTAGATAGTTGTGTGCCCTCAGTTAGAGAGCAGCAGCTGTCCACCAAGAGCACATACCACTCCTGAATGTGGAGCAGCTAGAAAGGCTTTCCCTTCACACTGCTTTCTACTCTTCATAGCATGCATCATGGTTTGAGAGACATTTTCATAGTACATTTCTCAGGATAAACTTGGCAGCATCACTTTTTGAAAACAGGTGACTGCAGAGATGTGTAAATCTGTGAAGATACAAGAAATTACCCTCTGGGTCAGGACTGGAAACAGCAAGAAGAAGGAGGCGAGAGATCGAGGAGGAATTTCCAGATTTCTTGCTTAGGATCCCAGTGCTGCTCTGGTGGGCATATGGCAGTTGTAGGGGCGATTGGGGTTCATTTAACAGTTTATCTTTCTATCAAATTATGTTTTCACCAATTTATTGTTTATTGCAGCTATTTGCAAACTCACTTCCATTACTTGGTGTTCATAAATGTGATATACACACATGTGTGAATGTAAATATACTTATTGAATTGAAAAAAACTAAAATAAATTACAGAGGAAGAATTTTTTTTTTTGATAATTTTATGTCTTTATAGTGTGAAAACCGAAGAGTTGGAGAGTTGAAAATATACAGTTTAGGGGTCATAAGAAAAATGACCTCAGGAATACCATAATATTTAAATTCATCATTAAAAACAGATTTAAAATCAATCTTTCTTCCAGCTAGGTGTAGCTTTAGGTCAAAGAGTAAAAAAGGAAATTTACTTTAGCTCTCTTACTGTACTTACATATAGCACATAATCTCACCATGCTGTATTCCATTGTTAGCTTATCTCTACTATTTGGTAAGTTCTTAAAGGTAGAGATTGTGATAAGTGCTATATTCCCAATACCTGAACATTTTAGGTGGTCAATAAATGTTTGATGGATAAATGAATGAAGAAACGATGTCATTTTTCCTGTTGCTTATTTGTACTTGGTAGGAGGGTAGATTTGGAGTTTTAAGGACCTGAGAAGTCTCATAAGACTCTCAGAATCAACGAGTCCAAAAGTGAACTCCCGAGATCCCAGATGCTTCTTTACCTTTGTCTTCTGTTACCACACTCTTAGGCGTAAGGCATGTGGTAAGTGCTTTTTTGCATTCCTTAATTAAAAATAAATAGAGAAGAGAATCAGGAAAGCACAGTTTCACAGAAATCAAAGAAATAAATCTTTATTTTTTCACCATTTTTAATGGAAATCTTTAAAAAATATATACATTCTCTTCTTTAAATAAAATAAACTAAACAAATCTAGCCACTTCTTGATGACTCTATAAATACCCTGATTGCTCTGTGCTGGCATGATCTTCTCAAGAGTCTTCTCTTCTGCACTAATTGGCCCAAAGTTGTTTCTTGCCCTGTGGCGAAAGCTATCCAGCAGTGAGGTAGAGAGAAGGCTACTGCAAGGAGGCACAGATAGAGATGAAGAGTCTGAGGACATCCAGACTCTGACTTCAATTGTCTCTAAGGCCCAAATACATCTCCATTTTTCTTATAGCTTGCTGTTTGACACTTCCTTGAATCACATGATGCATTCTAGTACTTTTCAATAAATTTTTAATAATTTAATAAATAGTTTAATAATTTAATAAATAATTTAATAAATAATTTATTAAATAATAAGCAATTATTTAATAAATAATCCGTGAGAGCTGGAAGACAAACACTCTTGCTTAGAAAACTGGCCTGCATTATGGAGGAATGGTTTTACGTGCACAGTGGGTGTTGTCACTCCAGCAGTACTTGATGTTTCTAAACAGATGGATTTATAAATCTGATTTATTGGGCCACATTGGAGGTTGTAGACAGGCTAGATTACTCAAAGGCCATCAGAGGAGGGGCTGTCAGATACTAGGTTCAGAGACCTGTATTTTTTGTACCATGCACTGGCTGCTCTTCCTTTCTTTTGCCTCTTTATAAGCCTTGTCATCTCAGATCTCAGACTGCCCTTGGGTTCAGAGGATCATATCAGCTTCATCCAGATTATAGGTGTCTGCTGTTAACTCAGTCCTTGGTCTCAATTTATTTCTCTGTAGGGTAATCTTTGATGATGTGCTTACTCTTTTATTTGCATATGACCCATACCTGAGTCTGTTTTTAGTTTTGACTTTTTATGTCCAAGCTGAAAACTTAAAGGGACCTTTGAGCCAGAAGAGGGCCCAACTTATGCTACTCAAAGGCCAGCCAGACACTCATTGGCTGAAAGAACTGTAACAATTTAAGGCAATCCTTCTTGAATTTTAGAAGTAAGAGAGGCCCAGCAGGGCACAAGGGGTTATAAAGAATTATCTGAAAAGTGAAAAGCAAAAATAGCTAAAAGAAACATCTGGAGTCCATAAGGAGAGGATGAGGAGGATAACTGGGGGGCGAGGGTAGCTGTTGGGATCGTCACCCAAGTCCTTAATGTCCCAAGACCGGTGTGGTTTGGGGAAAATTAGACTTATATCAATCCTCATTAGCAGAGTTTTTTAGGCATCCCTGGAGAAGCATCTACTCCCAAAACTGGAGCTCAGTTCTGAGTCCCAGTTATTGAAAAAGAAGTTCAACAAGGGTATATACTTAAGTCCTTGTGATAGGAAAGAAGTGCAGTCTTATTTTCAATACCAATGTTGACTCTATTTGTCCTTGAAGTTTGCTTTACTCTCCCGCTCCAAACTTCTTAGAGGTACTAAATGTGTCAGGGCAACAGTAGGTTTTTGAGACACTTCCATCTCAGAGCTCCAAGTTGAACAGATGTTCAATGCTCAAATTTGCCTAGACCAAAGTATGCCAGCAGAGAAGTCCTTGTTCCTTTTTAGGTTCTCATTGTAAAATATAAGGAGGTTTCTTACTGCTTGGGAAAGGTTTTTTTGGAAAGTTACCTTAATGGAGAAAGTGAGAAATAACAGATATTGATGCAAGAATGTGACCTCTACCTTTCTCAGCACTGTGGAGTTTCAAGTGCTCTTACCTGATCCAGTACATTGCCACATTCATTTTTTCCTGCTGAAAGAAATTCGGAGGAAAGCTTAGAGGCAAGTGGTGAATGGCTTTTAGTGTTGAGTCAGCAAACCCTTCTCTGAGGTGAAAAGAGCCCAGGGTGGAAGGACATGAAAATCTGTGCTGTCTCAACAGCCTTCAGCTTGCCAACTAGTGATGTGACTTAGTGGAGGGAGGCAGCAGCGAGGGAGAGAGCAGGAGGGAAGTGAAACAGCCTGGAAAATTCTCAAATGGAATCAGCTCCTGAATTAGTAAAACACTGGGGCTAGGATAAATTATAAAAAGTCTGAGAAAATGCTCAGTAATGAATGACCTGCCATGAAAGAAACCAGAAAAATAGTTTCTAAAAGTCTCTGCAGAAGTCTTAAAAGAAGCAATACAAACAGTATGAGCTGATCATCACCAAGGAGTTTTTGCCTGGAGCTGAATTAGATGGAATCGACCTCAGGGAAACTCAGACTGCAGAAAGCCTGCTAGCTTTATCTTTGTCCAATCTAGATATATGGCTCCAAGTGAAAAATTCCTTCCAACTTCCAAGGGTAAGGGGACAATGTTCTAAGTAAGCCACAAGAAAATCTGCAGAATATATTACCACTGCAAGTAAAATTATATTTCAAAATTGCTATTTAAATTATATACAAGCATACCTCAGAGATACTATGAGTTTTGTTCCAGACCACGAAAATAAGGCGAATCTTGCAATAAAGAAAGTCACATGAATTATTTGGGTCCCCAGTGTATATAAAAGTTATGTTTACACCATACTTTATTCTATTAAATGTAAAATACCATTATGTCTAGAAAACAATGTACATACCTTAATTAAAATATACTTTATTGCTCAAAAATGCTAACCATTATCTGAGCTGTTACAATTAGTAACATCAAAGATCAATTATCACAGATCACCATAATAAATATAATAATAGTAATAAAGTTTGAAATATTGCAAGAATTACCAAAATGTGACACAGAAACACCAAGTGAGAAAATGTAGTTGTAAAATGGTGCCAATAGACTTCTTCGAGGCAAGGTTGCTACAAACCTTCAATTAGTAAAAAAATGCAATATATGCGAAGTGCAATAAAGCAAGTATGCTTGTACAGGCTTGTCTTGTGCAATACTGAGACTATGTAATGGAATGGAGGATAGAAGGTGGTAGCAGTATAGAGATGAGATGTAGGGACAGAGGCAGCAGATAAGCTTTACATCCAGCATACCCAAAAGCTGCACTTCTCCAGGGTTTATCTGTCAAGAATAGCAGGCTGAAAGGGTTACTGTGTACATCTCCTCAGGCTAGAGTGAAAATAAGAGAGTCTGGAAAATAAGGCTTTGTGCCCAGCCTGGACCTCTAATCCAGAAACCTGTGAACTGCTACAGATCACTTGGGAGACATTAGCACAGGAGTCTAGAGGTCACATCTCCTGGACAAGAGGCTGAGATAGCAACTGTGGGGACCCAGGATCCCCAAATCCTTGGTCCAGTAGCCACAGTCCAGGCTTTTGGGAGAGTTATACAGAGAAGAGTGGACACCCAAGCAAAATCTCTGTTTATTACTCTATAGCTTTGGGCCCCAGCCCCTTGAGGAGCCTTGGCCCAAGATCACTCAGCCCCAATCAATAATTATTGACCCTCAATCAACAACTCAGAATTTATTTGTGCTATCACACTGTCACACACTCCCATGTCACATCTGAAATCAAATGGATAATGCCATCCCTTCAACTATCCTTGAGAGAGTAGTACAGCTTTGATCTTTTATCCTGTCTCTGCTTTACTCAGCTTCTTGAAATTGGCTTCACTGCTGGTTGAAGCCGAATCCAGGTGGTACCATGCATATCAATGTGTGGCCGTGTCCTTCTAGAATTCATATGTTAGAGTCCTAACTTCCATGACCTCAGACTATGGCCTCACTGAGTACAGAATAATTGCTTGCCTGGTCCTCTAATTTCCCCTTTTGAGACTGAGGTTTACCTGTCCCCAGCATAGATGACTCTACCTGAAATCAGATCTTACTGGAGCATCGAAGGCTCAGAAGGCATGGCCTTTTGTACAGATAGATATGAAAAATGGTACCTGCTGCTGGGCTCCTGAGTGCTCAGTCATTGCCGGGCTTCTACATCCTCCATTCATTTTGATACTCCCCACCCTACCATCAGACGTGCACTGAGTGATTCAGGAATTAGAATTGAGCCTGGTGTGTCCTTTTATTACTACTTGGTTGCTCTCTACAATAGTATCATCTCTGCACAGGCCTCAGTTCCCTTTTTGACCCAAGTAACCTGTAATGGCTCCCTGGGGAGTTCCCTGAGGTAAGACAATTATGACCTCAGAGAACTCAAATTTTCTGCCCAAGATTTTATTGTACCTTTTTATTGTTAAAAATATCCATTGTAGAAAAATCAGAGGAGCAAAAAGAAAGAAAAAAATAATAAGCTATAATCACATGACCCAGAGATATATTCTATCATTAATATTTTGGTTTACATTCTTTTAAACTTTCTTCTCATTTCATTCTTCCTTTGCTTAATTTTTATTTTACTAAAGTAATATGAGCACAGAATTGTAAAATATCCAATAGTTCTAAAAGACTTATAAAAATGCAAGTGGTTCTCTGTCACTCCCTTCCACACTCACTCTGGAATCCCACTCCAGAGACAATCACTTTCAGTTCTTTTATCTTTCTCTTCTGGCCCTTGCACATGTAATTATTTTCAAAATTTAGACATTATCTATTGGTTGCCTATTGTGTCAAACAAAGATTTATCTTTCTTATAATTTTTTTGTCTCTGAATCCCCTCCCCTGCCCCTCTCTACACAGTGGCTCCAACTGGGCAAAAATAATATTCAGAATATTAATATAAATGTGCAAATGATCTTTGCAAATGATAGTTGTAGTTTCTTTGCAGTATACCATGATCATTTCCTTTGTAGCAGTTACCTGTGTCTTTATTTGCTTAGTTTTCCTTGTGTACATTGCTAATTCTTCACATACACCTCTACACGTCATAGTCTGGCAGTGCAATTTAGAAAGTACACATCAAATAATCTATTGCTTCCATTTTTTTTCTACTAAAGACAGCCCTCTGGAGACTGCTTTTTCTTTTCTCTGTGCTGTTGCCCTTTGGGCCCACTGTATAGCTGTTTTCCAGGAATTTTTCTTTGATCTCATTCTTAGAATTCCCCTTGTCTTTTTCCTGTATTGAATTCTTGTTTTCCTGAATGTCATGACTCTCTCCTTCTTGTTGTATAAATAACACTGTCGTCGACATTAATGTTTATGGTTTTTGGTCCATATTTGTGTGAATTTGTGTTGGGCAGGTATGTAGGAATAGAAATTGGTCTTAGAGAATGTTTTTCCAGCTTAGTTGATACTGCCAATATTTCAAAATAAATGCAGCAACACTTTCACCAGCAGTTTCAGTTGTTCCATGATCTAATCACTACTTGATGTTGTCAGTTTTAAAATTTGAGCCATTCTAATGGTATTAGAATGGTATTAGAATACATATCGGTATTTCATTGCAGTTTTAATTTGCATGTACTTAATGACTAACTTAATTATGTTAAACATCTTCGGCAGCCAGGAAAAGAAGATGGTAACCTATAAAAAAAAACCCCATTAGACTATCCTCGGACTTCTCAAAACAAACTTTACAAGCAAGAAAGAAGTGGAACCAAATATTCAAACTATTAACTGGAAAAAATTAGCAGCCAAGAATAATATATCCAGCAAAACTCTTCTTTAGATATGAAGGAGAGATCTTGGATGTCAGAAACATGGCAGAATGAGAGATGTCCCCAGATCTCTGAAAATAAGCTGAACATCTAAAACTCAGCAAAAAACACCCAACCTGCACACCAGCATGTCTGAGCGTGGGACCTGCGAATAAGAGATACCACTGGTCAGAGACCCAGGAGTCTGTCTGTAGACTGGGAGAAACAAAGAAGCGCCCTCTTGCAGCCCGAACTCCCTGCAGGAGGAGGGAAAAGGAAAAAGATGCAGCAGGTTCCTTGAAAAGCCCTGCATGGGAGAGCTGTTAGCTCCACGTAGTCGGTAGCAGTGCCCAGTCATCAGGGCAGAAAGCAGAGAAGTGGGGACAGTAGAGAAGCGAAATGATAGAGAAACAACAGTTAATTTTTACCAGCCATGGCTGCAAAAAGCGAGGCTGAGCTGCCGCCCCAATTCGCCAACCCAGAGAGCCCCTCCCCCATATCCTCCAAGACCCAACACTGCGAAGCCCCAGGGAAATCTGAGCAAATGCTACCAAAACTGTCGCTAACACTGACAAAGACTGAGACTGACGGTACTGAGCACAATTGAATATCTATTAAAAAAAAAAAGGCATTATTAAGACTTTGCGTAAAGCAGGGATCCAAGAGACTTAGATGCCACCTACTGGAAATCAAAAGAAAAATACCTTCTCTGAAACAGGCAAAACAGAGACCTTTATATCATAAATCTTTCTGGAAAAAAACAGAATACAATTCCATTAATTCCCAGGCAGAGAAATAGTCTATTAAACATCATGACAACCAAAGTGACAAGCCATCTCAGAAAGAAAGAGGAAAATCTCCAGAAAATAAGCTTACAGACACAGAAATATGTGACTTAAATGACAGAGAATTCAGGGTGGTACTTCTGAAAAAACTCAATGAGATATAAAACAATTCATATCAACAATTTCAGGAACTGAAAAAACAACTAGATGAGCAGAGCAAGGAGATTGAAACCCTCAAAAAGAACCAAATAGAACTTCTGGAGATGAAGAACACACTGCAAGAGATGAAAAATGAAATAGCAAGCTTGGGAAATAGAGTCGACTAAATGGAGGAAAAGATTCGTGACATCAAAGACAGAAATCTGGAAATAAATCAGAATGAAGAAGAGAGAAACTGAAGAGTGAAGAATAATGAAAGAGAAATATAAGAACTAGCTGATGCCATCAGGAGAGGAAACAAAAGAAAAATGGGCACTCTCGAAAGCGAGGAAAAGGAACAGGGATTAGAAAGCATTTTCAGACAAAAAGTTGATGAGAATTTCCCAAAGCTAAGGAATAAACTGGAACTTGGAATTCAAGAAGTCAATAGAACACCCAATTATCTCAATCCAAAAGTGCCTTCACCAAGACACATTGTATTAAAATTATCAAAAATCAATGACAAAAAAAGATTTCTCAGGGCAGCCAGGGATAAGAAGATGGTAACCTATAAAAGAAAACCCATTAGATTATCGTTGGACTTCTCAGCACAACCTTACAAGCCAGAAAGGAGAGGAATCAAATATTCAAACTATTAAATAAAAGGAAATACCAGCCAAGAATAATGTATGCAGCAAAGCTCTCCTTTTTATATAAAGGAGAAATAAAAACCTTTCTGAACATACAAAAATTGAGGAATTATTACACTACGAGGCTTGCATGACAGAAAATATTGAAAGAGGTCAGCTCACCTAAAACAAAATGAAAAAAAAAACATAATTAAGAGTACAATGACTATCAGGCAAATAGAAGCAGAGGAGTACAACCCTTACTAACAACAGGGCATTATAAACTTAAACAATAAGAAGAGGTTTGCTATAGCAAGATAGTAATGAACGTTCAGCATACATAGGGACAAAGTGAGACGACAATAACAGAAAAGGGAAGGATTGAAAAATCCAAATTTGCAAAGGGGAATGGAGTTAAGGCACACACAGATAAATGAACAAATGTATATGTATAACTATCCTTTCCATATTCATAATTCAGAACCAAAATATAAAACATAAAACAAGAACTACCAGAGAGAAAACCCACAAAATCCAACCAAAATAAAGAAAATAGACACACAAGGACACTGAGCTACCAGAAAGCAAAAGATAAAATGGCTCTAAGAAGAGCTCATAATTTAATAATCATCCTAAATGTAAATGGACTGAACTCACCAATAAAAACGCAGAGTCGCAGATTGAATCAAGAATCAAAACCCAATTATATGCTGCCTCCAGGACACACATCTCAGTTCCAAAGACATAGACGCAAAGTGAAAGGGTGGAAAATAATATTTCAAGCAAATGACATTCAGAGAAAAGTGAGAGTAGCAATACTAATATCTGATGAAATAGACTTCAAAATAAAACAGGTAAAGAAAGTTACTGAGGACAGTTCATAATGATCAAGGAAATCATGCACTAAGAAGACAGAACACTTATTAATATTTATGCTCCCCATCAGGGAACCCTGAAATATATAAAGCAATACATAACAGAACTAAAGGGAGAAACAGACCAAAACACTATTGTAGTAGGGAATCTAAATACCCACTATCAGATATGGACAGATCATTCAAACAGAAAATCAATAAGGAAATAACAACCTTAAATGACACATTAGACCAACTAGACATAATTGACATTTACAGAGCCTTTCATCCCAAAACAGCTTCTTATACGTTCTTCTCTAGTGCACATGGAACATTCTCAAGGATTGACCACATTCTGGGACACAGAGATAACTTCAACAAATATAAGAGGGTCGAAATTATACCAACAACATTCTCTGATCGTAATGCTTTGAGGCTGGAGATCAAGTGTAAAAAGAAAGAGGAAAGAACCACAAATACATGAAGATTAAACAACATGCTACTGAAGAATAACTGGATCAGAGAAGAAATAAAAGGAGAGATCATAAAAACGAATAATAATGATAGTACAACATAGCAAAAGCGGTCATAAGAGGAAAGTTCATATCATTGCAGGCTACCTCCAAAAACAAGAACGAGCCCAAATAAACAACCTAATTCTTCATCTTAAAAAACTAGAAAAGGAAGAACAAATGAGGCCTAAAGTAAGCAGAAGGAAGGAAATAATCAAAATTAGAGCAGAAATAAATAAAATTGAAAACAAAACAGTAGAAAAAAATAAATGCAACAAAGAGCTGGTTCTTTGAGAAGGTTAATAAAATTGACAAACCCCTGGCTAGACTCACTAAAGAAAAAAGAGAAAGGACACAAATAAATAAAATCAGGGATGAAAGAGGGGAAATTATGACTGACACTATAGAAATACAAAATATTTTACTAGATTACTATGAAAAAGTGTATAACACCAAATTTAATAACCAAAAAGAAATGGAGCAGTACTTAAGAAAAATACAACCTTCCTAGACTGAATCAAGAAGAGCTGGAAAATCTAAATAGACTGATCAGCAGTATGGAAATTGAAACAATCTTAAAAACCTACCAAAAAGTAAAAGTCCAGGACCAGATGGCTTCACCAGTGAATTCAACCAAACATTCAGAGAAGATTTAATACCTATTCTCCTCAAACTCTTCCAAAAATCGAAGAGGAGGCAATATTTCCCAATTCATTTTATGAAGCCAATATTACCCCGATAAAGATAACACAAAAAAGAAAACTACAGACCAATATCTCTCATGAACACTGATGCAAAAATTCTAAATAAGATACTAACAAACCGAATTCAGCAATATATTAAAAAGATTATACACCATGATTAAGTGGGCTTCAGGGATGTTGCAACATATGCCAATCGATTAATGTTATACACCACATAAACGAATTAAAAAATAAGAATCATATTATAGTATTAAGAGATGCAGAAAAAGCCTTCGACAAGATATAGTATCTATTTATGATCACAACATTTAACAAAATTGGTATAGAAGGAAAGTACCTTAACATAATAAAGGCCATATATGACATGCCCTCAGCCAACATTATACTTAATGGTGAAAAACTAAAAACCTTCCCTCTAAGATCAGGAAGAAGGCAAAGCTGTCCACTATCACCACTGTTATTCAATATAACATAGGAGGTCTTAGCAAGTGCAACCAGACAAGAGAAAGATATAAAAGACATCCAAATAGGAAGAAGTCAAACTGTCACTATTTGCAGATTACATGATTCTCTATATAGAAACCCTAAAGACTCCACAAGAATACAACTGGAAACAATAAGTAAATACAGTAAAGTTTTTGTATACAAAATCAATGTTCAAAAATCCATAGCATGCCTATACTCTAACAACAAAGTGTCAGAAAAAGAAGTGGAAAAAATAATTCCTTTTCCAATTGCAAAAAAAAAAAAAGAATAAAATACCTAGGAATAAAGCTAACAAAACATATGAAGGGCCTATATAATGAAAACTATAAGTCCCTATTAAAAGAAATAGAAGAAGGTACAAGGAAATGGAAAGATGTTCCGTGTTCTTGGATTGGAAGAATCAATATAGTTAAAATAACCATACTACCTAAAGCATTACACAGATTTAATGCAATCCCCACCAAAATCCATCGGCATTTTTTAAAGAACTAGAACAAAAAATTATCAGATTTGTATGGAAGCACAAAAGACTCTGAGCTGACAATGCCATCCTGAGAAAAAGAACGAGGCTGGAGGCATCACTCTGCCCAACTTCAAATTATACTACAAAGTGACAATAGTCAAAATGGCATGGTATTAGCAGAAAAACAGACACATGGACCAGTGGAACAAAATTGAAAGTCCAGAAATAAACCCATATTTATATGGGCAAATACTTTTTGACAAAAAAGCCAAAATGATACAGTGGAGAAAGGAAAGCCTCTTCAATAAATAGTGCTGGGAAAACTGGAAAGCCACCTGCAAAGGAATGAAACTAGACTATTATCTATCATCACATACCAAAATTAACTCAAAATGGATTAAAGACCTGAATATAAGACCTGAAACAAAAAATTGCATAGAAGAAAACATAGAAACTAAACTCATTGACCTTGGACTTAAAGAGGATTTTATGAATTTACCTCAAAGGCAAGGGAAGTAAAAGCAAAAATAAATGAATGGGACTACGTCAAACTAAAAAGCTTCTGCACAGCAAAAGAAACCATCAACAAAGTAAAGAGACAACCATCCGAATGGGAAAATATATTTGCAAGCAACACCTCCAATAAGGGTCTACTAACCGCAATATACAAAGAACTCATATGACTCAATAACAACAACAAAAACCAAAAGATCCAATTAAAAAATGACCAGAGGACCTGAATAGACACTTCTCCCAAGGAGACATACAAATGGCTAATAAACATATGAAAAGATGCTCAATATCGCTAGCTATTAGTGAAATGCAAATCAAAACCACAATGAGATACCACTTCACACCTGTTAGAATAGCTATAATCAACAGGACAAGTAATAACAAATGTTGGAGAGGATGCGGAGAAAAAGGAACCCTCATATACTGCTGGTGGGACTGCAAATTGATACAGCCACTATGGAAAACAGTATGGATGTTCTTCAAAAAACTAAGATTTGATCTGCCAAAGATCCAGCAATCCCTCTACTGGGTATTTACCCCAAAGTCTTGAAAACTCATATCTGAAACGATATTTGCACACCGATGTTCATAGCAGCATTATTAACAGTGGCCAGGACGTGGACACAACCGAAGTGTCCTATGATAGATGATTGGATATAGAAGCTGTGGTACATATATACAATGGAATATTACTCGGCCATAGAAGAAATGAAATACTGCCATTTACTACAACATGGATGGACTTAGAGATAATCATGCTAAGCAAAATAAGCTGGAGAGAAAAAGTTGAAAACCAAATGATATCACATATGTGGGATATAAACCTAAAAGCAACAAATGAGCAGGACAAACAAATAGGGACTCATGGACATGGACAATGGACTAGTGGTTATCAGAAGGGAGGGGTAGGGGGGAGAACAAAAATAAAAAATAAAAAAATAAAATGTTTAAAAAAATTATGTATATATCGTATGAAAAAAATAAATGAACTGGCATAAAAAAAAATCAAAGTTAGCTTCAGACACTTTTTGTCACTTATTTATTTATTTATTTATTTATTTATTTATTTATTTATTTACATGGTCATTATCTGTATGGTCATTGACTTTCTGCTCCTGCCTCTCTCACCAGGCAAATATGGCAGCTCTGCTACCCTCAGTACCTCTCCAGGCCTGGCCTAGAATAATCTCTCAGTAGAAATGACTGGCTAAATGAAAAAGTTCTGGTATTATCTTTGCTATTTTTTCCCTTCTTTTTTGCTCTAGTTATCACCACTGAGGTAACTGGATGGGGCAGACTTTCATTACCAGTTACAACTCTTCTAGGAAAATCTTGAGTAGTCGAAGCTTTCGTCAAGAATAGTTCCCATAGGTGGTCTATTCTTTCATTTATGCAGGCCTTTCATGTAGTGAATTCCTACAGGATGTTTTCTCAAAGATTGGATTGAAAGCTATTTGAGTAGCACCATTTAAATCCCTTTATGCTAATCCCTAGGTTCTAGACTAGAAGCCCTCATAAATATGTTAAGCAGGCAGGTTTGTGACAATGAAAAATCATCAGAAGTCATTCCCCTGTCCCACGTGTTGCTAAATGCTCAATTCTGATAGACTCAACATTCCTTTACCCATAAAACACATAGATACAGAGGATAGAAGAGGGATACCCAATCACTCTTTGGACCTACTAGACCGCAGAAATGAATGAACTAGCTCCAGATGGCATGCTAGGAACCTAAAAGTTTATTGTAGCCAAATCTCAATGCAGATGTATTTCAGTATCACCATAAAAACACCTCTTTAAGAGTCAAAGAATGAAATGGTAATGAAAGAGATGGGATATAATAAACTAAAACAGTCAGAGTTACTACTGGAATAGTACAGAAAAGGCAGTTGAAAAAGGAAGCAAGAGGAGGGGTCAAAAAGAGGCAAAGTCAATTATATTAAAACCTAGTATCAGACTCAAAATTTTATTGTTACAGATTTAGAACCTATTTAAAGCCTATCTCAGTTGACTATTATGATGCCTAATAGAGTTTTGATTTCTAAACTTTAGCCTCCTGACTTGACCGAGTGCTCAGGCCTCAAATAACACATGGGGCTTAAACAGTGAGGTTTAACTGATTTGGTTTCTGTGGGTCTTAAGTCTCAGCTTGCTGGGCAGACCACTGGAATACTGTTGGTAAAACAATAACAACTTTGAGAGAGCAGCATAAGCCCTTATGTCAGAGCGGAGCCTGTAAAACTGGACATCACTCAAAGGCAAGTGTTTTTTCCTCCTAGGATACTTTCCCCAAATTACGGGCATCTCTTATGGTGCCTTGTTTGAAAGGAAATACTAAGCAGTGTTCGAAGTCATTGTTTTCTCCCAGGGAAAACATATATCACCCCAATAGGCGAGTGGTCCCACAACCACCACCATCTTTGGTTTAAAACTATCTCCACACCTAGACTTTGAGTTCTTTGGAGAGGAGGTTTCCAGAATTGTATGTCTGGTTTTTCAGTATCTTGCACATTGCATGTGTATAGTCAGATGGAAGCTTATAAATATTCATTAAATGATTGACCAGAGGACACAAGGAGAATATCTCTGTAACTGGAATGGCCAAAGCAACTGGGAGAGCTCAGAGATGAACATTACTATCTGTGGTCTGGGATGATTTCTGAGAATCCTGAAACAGAGTTGAGCACATACATTTTTTCCTACCTCCTCTGACTTTATTTCTAAATATTCCTGACTTTCTGGTTGAAAAAGAATTTAATAATTAGGTTCAAGCATAATTTCAAGGGTGTATACATATTTAAAAATGCAGATGAATCCATTTAAAAATTAAAACAGCTATTACAATATCTCCACCAGTCACTGTCTTTCCTAGTAATAAATTTGAAACACATCTTTGATGCTGCATTTTAAACTGCGGGTCCATTTGAATGGCAAGTGCACTGCAGGTGGACTGGGGGCTCTGTTTGCATGACATCTGTCACCACTGTCATCTGTCATAGCTTCCTTTTCAATGTACCAACATTCCTGGATTCTCTGAGAGTCTCTTTCTGTCTTTGAAGACTACTAACTAGCTATAAGGCAGTTACTTTTTTTTAGGTAAGACGGTGAGGAATAACCTTATATAGAATCACTGTGACACCTTGTGGACATAGCTAGGGATCGCATCCCAGCCTCTAATTGTTCTAAGTAATAGTCCCAATCAGTCTTGCCTCACTGTCCCCTTCCACTGCTTCCCCAGTCACTCCCTGAAGTGTGAATGCTCTGGTATAAGAATATAAGAAATTAGTATGCTTGATTACATCTGTCAAGGTGATCTTATTAATTTGCTTCTGTCTTAAGTTGGTTTTTCAAGAAATCTCTGCCGCATAGACACAAGACTGGACCAGTGTGAAGTACATTAACTTCTCACTGGAGTTAGTGCAACCCCACCTCTCTTCACCTCCCTTGGTGACATCTTTATCCCAGGAGGCAAAAGACCTTTATGGTTTTCCTTTAGCAAATATTCTTTTCTCCCCCAGAGATAGATTTCCATGGAAACCAAACCAAGAGGGAACATTCTAGAAAGGCATAGCTTATCAAGTGGGGTATGGCAAAAACCACAAGAGAGGTGAGGGGAGAAGATATTTGTCTCATGATCATTTTAGAAATGTAAACAAAAGTTTAGTCACAGGTAGCAGAGAAGCATGTTTAATTTTAAAATGTTTTTAAATTTTAAAATGTTTCATTACTTAATGGAGTGAAAGACCCTAGAAAAGTCAGAAAGCCATATATAGTGCACCTACTGTGCTCAAGGCAATGATGCAAAGTGCTGGAAAGGGTCAGATGTCCAATGAGACCACACCCTCAGGGAGTCTGCAACCGATATGGGGAGGTAAGATGCACTCACATAATCACAGCAAACAGTAACACATCGAAATAACACGAATGGACTAACATACCTGGAGAAGAGGCAGGTATGACTGACTTTTTTCTTACACAATTCAAATTACTTTTAGAAGCCAATCTTCTGTTTTAACTTGGCTTCTCTATTACATTAAAATAGGCAGTGAGAAGGAAAAAGCCATACTAGGGTGAACCTAAGGGAACTCAATCATAACCCTGGTTCCCAACCCTGGTCAAAGGAGAAGTTTTAAAATATAAGAGATAGGACAGCATGATTTTATAGTATTGGCGATAGTCCAAGAGAAGACAGAGTTAGATGAGATGGGAGAGAGAGGATCAAGATTTACAACATTGACTCCACATTTGAATCACCTGAGGAGTTTTAGAAAGTACTGATGCCTACCTCACCCCAGAGATTCTGATTAAGTTGGGGCTGAAGGAGTTGCACACTGGGATTTTAAAAATTTTCCCTAATGATTCTAGAGTACAGCCAGGGTTTAGAATCAGTGAAGATCCTATTCCTAGCACTTTCCTCTACACATGCACGTGAGCTCACACACACACACACACCCTTGTTCCTGTAATGTTCAGCTTTGCAAAAAATTGATTAAATAGTAAATGGAGTAGAACAGAGTTTTTAGAATACTTGAATTCAATAGGCACATAATTATCTGTTTAATATGCTAATGAAGAGGATGATGTGGCCTGGAGGTGTACTGATGCAATGGATTGTGGGAAAGCCTTAAAATAAATGCTCTGATGTGTGGCTTTCTCCGACCCTTGACATATTTTCCTCCAACTGGCTGTGATTCTGACTCTCTGCCAGTATTAGTGGAGTGATAAGTCTGCACTGAGGGTTATGAAAATACAACATAGTATCATTTACAACACAACATGTGTCCCTTATGTCTCCCTTCCCTGTGACTGTCTTCTCTGGACGCTCTGTCTATACTTACACTTTTTCTTCTGAATCTTTATTCAAAAACATTGAAACCAGAGGGCAGCCGAGGCCAGGGCTCTGCTGCCTGCACCATTCAACCAATAGACACGGGAGCTGAGATATTTAGAATAAGCGCTTATTGTCAGAGCACTGGTGATCCAAGAAGGCAGCAGGCTAACACCTTCAAAAACTGCCTTAACATTCTCAGTCGGTTTAGGGCATTATTCCAGGGGCTACATGACAGTTCCAGGGGAGGGTCTGTTCCGCTTTACAGAGACTTCCAGGCTTCCTTCTAGCTACAGGCTCTTTCTTGTGGTGTCAGTAACCCAGGAACAAAGATAGAAGTAGTCTGTAAAGAATGCTAAGCATAAAGATTGTGATGAGCAAGCATTAGGACATAGTCACAAGTTTTAGGGCAATTTTCTGAGGCGGGGGATAGTCTAAGCTTGTGTCAGATTAGGAACAATCTATTTAGTCTGATTAAAGACTGGGGAAACTGGGGGAGAGTGGGGCTGAAACATATCTAAAACCAAGATATTAGTCTAAAGTCCAAGTGAAACCTATTATCCTCTTGATTATAGACCTGAGGTTTGGTTAGTCTTATGTCCTAAGGATTAATGATTAAAGGGGCCACGTGCAGAGGATAAAGGCAGGAGAGAAAGCAAGTAAGTCATAGTGCCACTATCTGGGCAAAATCAGAGGAAAAAAAAAAACTATATTAAAGAAATGAAGTTTGTATGTGGTTACAAGCTATAGGGTAAGAAGAGGTGAGGCTGGGAACATTGTGAGGCCCATAATGCAGAGTTCTTATATCAGGTCCTTCTTTACAGAAGAAGAAGCTTAACAGAAGAAGAAGACCTTGCTCTATTTTCTGACAACAATGAATTTAAGCCCACAAGGGAGTATTATGTTTACTTTGTGTTTTTTGTTGACAAAACAGGAAAAGTACCTCTAAATAAAACATCTTCCATGACACCTAACATACTACTGGTTTTTCTTTGTTTGAGTGATAATTTGTTGCAGCTGATGAAGAATTACTTGGTGTGATTTTAGGAATATTAAGAAAATCTTGATTTTCCCTTACAATCAAAGATCAGCCTAATTAATGGCAGACAAGATGGAACAGACCAGGAAGTTATGGTAGTTACTCTAACAAGACTGGGAGTAATAGGAGCGTCTATGCTGTGGAAGAAGCAGAAGAAATAGAAAGAGGTTGTTGGTTCACAAGACATTTTGAGGGTAGATTTGATAGAAAGTCATACTTCTTAGGCAGAAAGGAGAGGGAAAAGTACAGATGATCGCAGGATTTTAAGTTCATGTGGAAGAAAGAAAGGCGGTGGTGTTTACAGAGTCAAGGCAGATGGGAGAAGAAAAAGATAATTGGGAGCTGACATATTTGATTTCACACTTATTGAACTTGAAGTGCCAATGGGAGTCCATGTGGAAACGTTCAGAAGGCAGGTGGGAACTAATGAGAAAGTTTGGAAGTAGAGACACAGATTTATTACTTTACATGTGATAACAAAGTTGTGGGAATATTAGAAATTGGCACAGGAGAATAACTAAAAAGGAAAAAAAAATAATGCCAGAACTTTGGAAGAATTTCAATATTTATGGTATCTGAAAAAGAAAATATGTCAATGAAGAACCAGGCAGAGGCTGAGAGTGGAAATGAGAACATGACATCAGTCAAGGAAGGAGAGCTTCTCACATGTTGGTGGTCGATCCTGTGAGATGCTACCAAGAGGTTAAGTAGGTTAGCAGAGACTTCACGACAACCACCCTTATTTCATCTGGTCTCTACATCTTTGCTCCTTCCTTCTTCCTTCTTTTCCTTTGGGTTCTAGACCTTTTTTTTTTTTCTTCTGATTTCCTTCTGGATTTTTGCCCATCCCTTTCCTGTCCCTCATTTCCTTTTGTTTTTCTACTCTACTCTTAAAATTCTGTGCTCTTGGCAGGGTTCTGTCCCCAGCCCTCTTCTTTTCTCACACTCTGATCTATAAGGCAGGGTAGCCACCATCCAGGACAAGGAATGGAACCTGACAGCCACATTTCCCCAGTAATCCCGAAACTCTTATGTGAATAACCACTCTCTAATCTTTATGATTACCACTTGTTTACTTTCCTTATAATTTTATCACCCAAGTGATATTACCCAAGTGCTATGGCTAGATACTATAGTTTAGGTTTCCCTACTTGCTTTTATTTCAAAATATGTTTAAGTCTATGTAATTCCAAGGTGCCTCCTAGATTTTTTTATTTTTGGAAAATCTCATTGTAGGTGGTGTTTTGTTCTTTGTTGAGAAACATATAATGTCTAGTTGTCTCTCTGTGCTGTTAGCAGCCACTGATAATGCCTAGATCCTTTACTTCATTTATCATTTCTTCTTTATCTATTAGCTGGAATACTTGCATAAATAAAAACTTTCCCTCATTTACCATTTGATTACCCAGTAGTAGAGTTTTTAAAGGAAAGACAAGATAGTAACTCTTCCCTTTATTTACTAGTTTTCATAATGAGTCAGTTCTCTAGCATTCTCTAAATGCAACTCACTAGGGTTAGGGTACTTTTTTTAGGGAGATATAATTTATGAACTCAGGGATCAAATAATATTACAGCTATTATCCTTACTGATGCTCAAATTATCCTTTCTTTGATCATTAGGTCATTATTCTCCTGTGCCAATTTCTAATACTCTCACAACTTTGTTATCACATGTAAAGTGATAAATCTGTGTCTCTACTTCCAAACTTTCTCATTAGGAGTCTTTTCAACTTAGTTGCTACATCATTTTGACCAACCCTAGGAATCTTTATAGCTTTCTTGCTGTATGGTATGATTTTCCAGGCTAATCTTGTGCATTTCCTGCCCCATGCCTGGAATCAGCCATTTCTCCAAGACCACAATGTGGAAATTAGTGACATTGCTATTTGGGAGGTCATTGCTATTGGGTGAGTCATCATTTCCAGACCTTTTCAATAAGTGTAACTAGTATATTTAAAGATTTAAAATAAAACCTCATGAGTTCATGCTGACATTTCCAATGCAAATTCAAGACGGCAGAATAATTAATTTTGTCCATTCTACACTTGTATCCATTTGTTCCTAAATCAAGAATCTGGTTTTCAAGGGCATATAGATAATGGAATTAGATATGAAGTTATTAATTTGCTTTTACCCAAACACTTTCAGAATAATAATCCCAACACTTTTACCATTAAGGTTATTGAAGACAATTAAAATGAAAAATTTTTACATATGCTTTCCCCATTTTTACAGTTGTAGTATTGCCAGAGCATATAGCTATTTTATACTTTTTTTCTCATATCTTTCGTTTAGTCTCCATTGACTAAATATACATTTATGCTCAATGCCAGTATTTAAGTTGATATCTCTTTAAGGCATTTTGGCTGCTTAAAGCTCTTTCTCTAGTAGATTCTAAAGGACTCATGAGAACAATATTCTCTTAGTTCTCACATGCTGATGAGAATTTGCTGCCTTTATACTAGAAAATAAATTTGCCTGAATATAAAGTCCTTGGATTACATTTTTTCCTTTGAGTATCTTAAATAAGTTACTCAATTTCTTCTAGGATAAAGGAATGCCATCAAAAAGTCTGATGGTGATCATATTTTCTTTCTGTTTCACATGACTTGTTATTTTAACCTGATTTCCTAAAGAGTTTTTTTTTCTTTTTCTTTTAAGTCTAATAACTTTGTTAGAACATATCCTGATATTGATCAGTGTGAGTCAATTTTTCCAGGCATGTGAGGTATCCTATAGACATGTAGGTAGTGTCAAACCTCTTTTAATTTTAGAAAAATTTTCCTGATTTATAGATTTTAGTATTTGTTCTGTTTTCTGAATTTAATTTTCTTCTGCAGGGACTCCTATTCATCTTTGCATTTTGCATTTAATGAAAATTTATCATTGTATTTTCTTTACCTGTCTTCTAAATTAGTCACTTTCTGCCTGATCCAATTTATCTTTCTCTTCATTTTTTTCTTTTAATTTGTTAATGTTCTATTTCTATTAAGGCATATATCTGTTATGTTTATTTGCTCTCATGTTCTAATTTAGTTTTCATTTTTAAAATGATTTTTCTATATTTCTAATTCTTTGCTGAGTAATTCTTTTTGCTCATTTTGAATTATTAAGCTTTACTTTTCTTCTGTTTTTCTGGGATTCTTTCTGAGGGATGTTATTCTGCTTTTTAAAAATATCTTTGATCACATTTTTCATTGATAATTTTAATTAATTTATTTATTTTAATTAATTAATTATTTATTATGATGACATTGGTTAACAAAATCCAATAAGTTTCAGCTGTACACTTTAACAGTAAGGCACATATATACATTTACGTTGTGTGTTCACCTCCCATTAGCTTTCATTTCTTCCCACATTTTGTTTTGCCCCCATTCTACTCCCACCCCCCACCCCTTCCCTCTGGTAACCACTAGTCCATTGTCCAGGTCCATGAGTCTCTGTTTGTTTGTCCTGTTCATTTGTTGCTTTTAGGTTTATATCCCACATATAAGTGATATCATGTGATTTTCAACTTTTTCTGTCTGGGTTATTTCGCTTAGCATGATTCCCCCGAGGTCCATCCATGTTGTCCCAAATGGCAGTATTTTATCTCTTCTTATAGCTAAGTAATATTTCATTGTATATGTGTAACACAGCTTCTTCACCTAATCATCTATTGTAGGACACTTAGGTTGCTTTCATGTCCTGGCCACTGTGAATAGTGCTGCTATGAACATCGGTGTGCAAATATCTTTTTGGGTATGGGTTTTCAAGTCTTTGGGGTAAATACCCAGTAGAAGGATTGCCGGATCATATGGTAGATCATATGGTAGATCAATTCGTAGTCTTTTTGAGGAAGCTCCATACTGTTTTCCATAGTGGCTGTACCAATTTGCAGTCCCACCAGCAGCATATGAGGGTTCCTTTTTCTCCACATCCTCTCCAACATTTGTTTTTACTTGTCCAGTTGATAATAGCTATTCTAACACGTATGAGGTGGCATCTCATTGTGGTTTTGATTCGCATGTCCTTAATAGCTAGTGATGTTGAGCATCTTTTCAAATATTTGCTGGTAATTTGTATGTCCTCTGGGGAGAAATGTCTGTTCAGGTCCTCTGCCCATTTCTTGACTGGATTGTTTTTTTGTTGTTGTTGTTATTGAGTCATATGAGTTTTTTTGGATAATTTGGATATTAGGCCCTTAACAGAGGCGTTGCTTGCAAATATATTTTCCCATTCAGATGGTCGTCTCTTTACCTTGTTGACGATTTCTTTTGCTAAGCAGAAGCTTTTTAGTTTGATATAGTTCCATTCATTTATGTTAGCTTTTACTTGAATGATCATTTTTAAGTGAAATTAGTTTTCCTGAACTTTTGGAAGGAGATAAGGTTCAAAAGAGCTTTCTTGACTTCACGGACCTTCCTCTTCTATTGATTTTACATAGTGTTAAAAATATGACAACTCACTCCCTTATTTTCCTGGTTCTATAATCTTCCCCTATATTTATCTGCACTTTCCTTTTTAGTGTGTCTATTGTCCTTGTCCTGCTCAATTTGGATTCTGTTCTCAGAAGTTTCCCCATATTATGAGATATGACCTGGAAGGGAGCTTTGGCTAATTTTTTTGAGAGTTAATTGACAATTTCAGCTACTGTAGGCTTTCCTTAGGACCCCTCAAATGCCTCTGTTATTGGGATGTACAACCTCTTCCGCTTCTTCAATTTGTCCTACTGAGCTTTTCAAATGGCCACTGATGGCTATTTTGCAGTTCTTGGGTCCATCCGATGCCATGTCGCTTCCCTTGACTTGCCTTGGTACCAGCACTGATGTTTTGTAGATTTTGTAGCTGCCAGAGATTTGTGCGCCCATGATTTGATCTTGGAATCTGTGGGACATCTTGTCAACCTAGTTATATTGTAGATATTTTCCAGAGGGCTTTTTTTGCTTTTATTATTTTTATGGAGGGGTTTAAAAAGGTTAAACAACATGTTATCATCATTGCTGTCTCTCTCATTTCATTTCTTAAATGATGATTTCCCCCAAATTTCAGTTCTTGACCCTCTATTCCATATATATATATATATATATATATATATATATATATTAAATATGTTTACTTAAGTAATTAAGTAAATATATGTGTGTGTATGTGTGTGTGTGTGTGTATACACACACATCTATATCTATATCTATCTATCTATCTATCTATCTATCTATCTATCTATCTATCATCTATCTATCTATATCTCATCAGGTCCTTTGTTTTTATCTGTATGTCCTCAACTCTGAGCCACATCTTCAGTCTCAACTTCTCCCTTGAGTTTGAATCCCTTATTTTTTGCTGCCACTTAGTGTCCTCACTTGGATGCTTCATGAGCACCTTAAACATACATCTTTATTATTGCACCTCCCCATACCTTCACTCCCTTTTCTCTTTTCTTGAGAAAATACCTTGATGGAGAGGAGATATATTTTTAATCAATTCAGTGTGGTTGACAAGAGATTCATTGTTCTAAAATATCTGGAATAGAATATACTTGTGATATTGATCTAAAAAAAGCCTTTGCCACTCTGATAGACTACAAAGGCATTTCACTGTTATTTTAATTTGATTGCTAGGTTACTAGGATGGTTCAATATCTTATCATATATATAATAGCCAATTATATTTTTCTATATTATCTCCCTGCATATGATTATAATAACGGGGAAGGGCCTATTCTGCTCATGTGTCTATATGTCATGATGATTAAAGGACTTCAACTGAAAACTCTATGTCATCATCAAAACCATTTTTTGAAAAAATATTTTGAATGACTATATATATAAAATATCTCCAGTAGAAATTTAACATGGATGATTAACATGTTATTTTTAAATAATAAGATTATTTTAAATATTGTTGAATAATGAATGGTCACCAAATTCTCCCTCATACCCGCTGACAATAATAATAGCCACCATTTATTCTACATTTGTAAGCACTTTACAAACATTGCCTCATTTAACATAGCCTCATGAAATTAGCATTTATTTCTGTGTTTTACTTGATTAAGGGAGCCTTAGATGTCCTAGACATATTGGCTGAGGTCACATAACTATTGGATGATAAAGACAGAACTGAAGCTCACTTTATAGCTCACTTTAAAGTCCACCTTCTGAACTATAATGCTCTGAGGCTTTTCCTCACTCAGTGATTTGTAACTCTGCTACACATTAAGGTCACTGGAGAACTTTAAAAAAGTATTGATGCCAAATCATATAATCCAGACAAATTACATCAGAATCTCTGGAGAGGTACCCAATCATTCGTATGTTATAAATGCTTTAAGTAATTGTAATGTACAGCCAGGATGAGAGCCGCTGCCAGTCATTATTAACCAGTGGGGCCAAGGAAATAGTTTTGATTTGTCAATTTCTAATCTTCAGTGTTCCATGTTATTCATAACACAACCTGTGTATAGGAACGATTCCGCCACCTTTGTCCTCCAACCTCTCTAACCACACTCTAGTTCACAATCTCTGTTCATACAAGCAATGGTAGGGATGTCAGGCCCAAATTGGGATGTATTCTCTAGATGCTAAAGTCAAACACAGAAGTAGAACTTCACTTATCCAAAGACTGCAGTAGACCAAGCCAAAGATGAGGATTTGAAAGGCAAATTTTAGGAGAGACTGAATCAAAAGTTGGGCAGAGAATCTTTCATCCAAAGAAGCAAAACAGAAAGAAAACCTGGGAATGAGGTTTTCTGGGGATAGAGATTTTTATAGAGCATTGGTGATATTGGATATGAGAAGAGAGCCATTAATGCAGAGGTCACAAACTATTGGCTCATAGATGTGTTTTGTTTGCCTTTGCTGACATGTCAAAAACCTTTGAGTTAAAGTTAAAACTAAGAGACTGCACATACAAATTGAATTCCAGCTTTAAAAAGATCTGAAGATATGGCAACATAAGACCATTGTTCTCACAAGGCAAAAATCAGTGGCCCTGGATAGTGGTTGGCTGCTTTCAACAGACTAGGGCAGGGATTCCAGTACTGGTCCATGGCCTGTTGGGAACTGAGCCACACAGCAGGAGGTTAGTGGTGGGTGCCCGAGCAAACCTTCAACAATATTTGCAGCCACTCCCCAGAGCTAGCATCACTACCTCAGCTCCATCTCAGACCATCAGGCATTAGATTCTTATAGGAGCACCGTTCCCTGGTACCAAAAAGTTGAGGACTGCTGGACTAGTTCCCCACAGCCCCTATAGAGCTCATGACACTTATTTAGGTGATGTGACCACCAATACTGACATCTGTTGGCATTGGTGGCTTCTGATTTAAAATTTCAAACTAGCCCGGACATTAAGTAGTCATTGAACACCAAGTTTTCATTTATTGATACTACGGTAGTCTTTGCTTTTGTCCAAGTATCCCTATAAGATGGTATGGATTCCAGTTCATTAGTTGATGGGCAGCACAATGCTATAACTCCTTGCCTCTCTCTTGCATTTAAGTGCTACAATCTGCCCCACTGTGTTCTTTCCTGCTTGTGATCTCTCTGTGTAGTCAACAGTCAGTATTCAGAGATTCTTTCCACTCAGAATCTGAGCAGAGAATGGATCCTCCATGGTGTTGCATTATGAACTTCCTGAATGTCATAATTACCTTTCACTCAAGCAACAGTTAATAGCCGAAGCATTCTCAGATCATGCAGCCTGTTTCAGCATCTGTTTTGCCTTAACCACCTTTCCTAGTAAATTTTAATAGGTAAATTCCTAGGAAAAGTCAAATGAACTTCTAACTATTCCTCTCAAGAATAAGCTTTTCTTTTTCTTTTTCTTTTTCTTAGAGTTGGTCTGCCCTATTTTCCTGAAGATTTGTTTCTGTATTTTTTCTTTAAAGACATAATAATGAAATTCTTTAAATTTGGCTGACCAGTTTGGGGAAAGGTCCAATGTTCTGAACTTTGTACTCCTGGTAGGGCCTGTCCTCCTTAAAGACATTAGTTAAAGAAAGGAAACCAGATCAGATATTTTCATAAAGTGTTTCCTCCTGGGAGAGCAAGACAATCTTGGAGTCTCTTTGCTCGATGTAAAAATAAATAAATAATTAAACAAACAGACAAACAAATAAATACATTAATCCCAGAGAACTCGTTTCCATTAGTAGGTTGAAAAGGCTAAATCCTTATGACTGTGTACTTAAGTTTATTTTATTCATATTCTTATGTATTCTAAGCGTTAAGAAAAATACCCCGAACTTAGATATAAAGTAAGATGACCATGTTCCTTCGTTGTCATACTCAAGCATTGTCTAGAGAGAGTATACCTTTGTTTCACTTACTGTTTACTGTTGGTTAGGGCTCAGATTCTATGAAATTATATGTTAAATTGTAGATTTATAAAATAGAAATGATTTTTGTCCATTTGAGATGCACGTGATTGTTCTCCTTTAGAAAAGATAATGACAAAGGTTATGGTTTTATTGCCCTGTAGATCACCAGCTGTATATCTACCCTCACAATCTTATTATAGCATTATTTTTTTCAGTGCCTAGATATGCTGTCTCTCCAATTCTCTTTGACCAAGCTTTACAACTCTGCTAGTTCCTTCATTAATGAGTAAAGCAAAAATTTTGAAGCACATTTATTCTAAACATAAGAGTTATGTTTTTATATTAAAAAATATATATATACTTTGACAACAGCCTTATCTCAAAAAGGAATTTTAGGTAGCCCCAATCTCCTATTCACATATAGAGCTTCTTTTCTCGGTTGCTGTGGGCTGCATCAGGCAAAACTTTGGAAGTACTTTTGTAGTTAGTGTATAAAATTAACTCTTTGTTGAGGAAGAGAGAACAGGTCAATTACCATGATTATCACGGGTTCATGTTTGCTGGGGGATGCAGACTCTGCTGCATTTCTCTTCTGACAAATGAGTCTTTCTGAGGTTCTCATCATCTATTCTATTCTATTTTTATGTATCATAGGACCTGAGCAGAGGAGGCTCATAAGGCCATCTGGCCTATGCCACTAGAGAATATCTTTGAGGCTTTCTAATAAAGATATTCCTGAAAGGTTAGATATAAATTCAAGTCAAAAACTCTTATTTCAAATGAGCTGAAATGTTTGCTTTGTTGTAAAGGGAATGAATTATATAATAATTGTAAAGAAATCACTGCATAGCTCTATTCTAAAATGGTGTCAGATTATGTTTAAATATCTTTAAATATATTATTTAAGGAAAAATATATTGTCTCTTCCAAATATTGGGGTAGGTTTGGAAAGTAAAAAAGTAATTAATTATCTGTGAAATGATATAGTAAAAAATAAAAGTGTTTGCAAGCTATGTAGTGTCATATTTTTGCACAAATGTTATTTATTATCAATAGAGTAATTAAATGTAACCTGAATGTCCCTAATTCTATAAATAACTGAGGGGGTCACCATTCCTTTGATAGCCAAATAAAATAACTGAGTCCATATCCCACATTTCACTTCAATAAACTCAGTACCCTCCTAAATATTTCTGAGAATTCCTAGAGAGTACACATCAACTGCAAACTCCAGTCAGCTTATTCTAGACTGCTTCTGGCTGTCGAGTTCTCTCCCATCTCCTCCCCATACATCTTTCTTGCCTTCTGTTTTTCTGTGGTTTAATTTACCCGCCAACATAATCATAGCCCTTTCTTAATTTCCCAAGAATATGCTAAACTAAATCTGACACTAATTTAGTAGTTAATAAAGGTCTGCTGAAATCATTGGAGGTTAATGAAGAATAATTAAGGTACAAAATAAGAAACAACTCAAAATTCTCTCAGGCTCTGCCGCTCACCATATTTCTGGATCCACTTTCCCGAGCCAGAGTCCTTTCTTTATAACTTTTTTTGCCCTTTACCCAGAGAGAGCTGAAAATCATTTAAAGTTATATCATATTCCACCTCACAGAGAATAGCCTTTGACATTATCACAAAGAGAACTTTAGTTCTCTTTTAATGAACCTCTCATTCTAGCCAATATCTTGGGTTTTACCTTTCAAAACCAGCAACCTTGTAAAGATTTGTTTCCCTAAACAAAAGACTAACTCCCTTACCCTCCTCCAAGGTATGTAAAAGTTGCTGTAGCCATTTTTCTCCCATCTACACTAGGAAGATCACCTAAATGGAGAAGCCAAATATATTTCTGAGGGAAAAGGAGACTTTGAGCCAACTTTTTAGAATATGTGACACTAATTTCTTATAGGATTTGATTTTTGTATATTAACCATGTGTCTAATAACCTTGCTAAATTCAGCCATTAATTCTAATAGTTAGTTTCGAATATTTTACATATGCAATTTTACATATGAGAGTTTTTCATTTTTCAATAGAAACTTTATGCCTTTTATTTATTTCTCTGGATTTCATTATAGAGACTAAGACCACCAGCACAAAGCTGAAAGAAGTGACAGTTGTAGACATCTTTTTCCGGTTCAGTCTGAAAATCAGGGGAAAGTGTTCAATATTTCAACTTTATGTATATTGTTGGCTGCAGGTTTTTGGACCTTCCCCTTATCAGATTAATGAAGTTTCCTTCTAGTTCAAGTTTGCTGAGAGTTTTTTATGGAATTTTATCAAATACCTTTTCTGAATCTATTGAGATGATTATATATTTGTTCTTTATTTTGTTAATGTGGTGAATTGCACTGATTGATTTTAGGACATTAAATCAATCTTTCATTCCTGAGATAAAACACACTTGCTGGATTTGATTTGTTTTTATTTTGTTTTGAATTTTTGTATCTTAGTCTGACAGAAATTGGCTTATAATTTTACTTTCTCATAATATCTTTGACAAATTGGCATCTCCAAATCTCATAAAACAAGTTGGAAAGTATTCCTTCATTCCCTTCTCTTAAATGTTTGAAAGAAGTTACCAGCAATGCCATCTGGGACTAGAGTTTTCTTTGTGGAAAGACTTTTAATTATAGATCAATTACTTTAACAGATACATGACTACTTAATTTTTCTATTTTGTGTGACTATTTTAATAAGTTGTGCTTTTCAAGGAATTTGTCTATTTCATCTAAGTTGTCATATGTATTGGCATAAAATTGTTTATAATAACCTTTTATTATCTTTTAAATATATATTGAATCATAATATTGGCATTTTATATTCTCTATCTTCTTCCTCTCTCACTCTCTTTTTTTTTTTGAGAAATCTTGCTAGAAGGTTATCAATTTCATTTCTCTCTCATTCATCTGCTTTCTATTTCATCGCTTCCTGATATTATCTTTATTATTTCCTCTATTCTATTTTATTTGTTTAATTTTCTATTCTGTTTCTAGCTTCTTTAAAAAAATTTTTTTTAATCGAGATATAATTGACATATAACACTATATTAGTCTCAGCTATTCAACATAATAATTTGATATTTGTATCCATTATAAAATGATCACCACAATAAGTCTAGTTGAAACCCATTACCATCATAATTAATTTTTTTTCTGTAAGGAGAAGTTTTAAGATTTACTTCCTTAGTAACTTTCAACTGTGCAATACAGTATTATTACTACAGTCACCATGGTATACATTATACACCCATGACTTATTTATGTTATAACTGGAAGTTTGTACTTTTGACTTCTTTTGCCCATTTTGCCCACCTCCCATGTCCCTGTCTCTGGCAACCACCAATCTGTTCTCTGTATCTATGAGCTTGGTTTTTTGTTGTTGTTAGATTTCACATATAAGTATTTGTCTTTTTCTGATTTATTTCACTTGTCATAATGCTCTCAAGTTCCATCCATGTTGTTGCAAATGGCAAAAAAAAAAAAAAAGATTTTATTCCTTTTCTATGGCTGAATACTATTACATTTTGTATATATACTACACCTTCTTTATTCATTCATTTGTTGATGGACACTTAGTTTTTTTCTCCAGCTTCTTGATATAGATACTTGGAAAATTGACTTAAAATCTTTCTTCTTTTCTAGTATAGGCTATGGTAGACATGGAGACTTGCCACTCAGATAACTTCAAGAAAGAACCTGCCCAGCAACTATGAATATAATTATCTGACAACCTCCAGCTATTATCTCCCTCTGGTATACTTTTGTTTTAAGTCAAGTATGTTCTTCTTGGAGAAACCTCCTGGGCAATGTCTGAGCAGAGAAGTGGTAGTTGATTGCATTCTCTTCTTGGGGCAGCTCCTAGCCAGTGACTTAAATAGATGGTGGGACAAGGGCCTAGCCATTTCCACCTAACACAGGAAATCTTCTAAAGGGCAACCTTTTCTCTGAAGCTCTTTTTGGGGTGCAGAGACCTTGGATCAAATTAGCATTGTGGTCTGATGTAGAATAACTTCTTGCTGGAAGTTATGGTAATGTTAATAAAACATGGCATCCCTAGGGATAAAATGGTTGACACAAAGATATATAATATAATATTATATACCTTTGAATATAATATTCAAAAGAAAGCAAGAATGAAAGAAAAGAGGACTGAAGATGTTCACTCTCCAAATAATTATGATTCTTTTACCAGTTTCTGGGTATTTTCTAATGACCTTAAAACAAAAACAACAACTTGATTTCTAGTTTTATTTCATATTTTGTATAATTTCAGTTTTTTGAAATTTGTTGAGACTTGCTTTATGGCCTAGTTATAGTCCATCTTGATCAATGTTCCATGTGTTCTTGAAAAGAATCTATAGTCTATATTATTGGGCACTATATAAGTCAATTAGGTTAAATTGATTAATCACGTTGTTTAAATCTATTACAATCTTGCTTATATTTTTACATGCTTGATCTATTAGGTACAGAGAAATATGTGTTTAAATCCCCAGTTATTCTACACAAATACCTGCACATGGGTGTTGATAGCAGCTTTATTCACAATTGCCAAAACTTGGAAGCAACCAAGATGTCTTTCATATTGGTTGAAAAGGATAAATAAACTGTAGTACATGGAGACAAAGGAATATTATTCATTGCTGAAAATAAATGAGCTTTCCAGCCATAAAAAGACATGGAGGAAACTTAAATGCCTATTACTAAGTCAAAAGAGCCAATCTGAAAAGGCTACATACTGTATGATTCAAACTATATGACATTCTGGAAAAGGCAATACTATGGAGACAGTAAAAAGATCAGTGGTTGCCAGGATTTAGAAGGTAAGGAAGAATGAATAGGCAGAACATTGAGGATTTTGGGGGGGGAGGGTGGAATAAAACTATTTTGTGTGATACTATAATGGATATGTCATTATACATTTGTCCAAGCCCATAGAATATACAACACCAAGAATGAATCCTAATGTAAACTATGGACTTTTGGTGGTAATGATGCCTCATCCGTTGTAACAAATGTTCTACCTCTGGTGAGAGATGTTGATAGTGGGGAAGGCTATGAATGTGTGAGGCAAAAAAGGATATGAGAAATCTCTACTTTCCTTTCAATTTTGCTATGGACCTAAAGCTGCTCCAAGAAGTAAAGTCTATTTTAAAAAGTCAAAGAAGGGAATTGACTGGGAAGGAGTTTGAGGAGAGCTCCTGTGGTGCAACTAATGTTCTCTTTTTGAACTGGGTGCATTCGCTCTCTGTAAATTCATTAAACTGTACACTCATACAAAAATTTTCCAGTTATGATTGAGAAAGAGGATCTATTCCTCTTTTAGGTCTGTTGTTGCTTTTCATATTTTGAAGTTAAGTTGAAGTTAAGTATACTTCAACTTATAATCAACTTATATCAACTTATAATTTCAACTTATAATTTCTGTATTGTCCCATTGAATTTACCTCTTTATCATTATGAATGGTCCTTCTTTTATAGTACTTCTTGTCCTTAATACTGCTTTGTCTAATATTAATATAACCTCTCTAGCCATCCTTTGGTTAGTGTTCTTAGGTATATTTTTTCCATCCTTTTACTTCCAACTTTGTAAACAGCATGTAATTGCATCTTATTTGTGTTATTCATTCATAATTTAAGTACATTATGATCATTAAATTTGGTCTGTATGATACTGATTCTTTGAAATGTATTGAAGTCTAGCATGTGACAAATTTTCATAAATGCTTTCTGTGTTTTTTAATGTGCTATCTATTTGAATAAGCTTATTTATTGTACTGTTCCAATATTCTATAGTTTTTCTCATTTTTTTGTTAGTTTCCTTAGTTTACTAAATACTGAGAGTAAAATCTCCCATTATTAATGTAGACTTGTAACTTTCTTTGTAGATCTGTCAATTTCTATATCATATACTTTGAAGTTATGTTATTCATTGCATACAAATTTAGAATCGTGTATTTGGGGTTAATTGAGGCTTTTAAATCGTTTTTGTGACATTCTTTATTGCTAGTAATGCCTTTTACCTTAAAGTCTACATTTTGTGATATTAATATAGCTACTCCAGGTTTTTTGTTAGTATTTATCTGATTTGTTGTTTTCCATATTTGACTTTCAAATTTTGTATTTTTACATGATTTACTCATTTTTGCCCCAATAATATAAGGACCTTGAAATGCATTAACTCTTATCACCCATATCCCAACTCATATACTATAGTTTTTCAGTATTTTATTTCTGGCCTATTTTTCCCACTTACTATCACGATTGTTTGATAGAGTCAATGCTTGTTTGAATTTCCCCACATGTTCACCAAAATCTTTGCTCACCACTCTTTTACATCTCAATTCTTCCATCTGTGATCACTTTTATTCTACAGGAAGTACACCTTTCAGAATTTAATTTTAGTGTGAATCTTTAATTTTTGTCTGTCTCTATAGTTTGTTTACCCTCTTCACTGAAAGTTAGTTTTTTTGCTTACAGAATTTTAGGTTGACAATTATTTTCTTTCAACTTATTGAATATATTTATTCTATTATCTTCTCACTTCTATTGCTGTTATGAGAGGTTAGCAGTTTAATTGCTACTTATTTGTTGATGATTTCTTTGACTTTCTTTTAAGATCTTTTTCTATGCAATGTTCTGAAATTACACTATAATATGTCTAGGTGTTGATTTGCAGGTATATTTGTTGGGCTTCCTATACATGAGCATTCATGTCTTTTATCAATAATTCTGAAAAAATCTCACCTATTATCTGTAGAACATTTCTTATTACCCTACTGTCTTATTCTAAAACTCTGAGTAGACAGAAAATAGGACCTTTTAATTTTTTCATGTCCATTAACCTTTATTTCAATATATGAGTTTCACAGATCTTGATAAATTCTTGTCAAATCTTTGATGCCTTTACAAATATTTGTTGAGCCATTTCAGATGGTGCTATAATATTTGCTTTGACTATTTAACATAACTTAGAAAACTGAAGAGGAGAACCTATTGTATATTTCTATATTTTGACTTACTGCATTATTTTTTTGTCCATCCTGTTATTCCAAGATTCTTTATCACTTTCCTTCTGTTTGGAGAGCTTCTTTTAGCTATTCTTTTAAGGTAAGTGTGCTGGTGACAAATTCTTTTTGCTTTTCCTCTTTATTTTCTCTTTATTCCTGAAGGACATTTTCACTGAGTAGAGAATTCTGGGTTGACAGTTTTTATTTTTTCTTTCAGCTCTTGAAAAATATTGTGCCAAATCCTTTTGGCCTTCATGTTTTCTTCATGCCTTAAACTTCTATAGCTATGTCTTTAGTCTCAACCTCTTCTTTGAGCTTCGGTCCCTTATTTTCTGATGTCATTAGGCATCCTCAACTGGATGCCCCATGAGCACCTTAAACAAACATCTTTATTATTTTACCTCTCCCAAATACTCACGCCTGTTTTTCTTTTCTTGGGAAAATACTTTTGTGGGAAGGATTTATTTTTCTAACCAATTCAGTGTTGTTAGCAAGAGATTCTCCCAGTGTTTTTTAAAGCCAAACTTTTTTTCCTTGCAATGAATGAGGATTTGTCTGGATAACTGCTTATTTAAAGGCATTAAAATGTGCCTTATTTTTTGTTTTGTTATTTTTTTTAAATTGTGAACTGCTTATTTTTATTAGAAATGTGTCTGTGGAGATTCTTTGAGGCCTGGGTGGAAGTTGGAAACTTTTTTTTCTCCACCAGTCACTTTGGAGTACTACTAATCCATGACCACCTCAAGTTAAATATTCCTTTAGAGGTTTTTCAGAATATATAAGTAACAGGAACCCAAATCCACTTGAAGTCCAACTTGTGGTTAGTAATTCCCAGGGGATTATTTTAATTTTACTCCTCACTGTAGAATTGAGACAGTTATTTTCCTTGCTGTTCCCTTCTGCTTGGTGGGGCTGCACTGTGGGTAAAGTTCTTTGGACTTCCAGCATTTTAGGAGAACCTCATTTTCATTCTCCACCTTGGGTGTGCTCTAGGCTTTACCTTCTGTCCCCTGCACCTGGTGCAGTCATTAAAATGCAAGGATTCCGGATGCTTAGAGAGATAGCAAGCAGCAAAGCCAGGAGCTCAAAACAAGCAGTTTGTTTCCAGAAGACAAGTTCTTCAGTTCCACTATGGATCTATTGTGCAGAAATGAGGTTGAGACCTCATAAAGCTCAACTTGCTCTACTGGAATGTCCATAAATATTCCTTGCTTCAAATGAGAAAAAGTAATGGATGAGTTTGGGAAGGAAAACCAGCATTTTAGATATCAGAGGGAGGTTAGAAACATGGCAAAGTGAGAGATGTCTCCAGATTCCTCCCCTTGAAAAACAATAACCTGAACATCTAAAACTCAACAAAAAACACCCAAACTGCGCAACAGCACATCTGAGTGTGGGATCTGTGCATGAGAGCTAACACAGGTCAGAACATTGGGAGTCGGGCAGTAGACTGGGAGAAACAAAGAAGCTGCTTCTTTCAGGAGGAACTTCCTGAAGGAGGAGAGGGGAGGAGAGAAGGTGCAGTGGGTTCCCTGAACAGCCCTGCCAGGGGAAGCTGTTAGCTCCACATGGTCAGTGGCAGTGCACAGTCATCAGGGTAGAAAGCAGAGAAGTGGACAAGTAGAGAAGCAGAATGGCAGAGAAACAACAGTTAATTATTATCAGCCGTGGCTGCAAAAAGCAAGACCCCCATTCCCCAACTCAGAGAGCCCTTCCCTGCATATCCTCCAAGACCCAACACCGTGGAGCCCCAGGGGAATCTGAGCAACGCTATCGAAACTGTTGCTAACATTGACAGAGACTGACACTGAGGATAATGAGTGTGCTTGAATATCTATAAGGAAAAAAAAGACATTACTAAGACTTTATGTAAAGCAGGGATCTAGAGGTTTAGATGCCACCTACTGAAAACCAAAAGAAAAATGCTTTCTTTGCAATAGGCTAAACAGAGACCTTTATATAATAAATCTTCTTTCTGGAAAAAAAAATCAGAATACGTCTCTATTAATGCCCAGGTGGAGAAATAGTCCATTAAACACCATGAACAACCAAGGTGACAAAGCATTTCAGAAAGAAAGGGAAAAAAATCTCCAGAAAATAAACTTACGGATATGGAAATATCCGACTTAAATGACAGAGAATTCAGGATGGTACTTCTGAAAAAAACTCAGTAAGATCAAAAATAATTTATATCAACAATTTTGAGAATTGAAAAAAAAACTAGATGAGTAGGATGAGTTCTATAATAAGGAGATGAAGATCGCACCGCAAGAGATGGAATATAAAATAACAAGCTTGAGAACTAGAGTCGACTAACTGGAGGAAAGGAGCAGTGATATCGAAGACAGAAATCTAGAAATAAATCAGAAGGAAGAAGAGAGAAACCGAAGAATGAAAAATAATGAAAGAGAAATAGAAATACAAGAACTAGCTAATACCATCAGGAAAGGAACATAAGAATAATGGGCATTCTTGAAGGGGAGGAAAAGGAGAAGGGACTAGAAAGCATTTTCAGACAAATAGTTGACAAGAATTTCCCAAATCTAAGGAATGAGCTGGAGCTTGAATTAAGAAGTCAACAGAACACCTAATTATCTCAACCCAAAAAGGCTTTCTCCAAGACACATTATCAAAAATCAAAATTATCAAGAATCAATGACAAAGAAAGAATTCTCAGGGCAGCCAGGGAAAAGAAGATGGTAACTTACAAAGGAAAACCCATTAGATTATTGTTGGACTTCTCAGCACAAACCTGGCAAACTAGAAAGGAGTAGAATCAAATATTCAAACTACATATGAAAGGAACTACTAGCCAAAAATAATGTATCCTGCTAAGCTCTCTTTTAGATATGAAAAAGAAATAAAGACCTTTCCAGACATACAAAAATTGAGGGATACTCCACTATGAGGCCTGCACAACGAGAAATACTGAAAAGGGTCAGCTCACCTAAAACAAAATGACAAAAAAATACGTAACTGTGATTAAGATGACCAGCAGGCAGATAGAAGCAGAGGAGTGTAACCCTTACTAAGAACAGGGCATTATAAACTTAAACAATGAGAAGAGATTTGCTGTAGCAAGATAGTAATGAATATTCAGCATACATAGGGACAAAGTGAGACAACAATGACAGATAAGGAGAGGATTCAAAGATCCAAATTCACAAGAGAGAATGGAGAAAAGGCACACGCAGAAGAAAATGGCCGACTGTATGTGTATATATATATATATATAACTGTCTTTTATATATTCGTAATGGTAACCACACTCCAAAGATTCAGAACTGAAGTATATACACAAAACAAGAAAGACTAGAGAGAAAACCCACAAAACTCAACCAAAATGAAAAAACAAAACGAAACAAAACGAAACAAAACAAAACAGACACACAAAGACAAGGATGCAATGAAAACACCAAGCTACCAGAAAGCAAAAGATAAAATGGCTAAAAGAAGACCTCATATTACAAGAATCACCCTAAATGTAAATGGACTGAACTCACCAATAAAAAGGCACAGAGCTGCAGAATGGATCAAAAAACAAAACTCAACCACATGCTGCCACCAGGAGACACATCTCAGTTCCAACGACAAATATAGACTCAAAGTGAAATAGTGCAAAATGATATTTCTGGATACAAAATCAACGTTCAAAAATCCATTGCTTTCCTATACTCTAATAATGAAGTGTCAGAAAAAGAAGTGGAAAAAATAATTCCTCTTGCAATTGCAACAAAAATAATAAAATACCTAGGAATAAATCTTACAAAACATGTGAAGGAACTATATAATGAAAACTAGAAGACCCTATTAAAAGAAATCAAAGAAGATACAAAGATATGGAAAGATATTCCATGTTCTTGGATTGGAAGAATCAACATAGTTAAAATGACCATATTGTCTAAAGCATTATACAGATTTAATGCAATCCCCACCAAAATCCATCGGCATTTTTTAAAGAAATGGAACAAAAAATCATCAGATTTGTATGGAAACACAAAAGACTCTGAGTTGCCAATACCATCCTCAGAAAAAAGAATGAGGGTGCATGTATCACTCTGCCCAACTTCAAATTATACTACAAAGCGACAGTGATCAAAACGGCATGGTATTGGCAGCAAAACAGACACACGGACCAGTGGAACAGAATTAAGAGTCCACAAGTAAACCCATATTTATATGGGCAAATAATTTTTGACAAAAAAGCCAAAAACATATAGTGGAGAAAGGAAAGCCTCTTCAATAAATGATGCTGGGAAAACTGGAAAGCCATCTGCAAAAAAATGAAACTAGACTGTTGTCTATCTCCACACACCAAAATTAACTCAAAATGGATTAAGGACCTGAATATAAGACCTGAAACAATAAAATGCATAGAAGAAAACATAGAAACTAAACTCAAGGACCTTGGTCTTAAAGAGGATTTTATGAACTTGACCTCAATGGTAAGAGAAGTAAAAGTTAAAATAAATGAATGGAACTACATCAAACTGAAAAGCTTCTGCTCAGCAAAAGAAATCATCAACAAAGTAAAGAGACAACCATCCGAATGGGAAAATATATTTGCAAGCATTGCCTCCGATAAGGGCCTAATATCCAAAATATACAAAGAAGTCATATAACTCAATAACAACAAAAAAACAAATGATCTAATCAAAAAATGAGCAGAGGTCCTGAACAGACACTTCCCCCTAGAGGACATACAAATGACCAACAAATATTTGAAACGCTACTCAACATCGCTAGTTATTAGGGAAATGCAAATCAAAACCACAATGAGATGCTATTTCACACCTGTTAGAACAGCTATAATCAACAGGACAAGTAATAACAAAGGTTGGAAAGGATGTGGAAAAAAAGGTACCCTCATCTACTGCTGGTGGGACTGCAAATTGGTAAAACCACTAAGGAAAACAGTATGAGGTGCCTCAAAAAACTAAGAATTGATCTACCATATGATCCAGCAATCCCTCTACTGGGTATTTACCCCAAAGACTTGAAAACCCATATCTGAAAAGGTATTTGCACACTGATGTTCATAGCAGCATTATTCACAGTGGCCAGGACATGGAAGCAACTGAAGTGTTCTGTGATAGATGATTGGATAAAGAAGCTGTAGTACATATATACAACGGAATATTACTCGGCCATAAGAAGAGATGAAATACTGCCATTTGCTACAACATGGATGGACCTCAAGATAATCATGCTAAGTGAAACAAACCAGACAAAAATTGAAAATCACATGATATCACTTATATGTGGGATATAAACCTAAAACCATCAAATGAACAGGAGAAACAAATAGAGACTCATGGACATGGACTATAGACTAGTGGTTACCAGAGGGTAGGGGATGGGGGAGGAGGGGGTAGATATATGGTTAAAGGGGGTCAAATATAGAGGAAGAGGGAGAGGGTAAGTAAGTAAAGGGGATCAAATATATAGTAGCTGAAGGAAACTGGACTTTGGATGGTAAATACAATAGAATATACAGATGTCAAATTATAATGTATACCTGAAAATTATATAATTGTATTAACCAATGTTACCTCAATAAACTTAATAAAAAATATAAATAAATAAAAAAATTCAAGAATAAAAAAAACAGTGAGATATTACTTCACTCCTATCAAAATGATTATCATCAATAAATTAACAAACTACAAGTATTGGTGGGGGTGTTGAGAAAAGGCAATCCCCCCTGTTGATGTATTTGCAAATTGATATAGGCACTATGGAAAACAGTTTGGAGTTTCTTCAAACAATTAAAAATAAAACTACCTTTTGACATAGCAATTGTACTTTTGGATGTTTATCCAAAGAAAATCAAAACATTAATCTATAAAGATCTATGCACCCTGATGTTCATGAAGTGCTATTCACAATAGCCCAGATATGAAGCAACCTAAATGTTCACTGAAAGATGACTGGATAAAGAAGTTATTATACAAATACACAATAGAATATTACTCAGCCATAAGAAAATAAAATCTTACGATTTGCGACAACATAGATGGACCCAGAAAGTACTATGTTGAATAAAATAAGTCAGAGAAAGATAAATACCATATGATTTCACTTATATGTGAAAACAAACCAAGTAAATGAAAACAGAATCACAAATACAGAGAACAAACTGATGATTGCCAGAGGGAAGAGGTGTTGGGGGGCTGGGTGAAAATGGTGAAGATATGAAGATGTATAAATTAGTAGTTACAAAATAGTCAGGGGATATAGAATACAATATAGGGAATATAGTCCACATTATTGTAATGGCTATGTGTAGTGCCACATGAGTGCTAGATTAATTGGTGGGATCACTTCATAATTTATACCAATATCTTTATATTATTGAAACTAATGCAAAATAATAATAAAATATATATACATAAAGAAATTGAAAAAGTACAAATGTGTGAAAAGATATTCTGTGTTCTTGGATTAGAACAATTAATATTGTTAATACATTCATACTGCCCAAAGCAATCTACAGAGTCAATGCAATCCCTATCAAAATTCCAACGTGATTTTCCACAGAAATAGAAAAAAAAAACCTTAAAATTTATATGGAACAACAGAAGACCTTGAATAGCCAAAGCAATCTTGAGAAAGAAGAGCAAAGCTGGAGGCATCACACTTCCTGATTTCAAAATATATTTCAATGTTACAGTAATCAATACAGTATAGTACTAATATAAAAAGAACAGATGACACATGAACCAATGGAACAGAACAGACAGCTTAGAAATTAATCCACACATATAGGGTTACATTATCTTTGACATAGTCAGCAAGAACATACAATGAAATAAGAATATTCTCTTTATTAAATGGTATTGAGAAAACTGGATATCCATATGCAAAAAAAAAAAAAAGAAAGAAAAGAAACTGTATACCTATTTTACAACATTCACAAAAATTAACTTGAACTGAATTAATCACATAAATGCAAGACCTGAAACTATAAAACTCCTAGAAGAAAACAGGGAGGACTCTCCTAGACACTGGTTTTTGAATTGATTTTTTTGGACATGACACCCAAAGCATAGGCAACAAATGCAAAAATAAACAAGTGGGATTATATCCAATTAAAATGCTTTACATAGCAAAAGAATAAACAAAATGAAAAGGCAGTCTATAAAATGAGAGAAAATATTTGCAAATCATATATCTTAAATAACTCAATTAAAAAGTGAGGAAAGGACCTGAATAGACTTTTTCTCAAAGAAGACATATAAATGGCCAACAGGTACATGAAATGGTCCTCAACATCACTAATCAAGAGGGAAATTGAAATCATTTTCCTGACATCTGTTAGAATTGTTATTATCAAAAAGACAAGAGATAATAAATGTTGGAGAGGGTGTGGAGAAAAGGGAACCCTTGTGTATTGTTGAGGGGAATGTAAATTTGCACAGCCACTAAGGAAACTGTATGGGGCTTCCACAAATACAGCTACTATATGATCCAGCAATCCCACCTCTGGGTATTCATCCAAAAGAAATGGAATCAATATCTCAAAGGGCTATCTGCACTTCCATGTTCATTGCAGCATTATTCACAATAGCCAAGATATTGGAACACCTTACTGTTAATCAACAAGTCAATGGACAAAGAAAATATAGTACACACACATGCACACACACAATGGAACATTATTCAGCCATAAAAAGGAAATCCTGCCATTTGCAAACACATGAATAAATAGGTGAACATTATGCTAATTAAAATAAGCCAGACACAGATAGACAAATACTGAATAGTATTACTTATATGTGGTATCTACAAAAGAAAAAGTTGAACTCATAAAAACAGAGTAGAGTGGTTGTGCTCAGGGGTTGGGGGTGTGGAAGAAATAGGGAGATGTTGGTCAAAGGAAACAAAGTTTCTGTTATAAGATGAATGTGTTCTGAAGATCTAATATGCAGCATGGTGATTATAGTTACACTATTGTACTGTACATCTGAAGTTTGCTAAGAGTGTAGATCTTGTGTTCTCACTGCAAACAAAAAAACAAACAAACAAACAAAAAAACAAGGGACAGTGTGAGATGATAGATGTGTTAATTAACTTGATTTTGGTAACCATTTCACAATGTGTATGTATACCAAACCATCATATTGTACACTTTAAATACATACAATTTTGTCAATTTTACCTCAGTAAAGTTGAAGAAAAAGTATCTTGGAAATTAACTTTTAAAAATATACACATGTGGTCAGCTAAGATATAATATAAAAGTGGCCTCAGAGGTAAATATTTTAAATTATTCTCATAATGAAGAAGAAGAAAGCTAAGCAAAAAAATGTTAAGTGAATTGTGCAATGTCTAAATTAGAACCTGGATTTAGCAATGGGATCCATGCTCTTTATCTCTCTGCCTCTCAGGTATCCCTCATTGTACTGCCCCACTGTGCCAGACTGTCATCTCTTGATATGTGAATTTCATCTCACTCAACTTTTAGTCTCATACAGTCAAGTATTATGCTTTGCACATAAGTATTCATAAATATTCTGTTAATTGAAAAAATTTTACACTTTGGAGGGGGAGATATATACAGCCAATAGTTGGAAATATAGTGGTTGAGCTTATGAGAAAAGTCAAGAAGTGAAGAGTAGGGGCATCAGTGGCACATAGGTCGTAGCTAGATGAGAGTGCTGAGTTCAAGGCTATAAAGGAAGAGGGCCAAGCCAGAATTTCTGAGAGTGTCCGCATCTGTGGGTATGCACAGAGACTGGTGGTTGTCCATTATTATCCATTCTCACCTTCTTCCATAATAACCCACATTTATAATTGAACACAGAATTGTCAAAATAAAGATTACATATCCAGCTTCCTTTGTCACTAGGTGTGGCCACAGGACTAAGTTTCAGATAAGAGAATTAAGAATTGGTGTCATGTTATTTCTTTCAGAAACCTGTCTAATAGACCTTTGGCACATGACCTTTGTCCTCTTATTCTTTGTCCCATGTTTCATCCTGCTTCTTGGACTTGTGATGTGAAGGGCTGGAGTTCTAGCAGTCTCCTTGGGTCATGGGGATGGGTGCTACACTCTAAGGATGGAGCAGTAGAGGCTCCAGGGCTCTAGATGACTTTGTGGATTCTCTATACCAGCCTTGGATTGCTGATCCCCAGAATTTGGTATTAGGAAAAGGTGACTTCTACCTTGTTTAAGCCACTGTTATTGTTGGTCTCTGTTACTTGCATCCAAACTTAATCCCAGGAACAAGAAGAGGCCAAAGACTTTGAAAAAGAGTGATACAGTGTCATGGAAACTGGTCGGAGAGGATGTGACCCACAATGTCAGAGAGGTTGAAGCCTGAGGACAAAGACACTGTATTTGATGGCTCAGAGGTCACTGGTGGTTTTAAGTTCATACTGTCCCAAATTAACTGTAAACCAAACTATATGAAAAGCCTCTTTACAGTATCTTCAAATACTCAAAACTTGCCAGTTGAGCTATATCTTGAGATCTGGAAGTTGCCTATGTATTATGAGGAGAAAAAAAATATTTGCAGACTCAGACTCACCTCATCTGCAAAGACTGTATCAGCCTTCAGGGAATTAGTTAGATCCCATTCTTCACTAATATAGAGGGTGAAGAATGAGTGAAAGTCAAGAAGTTTTCCTCACCCCTACCTGCCACTTCACTTGGCCAATGCCTAAAGTCACTTCTTCAGACAAGTACTCCCTGGACATCCTTGGTGTAGTCTCTCATATCTCCCTAAATTTGTCCTCCATATAATATCTGGTTTAATATATGTCTTCCTCAATGGTTTGTTAGTTCCATGAGGCCTTGGATCCTGTCTGGTATGTTCATTGTTGTGTCTTCAGGGCCTAGACAAATGCCCGGCAAAGAACAAGAGCTCAGTTTAGTGCATGAAGTTTCTCCTTGCAGTGCTGGTGCCAAAACTCTCAATGTTTGGCTTAGTTTTTCCCTTGTGCACAAGGGGAAGCTTTTTGAAGTTGCTTCTTCCCTTGGCTTCTCAGTATTTTAATTTTAAAAATGGTGATGAAGAAAGAAGGGAAAGTGGAATTCTTGTTTAAAATCTACCTGTGTAGGTATGGATAGTATCTTACTTAATTCCCCTTTCACCCACTGAGGGCCCCAGGAAACCAATTAGTAATACTAGGACTATGTGATACTCAAGGATCACTCAGGAGCTGGAGGAGTGAAAGAGGCTCCTGAAGTTCTCCCAGAGTATCTTCCAGGGTAAAAGTACTTTAGTAGGTACTCTAGATCAGTAACTATTAGAACATCATTTCCAAGGAAGAGTAGCATTCTGATTTCTCATATTCCGGCCTCTATCTCCCCTATGGCCTTATCCCCTCATTTCCTCTGTCCTCAGTGAGAGCCATCAGTCTTCTCCAACACATCTTGGGCCCATCTGGATCTGTGCCTTTGCTCAGGTAATCTACTTCTGAAAGTCCTCTCTTCCTCTGTCCTTGCATCCCAAATGCTACCCATAATCAAAACATTAAATGCATCCTCTCTGGAAAGTCTTCCCTAGTCACCCAGCAGGCACACATCTTTCTCCTCTGAACTCCAACACCTACCGTCTAATATTTCCTTGAAAATTAGCACATTTTATCTTGTGGTATTACTGTTATTTTCATACGGATATTCAGTTTCCTGAAAGGATGCTGCCTTGGGCTTCTGTGCAGCCCTTGGGTATCTAGCAGACTGCCATGTAGATTACAGTAAATAACCGATTGCAGCATCCTGTTTCTTAGCTATGCTCTCCTTCTTCTAAAGTGGAAAAGAAAACACACATGTGACAACACCAACTCCTTCATCCCCTGGTTATGTTGCTTTCATGGCTTCTCATCTTGGACAGTCAGACATATCACAAGATGAGAGGAACTTAATTTATTCTCTTATCTCAAAAAAACCCACAATCTGCTACGGCTAGTAACTTATACACTGTAATAGATAATTATAAGTAAGATAAATGTAGTTGTTTGGCAGCAAGCTTTAAATACACACATACATTTCAGTGTTTCTTCTCACTGGATTTTCTGATGCGTTGGAATTGATCTGCAATCTCATCGAATTGTAAAGTATACACTATCTTCTGAGGCCTCTAAATCCAGAAGGTCGAAACAGAGATAATAGAATGGCTAGCAACCTGTTAGGTAGAATGGTTAGCAGGTTATATTTTTTCAGCCAAAAGGATGACAGCTTCATTCTCACCATGCTGCAGAGATTGCCTCTAAGCAGTTCCTCCTTTGTCTCTTTGCCATTGTCAAAGGCTTTGGCTGAAAAGAAGGGTGGAGATAGGCAATGGTCAGAAGAGTAACCTCTTCTCCCGACATAACAATGATTCTAATTATCAAAGACTCCTTTACAACAATTCTTCATAGTGACTGTGTTAGTTAGGATTCCCCAGAGAAACAAAACAAGTAAGATTATCTATCTATCTATCTATCTATCTATCTATCTATCTATCTATCTATCTATCTATCTATCTATCTATCTATCTATCTATCTCTCTCTCTCTCTCCCTCCCCACTCCTATCTATCTATCTATCTATCCATCTATCATCCATTTGAGAGATTTATTACAGGAATTGGCTCACCATTATGGAGGCTGAGAAGTTCCATAACCTTGTGTCTGCAAGCTGGAGAACCAAGAAAGCCTGTAGTTTAATTCAGTCTGAGCCTTAAGGCCTGAGAACCAGGGGACCACTGGTATAAGTCTTATAGTCCAAAGGGCTAAGAAATAGGAGCTCTAATATTCAAGGGCAGGAGAAAGTGGATGTCTCAGCTTTTTATTAGGCCAAAAAAGATGATGATTTGTATGTGTACATTGTGAAATAATCACTACAATCAATCTAATTAATATATCCATCACCTCATACAGTTACCTTGGTTTCTTTTTCTTTCTTTTTTCTTTTTTTTTTGGTGATGAGAACACAAGGTCTACTCTTTTATCAACTATACAGTACAGTATATCTACAGTACAGTATTGTTAACTATAGTTACCATGCTGTACATTAGATCCTCAGAGCTTATTGATTTTATAACTGAAAATTTCAACACTTCGATGAACATTATTCACCATTCTACTCTGTTTTTATGAGTTTGACTCTTTTTTTTAATTACATATATAAGATGCCATTCAATATTTGTCTTTTGTGTCTGGCTTATTTTACTTACCATAATGTCTCCTATGTTTATTCATGGTGTCGCAAATGGCATGATTTCTTTTTTGTGGCTGAATAATATTTCATTGTGTATATATATTCTCATTTTCTTTATCTGTTCATTCATCAATAAACAGGTTGTTTTCATTATCTTGGCTATTGTGAATAATCTTTGAGATACTGATTTAATTTCTTTTGAATATATACCCAGAAGCGGGATTGCTGAATCATATGGTAGCTCTATTTTTAATTTCTTGAGGAAGCTCCATACTATTTTTAATGGTGGATATACTAATTTACTTTTCCCCAACAATGTACAAAGGTTTCCTTTTCTCCACATCCTCGCCAACATTCGTTATTTCTTGTCTTTTTGATAATAAACATTCTAACAGGTGTAAAGTGATATCTCGCTGTGGTTTTGATTTGCATTTCCCTGATGATTAGTGATGTTGAGCATTTTTTAATGTACCTGCTGGCCATCTGTATGTTTTCTTTAGAAAGAAAGTCTATTCAGGGCTTTTGATGATTTTTAAAATTAGATTATTTGTTATTTTTGTTATTGAGTTGTATGAGTTCCTTATATATTTTGGATATTAACCCCCTATCAGATATATGATTTGCAAATATTTTCTCCCATTTTATAGATTGCCTTTTCATTTTGTTTATTCTTTTGCTTTACGAAACATTTTAATTGTATATAGTCTCACTTGTGTACTTTTGCTTTTGTTGCCTATGGTTTGGGTGTCATGTCCAAAAAAATTATTGCAAAAATAATGTCTGGGAGATTTCCTCCTGTTTTCTTCTAGGAGTTTTATAGTTTCGGGTCTTACATTTATGTGATTAGTTCAGTTCAAGTTAATTTTTACGAATGGTATGAAACAGAAGTCCAGTTTCATTTTTTTGCATGTGGCTATCGTGTTTCCGACATCATTTATTGAAGAGACTATCTTTTGCTCACTTTGTATTTTTGGTGCTGTTGTCAAATGCTAGTTGACTGTATATGCATGGGTTTGTTTCTGTACTCTCTTTTCTGTTCCATTGGTCTATATGTCCGTTTTTTTTTTTTTTTGTTAGTACCATGCTGTTTTGATTACTATAGCTTTATAATATAGTTTTGAAATCAGAACGTGTGATATCTCCAGCTTTGTTCTTCTAAGATTGCTTTGGCTATTTGAGGTCTTTTGTGGTTCCACAAATTTTAGGATTTTTTTTTTTTTTAATTTCTGTGAATAATACCACAGGAATTTTGGTAAGAATTGCATTGAATTGGTTGTTGGTTTTCATGTTTTCCAAATATCCTGTAAGTGAAATGATGTGATTAATAGCATGGATTCTGGGGCCTGTTAGATAGTCTAGGTTTTAATTCTGGCTCTATTACTTTTACTAACATAACTTTTCTGTGCCTCAATGCAGATAGTTACAGTACGTACAAAAATACAGATAGTTATAGTACCTACCTAATAAAGTTCTTTAGGAGGATAAAAAGAGTTAGTACATGGAAAGCTCTTAGAACAGGCCTGGCAAATACAATGCACTGTAGAAGTGTCTGCTGCTCCTGTTGATATTACTACTACTATTATTGGGAGTGGGGAAGGGGATCCATTTTTAAGAATTATGATTCAGAATTATTGATAAAAGCAATTTAAAGAGAATGGACCTGAATTTAGACACACTGTGTTTCAAGTTCAGGCTCTGTTACTAACTTTGTGAACTTAAGCAAGAAACTTACATCTTTAAGTGTCAGATTCTTTGTCTGTAAAATAGAGTTAATATTATTAAACACACTGTATAGTTGTCAGAGTATAAATTTAAGTTAATGATTGAAAAATCCTTCCTATAGTCCTGGCACACAGTAAATACTAAAAAATATTAACTGTGTTTCTTATATCATTCCTATTGCTTTACTTTCTTTAAAGAATACTTTCGGTGGTGCGCTATCAGTTCGAATTTAGTGATTTTGGTTCTTTCAAATACTTTGCTTGTCTGTTTTAATAAATATTATTTTCGTAACATAGAATAAAAAGTATAATAGAGAGAGAGTATGATGCTGTTTTTTTTTTTTCCTCACTTAAATGTGTAGTTAGAAGAAACCCAATCATTCAAATCAGAGGCCATTAACAAAGCCCCATATTTTACTCATTGGCAAACTTCCTAATTATAAGAGAAGTATCAGAGAGAAAATATACATCTCTAAAGAGCTAGTCTCACAAATTTAGCTTATCAAATGATGGCAAATGCCTCATGCAATCAAATAAAACAACAGATTCATAGAAAGTCATATAATTTAGAGAGAGCCATCATTTTTCTTTGGAAATATAAGAAATAATCTTTTTCTAAATCATGTTTTGAAAAAACTCAAAAGAAATACCAAACCAGTGATGCTCTTATATTTTTATTTCATAAAATGACATAATAAAAGTGAATGCCTAGAACTATGGCAGGATTTGGTTTTCTAAATAAAGTAGCACTGGTTGAATGACCGAGATGGTGGATTGTCCTGAAAAGATAGACAATTCTTTGTGTGTCCCACTCTGCAAAAAACAATTCTGAATTAGAATGAAATACAGCTGAAGTTAGACAGATTAAATACCAGAAACTTAGTTGGAAAAATACAGAAACAGATGTATAGATTATTTGACAGAGGGGTTGGAAAACCACAGACTAAAGGCCAAATCTGGCCCACCATTATTTTGTAAATAAAGTTTAATTGGTACATAGCATCATTCATTTACTTATGTATTGTTGATGGCTTCTTTTATGCTATAACAGCAAAGCTGAGTAGTTGTGACAGAGACTGCATTACCCACGAAGCCTAAAATATCTACTCTCTGGTCCCTTACAGAAAAAGTTTGCTTACTCCTGGTCTAGATAAAAATTAACTAAGTCTGTTCAATTAAAGAACTATAAACAATGTTAAAAAGCAAATGGTAAAATGGAGAGAATATATGCAACATATATAGTAAATAATGGGTTAGTAGCTTTAAAATATAATATAAAAATATAAAAATGTATTAATATCTAAATCAATAAGAAAAATGTAAATGGTACTGACAGAAAAATAGGCAAATGTGACAAATATTTTATTCATTAATGAAAAACTATGATCTAATGAAAAATTGACAATATCACTAATAATCCAGGAAATGCAAATTAAAATGATAAAACTGTTTTGCAAGTAAAATGGCAAAACATTTTTTTAAAATTTTTTGAAAGATAATACTCAAAGTTGTTGAATTATAGGTAGAGAGATTCTCATATACTCCTAGTGAGAGTGTAAATTAAGGCAACCTGTCTGGAAGAAATTTGACAATATGTACCAAAATCTTTAAAATGATGCTTTCCCTTTGACCTAAAAAATTCACTTCTGAGGATTTTTTCTTTGGAAATAATTAGATGAGGCATAATTATATGGGTACAAAGGTATTCATGGCAGCAAATTTGGAAATAATCTTGAATAAAACATGATGGGTTAAATAAATTAGAGTACGTACTCACAATATATCATTATACAGGCATTAAAAATTGTGAGTTAGTGTTTTTTATTGACATAGAAAGAGGCTCTCAATTTAGAAAAAAAATACATCAGAGATGATTGGAAGGCAAAAACTGAAGTACTTAGGCTTACAGGATGAGCAAGATGAGGCTCAGTAATAAAAACACCGTGCCACAGACCCATCAACTGTTAGAACTGGAGGTAATCTTGTAGAGTCTACTAGACCAGATCCCTCATTGTAATGCTGAAGTCCAAATCCTAGAGAAAAAGTGACTTGACCAAGGTCCCAAACCAATTAAGCTGAGATGAGAATCTGAGTTTGCTGTGAAAGTGTTTTTTTTTTTTTTTTTCCTGGCCCTCATCACACCCTGGACAGAGATATCTGGGTACTTCCTGGAAAACATTAGCATAATACTATCCCTTGTCCCCTCTAAGCATGTTCCCTGTACCTCTCTTTACCCTTAGTCATTCTGCTTTGTATTTAATAAGTTATTGGATATGTCTGTCATCTCTACTCTATTTTGAGCTCTTTGAGAATAGAGAACTTATATTATTTAGTTCCTGTATTTCTTAGATTTAGATAGTGATTTAAACACAGTCGATGTCCAAATTCTTCAAAAACATTTATCATTTCTATTTTGTTTGGTTGATTTAATTTCCCCGCATGGGCTTAACCTGAATTTATCTGAAGAAAAATTGCCTGGGTTTGAGCAATTGCTTTGCCATTTACTAGCTATGTGACTTTGAATAAGTTATTTAACCTCTCTGTGCCTCAGTTATCTTACCTGGATAATGGAGATAAAAATTACACTTACCCCCACAGGTTGTTATAAAAGTTAAGTGGATTATGTTTGTAAAACACAAAAAACGGTGCCTTGCACATAAAAGCACTATATGCGTTTGTTTAAAAAATTAGCTGGGCTTAGGAAAGCTCTGATCCGTTATGTACATGGAGGGGTTTATATGGGGGAAAACCCCACATAAATGAATGCTTGAGAGGCCTAAATGCTTGTTTCCAAATGTATTAGGGACAAAGTTATGGGGGAAAAATATATTTTTGTTGAAACTCAAAACCAAAGCAAGGGAACTTAGTGTCCCAAGTATGGAATAAGAACAAAATGTATATTTAGGAGCTCATTGACCTTTCATGTTTGTTTCTTTGATAAACGGATTGGAATGAAAACCCAGTAAAAACACTCATCTCTCTTAGGAGGACTGGATTGGTTTTGAAGCAAGGATTACTTTGCCTTTCCATCAATGTCATAGGTGTATCATTTAAAATTACAGTTGGCTGCACATAACAGAAACTTAATTGTAGTGACTTAACCAAATAGAGATTTGTTTTTTGAAAAGCCATAAGAATCTAGAGATAGGCAGTGCGAGGCTAGTACGTCTGCTCATGAAATGGTTGCTGTGCCTGTTTGCATTTTAGCCAAGAAGAAAGAAAAAGGGAGAAAGGCAAAAGCAAGAATGTCCACTGGCTCTTCTCCTTTTAAAAGCTTCTTTGGCAACCCCGCCCAAAGACTTCTGAGTACATCTTATTGGCCATAACTGGAATCACATGACCATTCTTCTCTGTAAGTAAGTTTGAAAGGTAAGTACTTTGGCTGGTCCATTGACCCCTAAAGTTGGGTTCCGTTAGTAAGAAAGAAAAGAAGGATAGATGTGGGATAGGAGTGGGGCTGTATTGGAAGAATCTGAACACTTTAATAAGCAACTGAGCAGAAACTAGTGCCATCCACTGAGATTGGGAAAACTGGAGGAGAAACAATTTCTTTGGGAGATATTAGGATGTTTGGATATGCTAAGTTTGAGGTGCTTATCAGATATCCAAATGGAGACGTCAAGTCTTCTATTGAATATACAGGTTTGAAGCTTAGTGGAGCAATCAGCTTGTGCATTTAAATACAGAATTGTCAGTGTATAGATTGCTTTTATTTTCTCATAAAGATCATAAGTTCCTATAAGGTCTATTTTTTCCCATAAAAATGATAAGATCCCATAAGGTCATTAACTGAGAGTTCAGAGAGAAAAAGGAGATTTGAGGAGTAAGAAGCTATAAGGAGAGTGTGAAAGGAAACTTACCGCAGTAGTAGGAACCTTAGGGAGGTGAATATGTTTTTAATGTTTGTGGTCTTCACCTTGTGCAACCAGTCAGCCAAGCTGTGTGATTTTTCTTGAGCGATGTTTGGTTGCTAAGTTGGATTCACACAAAAGCAGATTTCACCAGGTTTGAATTTTTCCTGATGAATGTGAGAAAAAGACAAGAAAGCTGAGAGTGTTTACAAATTGATGTTTATAATTATGTAATGTTTGTAATTATGAATATTGAAAAAAAGTTGTGGCTCATGGATTGGAAGTCTTGATAAGGTGAAAAATTGTCATGGGATTACTAGAACCAATATACTTGCAGGATAAGGGGTGACAGACAGATTATGGAATGCTTGAAAAAGAGATTTCAGACATGGTATAATTATTAGTGAAAACAAGGTCTAAGATATGATCTTGGGAGTGGGTGGCTGAGATGGAGGGAAGAAAAAACTGCTGCAAAAAGAAGATCAAGCATATGAGAGTTATGTGTGGGCTGGGCTGGTACAATTACAGGGATAGTATAACAAAAAGATGGTAGCAAAATGAGGACAACATAGGCTCTAGGGAAAAAATGGCGTAGATAATAGATGCTTTGTTCATCCCTCTTGTGACCAAATCAAAATTGTGATGGAAACATGGAGTAAACAGCAAGGAAAGTCGTCTGGGATCTAGATGAACAGAAGCACTACAACTAGGGAGAGAAATAATTAATCAACCTGCAATGGTAAAAGGTAGGAGGGGACGAAGATGTGAGGCTGCCTGGTCCAGGGCAGTTGAGTGGAACAGAGGCTATGGCAGTAGCAGCGGCAGCTGCAAACACCTCTTAAAGGGGCTGTATCCACGAGTAGGCTTTCACAGTGAAGGGCCTGCTCACTCTGAGCACCAGCGCTGGGTGGGCTGCACGGGGGGCACCAGGGACTTACAGGGAGACACTGAGTTATTGGAGCGAGGGCTGGAGGCTAAGATCTCTCCCAGGCAGAAGTGCTGGTGGTATCCATTGTTCCTCTGTTGAGCCCTCTCTCTCTCCCAGTGTGCAGACTCAGCACTGCCATAGCTGAGACTTCATCAAATTGGATAACAGAGGTCACTCTGCCCAGAGGATCTCCTGAAATTCCACATCCCCCAAATTGTGGCCCCAGCCAAGCAGCATCCAGGTGTATCCTCCGTGAGTCAGGTGCTCCTTGCTGAACAGTGCCTAGACTCACACTGGTGGCAGCTGGCTTTAGTTTTTGGTGTGGCCTTTTGAGGCAACTATAAGCACAGCATCTGTGGATTGCTTGCTGAATCTTAACAGGTGGCCTCAGAGGAGTAGAGGCTTGAAATAAGTCTGACCTGCAGCTGAACCCCTCTCAGGACTGTGCCACTGGACACCTACTTCACAAATTCACACTAATAAAACCGAGAGACTAAGGAACTATGCTTAGTACATAGAAACAGACATGTAAAGGCAACCAAAATGCAAAGACAAAGAAGTAGAAACCATAGGACAGAATAGAACAGAGATCCAAATATAATGGAGTCAAGTAATCTGACAGATACAGAGTTCAAAACACTGGTTATAAAGATGCTCAATGGACTTTTAGGAAATGTAGAGAACTCCAACAAAGAGATAAAAAACATAAAAATGGAAATTATAAAAGGGAACTAGTCTGAAATGAAGAACATATTAACTGAGACGAGAAGCATATTAAATGGAATAAACAAAGGAATAAACAAAGTGAATAAAGAAAAGGATGAAATGCCCTATCAGAGGAAAGGAAAGCCAAGAACACACAAGCAGAATGGCAAGAGATAAGATGCCAGGAATATAAAAATAATTTAAGGAGCATATGGGACAATATTAAGGGTCAAAATATCTGTCTGATTGGCATAACTGAAGAAAATGAAGATGTTGAACATCTGTTTGAAGACATAATGATGGAAAACTTCCCTTACCTGGTGAAGGAAATGGACATAAAACCCCAGGAAGCTCAAGGAATCCCCAAACCCAGAGATCCAAACAGGCTCACACCAAGAAACATCATAATTAGAATGCCAAAGCTTAAAGACAAAGAGAGAATCTTAAAAGCAGCAAGGGAGAAGGGAACACCCATAAGACTGGTGGCCGATTTCTCAAAAGAAACTATACAGGACAGAAGGGCTTGGCACAAAATATTGGATGTGATAAAAAAAAAAAAAAAAAAACAAACCCAGGTTCTATAACTAAGAATACCTTACCCGGCAAAGCTATCATTTAGAGTTGAAGGATAGATAAAGACTTTCCAGACAAAAATAAGCTAAAGAAATTTATCAACACCAAGCCAGTATTACAGGAAGTATTGGAGGGACTTTTTTAAGAAGAAAAAACATATCAAAAACAGGATTAAAGAATAGTAACAACTACATTTCTATCATAGATACCTCAAATGGAAAATAATTAAGTGCTCCAACCAAAAGATAGAGTGGCTGAATGGATAAGAAGACAAGATCCCTACATATGCTGCCTTCAAGAGACTCACTTCAGATTAAAGATACACAGAGACTAAAAGGAAGGGGATGGAAAAAGGTATTGCCTTGAAGGACCTAGAGGTTATTGCGCTGAATGAAATGGGTAAGGTAGAGAAAGACAAATATTGTATCATTTCACATACATGTGGAATCCAAAAAACAAAATCATCATCGACAACAATAAAAGTGGGAATAAACTCATAGATACAGAGAATATTTAGAGGGATACTAGATGGAGGAAGGTTGGAGGGGGGAAGGTGAAAACAGGTTAAGGGATTAAGAAGTACAAATGGATAGTTGCAGAATAGACATGGATATGTGGAGCGTAGCATGGGCAAGATGGTTAATAATGTTGTAATAAATATGTAAGGAGGAAGAGGAGTACTCGATTTAGTGAGGTGATCACTTTGTGAGTTATGTGGATCTCTGATCACTATGCTGTACAACTGAAACTGGTATATTATTGTATGTCAACTAAAATTGAAAAAACTCATTGAATTGTACAATGTAAATATAAGCAACTAATTGTCTATTATATTTCAATAAAGCCAGAAAAAAATAAAAAATTAAAAGAATAAAAAAAAAAAAAAAAAAACGAGGACAAAACAAAATGGAAAGGTCACCAAAGAGCTAGGAGCTAATGCTTTAAAAGAATGGCAGCAAAAATGGTGCAGATGTTTCGGGGTGATGACTAGGAAAAAAGGAGAAATTGTAAGTGGTATATTACAATGGCGTGAGCTTCAAAAGAAAGTAGTGATACAAGAGCCAAGAACACAAAAATCTGAAGACAGGGTACACTATGTTAAGTGTCATAGAGCATGGCTCAAGATAACATGGGATTGGATGAAAGGCAAAGGCGGAGAGATTGGACCAGAACAGTGGGAAGAGCACCTTGTTCTCTGAGTGTGAGGGGTCAGAAAATCAGGTGTTTAGGCTCTATGGCCTCAATATTATCAAGTGGGAGGCAAGTCTGAGTCCCAAGAATGAGGAATTTAGAAATGGTTGGTGGGTAGAAACTTAAAATTTGAAATCAATGTAGATGAGAATAAGAAAATTTTCTATGACAAGTAGGAGGACTGCCAAACCTTTCTGAGACAGGTAATAATGAATTTGCTGTGACATCAGAAAATGCTATGATAGTTAATTATATGTGTCACCTTGACTGGGCCATGGGATGCCCAACTATGTGGTTAAACGTTATTTCTGGATGTGTCTGTGAGAGTGTTTTCAGAAGAGATTAATATTTGAATGGAAGGACTCACCTCAGCTCCACCTCAGATCATTCGGCATTAGATTCTCATAGGGGCACTGGTCCCTGGTACCAAAAAGGTTGAGTACTGCTGGTTTAAGTGATTACCTATGGTGCTTAGATGGGTGGAGAAGAAAGGGAAGTCTCTACGGAGTGATAGGTTGGGTAACAGTGTAAGGGTCCCTGCTTCTGAGGAGTCAACTTTAAACCTTTTGGATTGCTTACCCCCTAGAGGGGATTTTGAGAAACTGGGTATCTGCTCTAATATTTCTAAGTTAACATGTAAAAAATTTCAACTTAAGTTTAGGTGTTATCAAAGAATGTAATCACCAGCATATTGAAAGTATTGACATTTAAAATAAAATGGTTACATTTATGATTTAAATGTATCCGATCTAAATGCCATACTGCCTTGATAGCCACCAGCTGTTATTTAACAAAGGGATTTTTTTCAACATTCCTTTTCATATTTTCATCCCACTCTCCCTAAAGAATTTTATCCCATTTTAGATTCTTGTGCTTGAAAGCCTTTTATTGGTGACCCTGTCATATTTCCTCATAATAGAAATATTTATGTAAATCAAAATAAGATTTTACAATACTTCCTATGAACATTAAATTGGGAATGTTAACCTTTCGTCCAGGGTTGAGTTATCATTACACTTAATGCATCATTGATTAACACCAGACACATGCCCACGCTTTTCTCTGGTTAAGTGGGAGAAGGACAATTGTGAAAGGGGAGGTGTAAAGAAGAGCTGATGTGACACAAGCTTACTCATTCTGAAGGAGACCAGTTTTAGAGACAAGTGCCAGGGTAGGTTAAATAATCCATCCTCTTTCTCTACTGCCCCATGATAAAACTATGCATCCACACCCTCACCACAGCCTCATGGTACAGTGTCCTTCCTATTCATGGCCTTGAGCTTGGTTTAGTGACTTGCTTTAGTGGACATAATGTGAGCAGAGGTTTAAAATGTGCTTGCACAGTTTCATTTGGCCTCTAGTGCTTCTGTCATTGCCATGAGAACACCAGGCTCTGGGTAGCCTCTGCCTTCCAACTGGGCCCCAAATAAGGTATTGAATTGAGCTGGCCCACCCAGGCCCTGCTGCATAATTGCAGGGCCCATCACACAATAAAAATGTGGGACATCAGGAATCAATTCCCTTTTCTCATGGCTGATCACCCCAATGGTAGGTGGGCAACCCTGCCACCCCCAGATAGCAACCTTCATTCTGGGATCTACATAGTAGCTGAATTGGGAGTGAACCCATTGTCTAAATGTACTATAGCATTGTCATTCTGGGGCAGGGATAACCACCACCATGCACCATCTGGAACATTAAAGGATGTATGCCTGACTTGGGCCCTCCTGGTGTCCATGTCCAGGTCTCCATGGGGACACAGGGCAGCATTGGTTGCTGATCAGAGGTGGGGTACAGATGGCTGAGTATCTGACCTGGAGGGTGAGAAGGTGGCAGGAGGTAGCACTGTGTGTGAGTTGAGGCTCTAAGCCCCTGGTGTATGCTCCATTGTACCATCGTGCTTCACTTTACCAAACACAAATATTTTGGAGCCTTCTCAAAGCACTAAAGCCCAAGCACAGGGTCCTTCTGAGTGCAGGGCTCTATGAGACTGCACTGATCACACAACATGGAGCCAGCTCTGGCCCAGCAAACTGCAGCCCTGCAGCCTAAATAGGGATACTCCACCTGACACGCAGGTGCTCTGAGAATAAGCAATTGTCGTTTTAAGTTACTACATTTAGGGGCAGTTTATTTGGCAGCATTATTGTGGCAATAACTGAATGACACAAGTTATTCTCATAGAAGTTCAAGATCCAAAATATGATTTCCATAAAAGTACTCATGCCCATTTACTTCTTGGAAAGTCTCTGAACACCTCCAAGGATACATGTGGCTAAGTTTGAGGTCTATGGGCCCAGAGGTCAAAGGCTAGATGGAGTGGGAGGCAGCTGACAGGGGAGAGGGTTGTGACCAGCTAGTGGGATTCTATAGCTGGTAATGTCAGTGGTAGAGCAAGTCTGGGGATTCTGTGTTAGAGGACAGAGGGTGTGAACTAGAGAGTTAAGATAGGAAGGCATTGCTGAGTTAGTGGCACTGCATGTCCAAATAGACTTGATGTCCCTCATGGGGGGCAGTGTCACCTAGAGGTGATACACATGGGCATGTGGTCAGATAGGAGGCATGCACTGAAGTCCTGCCCAGCCCCTTACACTGCCTTGTAACTTCTCCTCTACCAGCTTACATTTACTTATCTGTAAACTAGGGATATAACAGCACCTATGTTTTAGTGTCATGCTGAAAATTCCACAGATAATCCATAAAAAGGATTTAGCACTAATCTGGCACTTAGAAAGCACTCAGTAAATATTAGCTATTTATTATTATGCAAGATGTTGGGAGTTAGGTACCTGTATTAATTTTCTGTGGTTGTTCTAACAAATTACCACAAACTGAGTGGCTTAAAACAACAAAAATTTATTCTTTCACAGTTCCGGAGCCTAGAAGTCTAAAATTAAGGTGTTGGCAGGGCTGTACTTTCTCCAAGTGCTGTAGGAGAGATTCTATTCTTTGCCTCTTTCACCTTCTGGTGGCTGCCAGTAGTATTCCTTGGCTTACAGCCACATCACTTCAATCTCTGCCACTGTGGTCACTTGGCCTCCTCCCCTTCTTTCTGTCTTTCTGCCATGTACTTCTTGCAATGAAACTTGTCATTGGATTTTTGGGACCCATCAGAATAATCTCCTCATCTCAAAATCTTTAACTTAATTACACCTGCAAAGATGCTTTTTCCATATAAGTTCACATTCACAGGTTCCAGGGGTTAGGATGTGGATATATCTTTTAGGGGGGCCACAATTCAGCCCATGGGTGTACCCAAGTTTGCACTGAATGTGCTGGGAGCATCGGATGTCTGGAACAAGCAGAGGGTGGCAGACACAGATGACATGAGTCTATAAGAAAAAGGTTTTCATAATGATTGATGGATAACAGTGGGAGAGGCTGGCTCTACCTTCCAGCCACACAGGGTATAGAAAATCTACATGTTTAGGCAGAGAGCTTCAAGGGAGGTGCCACTCATGGGAAAGTCAGGCTTCAACTGTGCCTTCAGAAGAGTAGCCTGAAACAACTAGGGATATATCAGATTCCTGATGGGGAACAATGTATGCCATATTCAGAAGGTGAACTACTGCAGGGAGCAGAAGTGTCAGGCCAATAGAGTGAGAAAATGTCAGAGGATGTTTGTCAAAGTTGGGAGGCTGGAGAGACTCCAAGGCTAAAGCTGTGAACCAACTGCCAGCATCCCCCACACACCTATGTCAGGGCCCCCTCCCACTTTCCACTCTCCTCATCGCTCCTGGTCCCCAAACCAAATCTGTTCTTACAAAGCTTCATTTGCCTTCAAGTCCCCATAGGCAGTGGGGTTGGTCTGTTTTGGTGTCTGGGAAATGGCTGAATATTTACTGATTTTACTTTTTCATCTGGAATACCATTATACAATTCTTATAGATAACAGCATGGTTTTCTTTTCATAGTTGATACCACATTTGTATTAATGTAGTTAAATATATCTCCTAGCTCTTTATGCTCTTTGTCTCATAGGAAGTGTTGTACTAATGGAAGGATTTAAATCAACCCTGAAGGGAATGATTAAGGTTTACAGATAATTGTGCTATCAATTGGGATAAGTTATCACATACTATTTGCATATGTAAGGCCACCCTTGAAATACTCTGGCTTCTGCCCCTTTGAATTAATATTTGAAAAGAAAAGAGCAATTCAACTCTTCTAGGAAGGGAAATCTGCAACCAATGTCAGTGGTTGGTTTTGTTTTAAGTTCTGAAGAGAAATTATGAAGCATAGCATTCGATAAGTAAAGAGGAGTGGAGAGGACATTTGAGGGAAGGAAAAGAATGTATAAAATTAATTTTCACCCTTTTTGATGGGGAGATGCCATTGACTTCTTTGAGGAAACTAATGAGGACTTTGGATTCTTACCCTGGACAGACTCACATAAACACATATGTATAAAATTTCACATGCATCTTGGCAGGGTACTCTATTTCCTTGAAGCCCACCCACAAGCTCCTAGGGGTGGATCCCAGGAGCGCAGTTAAGGCCCTCTGGAGCATGACAGGCTCAGAGAATGTTAGAAACATCAGTTCCATTGGAGCTTATAGTTGAGATAGGGGAAGAAAAGAAGAGGTTGGAAAGCTATGTAGTGAAGCTTAATGGCAAATTTCAGTGAATATAACTGTGATCTGTAGTGGGTACAAGGCTGTTAAATATTTTGGGCAGGATGCACACCAAAGACCAGAAATTGGTCTTTGGACAAGTCTTGGACAAGTCACCTTTCTGGGCTTAAAGTCCTCAACTTTAAAATAGAGATGTTCTCAGGGTCAGCATGAGAACAAAGTGAGATAACATAAGTGAAGGTATTTTGTAAACCTTTAGGGTTATAATGTATAAAATGGAGGTTTAGGAAGATGAATCAGGTTATAACATGATGGGTCTACTCACTCACAGCCCTTAACTATGGGCCAGGGAACATTTAATGTGGTTTGAGATTATTAGTAAGAGCAAGAGAATGAGAAAATTCATGGACACATTACAAAGTAAACCAGGTAGAATGAACTTTCCATTTTCGAAATAAGAGATAATACTCCAGATAGATTATAACCTCTTAGTGTGAATGGTGAGGTTTTGAATGAGATCAGAAGATGAGAAATGTTAATCCTGAAAGCCCCTGAATTTTTCCACAGGTCTTTCTTCCAAAGCCAGATGGTACATAAATTAGATTCTCTATGAATTATAGAATATTAAAGTTTATAACCAAACCAAATTGATGTTTTATGCTTGGAACCAATGCACTCTGAATCTATTGGGAATAGCTTAGATTATCTTAACTATTGATTCATGAAAAAGGTTTTGGCAAATGGTTTCAGACAAGGAATCAAGCCAGAAACAGCATTTGTCATACCAGATGGGTTGACTCACCCTTTGGATTGAAAAGTTCACTTGTCTTTTTGGGGAAACTGCCTAGTGGTCTATTAAATGGAGTGAGGACATTTGTTATACATTAATAGACAAATCTTGATTATCCAATGTATGTGACACACTTCTGGGACACTTCAGTTTGTTATTAAATGTTATCTATAAAGATGGTCTTTTGGAGAAACTTAGTAAAAACCCATTTGGACTTCCAAGGTCATCTCCATTTGGAAGAGGAGATGTGAAACTGGCCCATGGTCACTTTAGGAGAAACAAAACATTAGAGACTGAGAACCTACTACACATAAGAGACAAGCAAGTGAGGTCATGATGTATTCTACAGGATAGTAAGTAAGAGGTGGTCCCTTACCTTAAAGTAACTCCTTGAAAAGTTATTTGAATTCAAAGTTGTGAAGATTGCTCTTCCCCTGACTTTCCCCTGGCTGTCTTATGCTCATTATTTAAAGTTCAACCAAAATGTCACCTTCCTACCCAAGTAAATTTCCTACCCCCTGCCTACAGAATGCTCTGTCATATTACCCTATTACTTCCTCCTTTATTTCTATACTGAGTTATTTGTTTAGATCCTTCCACCCTCCCACAGGGCATCCTGTTTGTCTTGATCCCTGTTGTTTTCCCAGCCCTTAGCACAAGTCTGAACCATATTTGTCAAATGGATAAATTTGTGGAACTTTTGAAACATTGAAACAAACCCTGATTTGCTTATCAGTTCTTGAAGTCCCAGATCTTTTATATTCTTTATTCTGACAAGTCTTTTGGATTCTATACCTATATCACCCTGTTTCTGCTGCTGCTGTCTTAATTCAGATTTTCCTTACATTTGGACCATTACAATGACCTCTGAAATGTTCTGCCTGCCTTCGGTCTCCATCCATGCTAGGTCATTCTGTGAACCCCTGCTAGATCAATTTTCTATTTCCAATTAAAAACAAAAATACCAGCCATCAGTTTGACTTTTAACTTCCCTAAATCTTTCCTCTCTTCTTCTTTACGTTCTCTTTGATTCAGTTAAGTCGAAGTACTCTTCCCCTTTCCATATAGAACCTGCAGTTTCCTGCCCGCAAGCCTCTGCTCAAATGGTTGTCTTTACCTTACCAAATATTAAGACCCAACTCAAATATTCTCTCTTCCAAAGAGCTTTCACTAACCTGAAAGTAATCCCTGTTTCTTTCAACTTTTCTAACACTTTCCTTATTCCTCTCTTAACGTATGAAGCACTTTATATAAATGTCTGGCTTCCTCCACTAATCATTAACTAGCTGAGAGTAGAGACTAAGCCTTGCATATAGGAGATAGCAGTAAGAGTTGTTGAATGAAGGACCATGTCTGCATTCTTGTTTGGGTTCAGTTTTATTTGAAAGTCAGGAAAATGCAAAACATCCTGGAATATATTAGTCATGATTATTACCAAGGGAAAGAAATCTGTCTCCTATTTAAAGAATTGTCTGGTTATGGATTATGGTTTGGATAGTAAAATCAATCACACAGAATTTTATAATTTGCAACAGGCTTTAACTTCATCTGATCCCACAAGCTTGTGCGGTAAGTTGGTGTATTGTAGGTGTCTCTGGTTCATAGCTGAGGAACCTGAGATGCAGAGAGGAGAAATTGCATGAAACTAGTCTGTGGTAGGACTATTACTTGGGTCTTGTTATTCCAGATGGCATGTTATCTCTTTCCTATACTGCTGTCCTCCAACCCTTGTCTTGTGGTAGGTGGAGATTGTGATGAATTCTTACTGCATTTTAAAGAGATGCCCCAGAAACTCCACTATTTCCAAGTGAGCATTTATCCTGAGCAAGAAAGATTGAAGATAAATGAACTAAGCTTTCAATTCATGAAGTTGGAATAAAGAACAATTTAAAAAGTAGTAGAGTTGAATTAGATAGTGATTGAAACATTTTATGAATTAAATGAAAAAAATTTTTACTTGTGAACTATGAGCTGGTTATAATGAACATCCTTGTGCCTGATTCCTCATTGCTCCTAGAATATAAAGGGAGTAAGAGGTAAGAAAAAGAATTCAGGCATGAGACCTAGAGAGGTCTGGGCTTGAACCCCAGTCAGGTTACTACTCCTGGATTTGAGAAAATTACTGTCTGAGCCCACATTTCCTTATCTGTAAATGAAATGGTTGTCATACTCATGTCTCAGATGCTGTGAATTTACTACTATCCCATTCAATTCTCCTCCAGATTCTGAGAAGTATTATTTGTTTGTTTGTTAGTTTGTTTTAATAATTTTTACTCCTTTCTCATTCCATAGACAAGGAAATGGGATCAGAGCAGTTAAAAGGAGCAAGAGATTGCCAAGATGATAACCCCCAGTTCACTCACTCACTGTCCAATGTACCAGCTTCCATCTATATAAGATGGGCTAGGAAAACACGTCCCAGCAGAGTTCATGTGCTGGTCAGATAAGAAAATGTGTCTGAAGTGTCAGGATGATATCATTTAAATCCCTTCTCAATTCTTTTAATAAATGCGAATAAATATGTATATCCAAGTATCTGTATTTCTTTAATCACATTTGAATTATAAACCCTTTGTTTAATGATGATAGTTAGTCAATCAAGTTCATGTTTATTCTCAGCTTTTTTTTTAAAGTCAAGACATTGCTGGGGAAAGCATACCATTAACACACGTGGCAGAGCCAAACACTGACCTCTACTCAGTGGCAGCAGATTCTACTGGCTGGGAAAGGCCCTAAGACGTAGGGGAGAGCCTTTGAAGTCTTTCTAAGGTTTAATGAGGGATTACAGAAGTTAATCAAGGAAAAAAACCTGGAAAGAAAATATTGTACAAGAATTATCGATGGGTCTGGAAAGGTTCAAAACAGTATTTAACACAAATGTTTTCATAAGATGTTCTTATCCTTCCTAATGATCATCCTAGCATCAGTGCCTTGGAAGGATGCTAGTGGCTAGGGGAAAAGAAAACATTAGTTTGTTTTAATAATTTTAAAACATTCTGAAGGGGAGAGAACTTTGAGGACCTCAAAGAGGGCAGATTCACAAGATGGATAAGACCAAAACTCAGCACTGATTTTGAGTCTTTGCTTTGCCTCTTAATAGCTGTGTGACCTTCTGCCAATGCCTAAACATTCTTGTGACTCTGTGGCATACACTGCTACTTTTTCCTCAAATCATTTCCCTTTCCTTGGGCACACAGAAGTTAGTTGTGGCCCTAGGACTGATTCTGGCCAATGGAGGCATATATGCTATTTCTAGGCTGGGTCTGTCGAAACCTTCATGGGTCCCTCCATTCTCTCCCTTTCCTTACCTGCTGGCAGGGAGGAGGAGGCTCTGAGCCCCTAAGAGAAGGGAGAGCCACAAACGAAAGGTGCCACATAAAAGGCCATTGCATAGAAGTGGTCTGTGGACATGACTGTTATGTGAATAGAGAATAAACTTGTATTATGTTCAGCCATTGATAATTCGGGGTTGATCTGTTACTACATCTAGTGTTACTTTTACTAAAACAGGTAATTGTTAATATCGTGGGGAGTATTAATGGTCTTATCTCAGTTGTTATAAGGATCAAAAGAAATAACATAAGTTATGTGTTGCTTAACAATGGGGATACATGCTGAGAAATGCATCATTAGGTGACTTTATCTTATGTGAACATGATAGAGCACACTGACACAAACCTAAAGGTTATAGTCTACATGGTATAGCCTATTGCTCCTAGGCTACAAGCCTGTACAGCATGTTACTGTACTGATATTATAGGCAGTTGTAACAGTGGTAAATATTTATACAGCTGAACATAGCAAAGGTAAAATAAAATTATGGTATGAAAGATAAAAATGGTATACCTATATAGGGCACTTACCATGAATGGAACTTGCAGAACTAGAAGTTGCTCTGGGTGAGACAGTACGTGCTGAATGAATGTGAAGGCCAGGACACTACTGTATACTACTGTAGACTATAAACATTTAGGCTACACTAAATTTATAAAAAAAAATTTTCTTTAATAATAAATTAAGCTTGGCTTACTGTAATTTTTTACTTTATAATTTTTTTACTTTATAATTTTTCAACTTTATAAAGTAAAAAAATACAGTAAGTAATGTGTTGTGTTGCAGACCTTATGCTAGCTATGATGTCACTAGGCAATAAGAATTTTTCAGCTCCATTATAACCTTATAAGACATCATTATATTGCATATGTGGTCTGTCATTGACCAAAATGTCATTATGCAGAGCATGAGTGCATAAGAAATCACTGTAGAAACTCTGAAAGCTCTCATTGTCAATCTTATTAATTAGCCTAGTCACAGACTAATGACACCAAACTAGATCCACAGTTTCCCTGTGTCCTGTCAACAATGGGCCAGGCTCCCCCAGCAGAAGGAGTCCTGGAACCACAAATCACCACCTCGAGCCCTGTCATGGGCACTGACAATGTCCAAGATGATGTATGTCATAGCACCCGCTTTTGCTTCTCCCCAGTGGATGATGCAAAATAGGTTGTGAGATCAATTAGGTCTTCCTGCTCATCCCCAATGATACATTCAAGTCTGTATTAAAATGCTTCAATTTTACTACCTAGAATTCCTCCCCAAAATGATTTTTTTTTTGATAAAGGTATTACATACTTACTGTGGAAAATTTGAAAATAAAATTTAGAATAACAATATCCACCCACTGAAGTTGATCATAATATCATGCCATATTTCTTGAAGTGAGTATATTTTACCACAGTTGAGAACACTATACCCATATAATTTTGTATCTTGCATTGCTTTTTTTGCTTTCCATTATCATAAGCATATCCCCATGTCACTAAAAATTATTTATTAGATATTACTCTGAGTAATTCTGTAATATTCCATTGTTAGGGTGTACCATAATTTTCCTAATCAATTTCTTATTGTTGGATAGTTGTTTCCATTTTTTCAGTATTATAAAAAAAATGTTGCAATGACCATATCTGTAAACTTTGAACTGCTTCTTTTGCAGTCTGAATTCTTTCAGGTTATTCAGGTTTTAGACCTGGGTAATATGTAGAAAACCATTGCATGTATTAGACACAACCTGGTTTCTAGAATGAACAGCATGGGGAGGTAAACTGTAGGTCCTAGGCTACAAGAGGCCCTGGGGAGGGTAGTTTAGAATTCTGAAAGAGATCAGAGGAAAATTCTTTTCTGGATCAGCTCTAGGGAGGTGCTCACCTGCCTGAGTATGAGGAACAATAGAGGGTCCTACCTCCTTTTCTCTTTGAGAGTCAGGTCAGGCCAGCTTTTTTTCTTGGGAGAGTCTCAGCTCATGTTTCATGAGCTAACGGCCACACTGCCAGGCCATACTTCTTGAGTGTTATTCTTATTTATTTATTTATTTATTTATACCCACACCTAAACATTTTTAAAAATCGAGCTATAATTAACATACCATAAAATTCATTCTTTTAAAGTGTACGAATCAGTGGTTTTAATATAATCACAAAGTTATGCAAGGAGCCAAAATAGCCAAAACAATCTTGAAAAGGATCAAAGTTGGAAGATATAGACTTTTCAATTTCAAAATTTACAGCAGATCTGTACTCATCAAGACAGTGTGGTTCTGGCAATAAGGATAGGCAGATATTGAGAATGCAGCAATATATTCATGTATTTATAGTTAATTGACTTCCAACAAGGGTGCCAGGACAATCCAATGAGAAAAGAATAGTCTTTTCAACAGATGGTGTTGGGATACCTGGATATCTACACACAACAGAAGGAATCTGAACCTTACCTCTCCCCTCACCTCAACCTTCTCCTCCCTCCCAGGTCTCTAAATAGAAGCTTGAATGAATGCAAGAAAAGGAGGGGTTGGGGGCCATCTCCCTAAAAACAGCTGAGCACCTGCTAGAGGTTCAAAGGTAAGTTTCTGAAGGTTGAAACTGGTACCTATCCCCAAGAGGCATTATGAAGATTAATGGAAGTATTGCAAATAAAAATACACTAAAATAATGCAAAATAAGAATTAATGAAAAGAACTTTTTATTTTATAAAAAATAAAAATAATGAAACAAAGGAAAAAGAAAAAGGTCCCTGGCACAAAGAAGACATTTTCCCCAGGGTTTTAAAATATCAAAGGTGACAAGATCCCTTTTCTGAAAATACTTTCCACCCCCCAGTGGAAATTTGCCTGGACCTGTGATTCCAGGAAAGACTCCTGGGGTACTCCCCCTCCACACCCACACTCACACCCCCACCCCCACACACTTACTATAGACTTTTATGGCAGATCAAACTCATCAGAATTCCTTCCTCCCTGCTCACCTGCCAGGCCCTTGGGGATGATGAAATGCAGGTCTGGGGGTTTGGCCGGCTGGTGCTAGAACATGGGGGTACAGCGCCTCCTCCATGCTTTCTGCCCAGGGCAGGAAGGGGCAGAGAGTGTTCCAGCCCACACTCCTTCTGCCCACAAGGCCAGGGCACTTCAGTACAGGCACTCCCTTAGGCTTGAACCAAAAATAGAAGCTTGTTTCATCCACCTCTGCTCTGGGCCTTCCCCATGACTCCTCCTCCTCCGAAATCCCCTGAGGCCTCTTAGTGAGAGCTAAGCCCTCCTCCACCCTACCGAACCTGCGCCTCCCACTTTTCAGCGTCGCTCCTATGCAAGCACCAAGGAACTCCTGCATTCCTTTCGCTTTTATCTCGGCACAGGTGCTGCATCCAGGCATCCTGACAAAGCTGTCCCCTTTCCATTCTGGCCAGACGCGGCTCTGCCTAATTGTGCTCTGTGTCCACCTGCTCCCCCGCAGCAGTTCCCGACCCCGCAGCAGGTGGGGCCCATTGCAAAACCTCCCAGGCGGAGTGAGGACTCAGAAATGCCAAACTGGGTTACGTAAGTGGGTTAGGCAGGTGGCGGTGAGGTACATTCTGCAAGGAACTTGTGAGTCAGGAGCCGAGCAACATGAATTCTCAGTTCTCATTTTAGTTTCTTTTCAACAAGCGGTAATTGGATGCCTGTTGTGTTCGCGGAAGTGTAGTAGATAATTCTAGATGTAGGAATACAGAAGTAGAAGAAGGGCTCTGCGAACGGGCCCCGAGGATACAAATACCAGAAGACACGGACCCCAACTCAGTTCACAGTCCATGGCGGAGTCCAACGCAGGAAGCAATACATAACACGGCATTGCGATACGTATAACAACAGTGAGAATGTGTGCAAGGCGTAGAAGTAAAAGGGAGTGATTCTTTCTGGAGAGTCTTCAGGGGGGACGAGGTGATGTGTAAGCCGAGTTTTGAAAAATTAATACAAGTTTCCCAGGTGGATATGAGCATGGAAGAACATAGAGCATAGAGGAAACAGAGTATTTAAATTTGCAGAGGATTAGGTAGAGGGGAAAGTGACCAAGAAGGAACCCAAGGGGACTTGGTGCCCCCGCTAATCTCCTTCAACACCGTTCACGAACACCTTAAATAATCAATCCAAACAAAAAAAGGTGAGCTTGCTGTGTGGACTCCACTTCAAGACATGTCTGTATCCTTCCCTTTCAATCCTGTGCATTAACTGGAACTGCCACTGGGGGGTGTGGGGTTTCAGGGCAAAGGGATTGACAAGTAGTTCCGTAAGACTGGGTTAGAAACAAGAATAGGTCCGTAAAGGGTGTTTGTTGGAGGTCATGCTAAAGGGCTTAAACTTTTTCTTGAAAGTTGATGTTTGTAAGCTGGTAACAGTGAGCACAGCACCTTTCTAGCATTTCTTGGAAGAATTGGAAGGTCTGACGTTGCTGGATTCATGCCCACAGGTGCAGGTGCACATACGGCATACTTTAAATATGGCAAAATGGCTCCCTCTTCCTCAGTACTTTGAGTTCTTAGAGTTCTTAAGATTTCTTTACCCTGTCTAGATTGGTTTATGTTCAATTTAAAGATTATTTCTTCTGAAGGGAAGTACATAGGTCATTTTGGGGGGCGTCCACTTCTCTCTTCTGTCCTCCTCTCCTTTCTCAGAGGTGGAGCTGGGTTGTAGCCTAGGAGAACATCAAATTCTGGACTACTGATTTTTGACCTTAATGGGTGCCTTGTGTTCATCCCCTGTAGAACTGTACTATATTCTTCCTATGCCTAGCAAACATCTATTAATTAACTAGAAGGAAAAAATAATCAAGAATTTTGAGGGGGAAAGTGTGGTGGGAGAATAAATAGTAGATAACCTTGTGGATGCAATCCACTGCAACTCCCTTTCAAAATGATAATAACGGCTTGCAAAGGGGAGAAAGAGGGAAACCCTGAATTCCATTCCTGCCTCCAACAGTGGCTCCCCTCCACTGCTGGGTGACCCACCTAGAGTGGCTCCTGGTCTCCACTTCTGCAGCGGGATGGAAGAAAGATTATATAATGTCAGTCAAGTGCCAAGCAAATAAAAAACAAGTAGTATTATTTGTCTGGAAATTGATCTAGCCAGCCTTTGTCTCCACTGCTAGAGCTAATTTAATTCACAGGTGCCATGTTATTTACTGATTTAACCATCTCTTTCAGTGCCACTTCTCAACATTGCCATTTTAAGTAAAATAATGTTCCCATGCATGTGTATTGGTTACAAATGTCAGTGGAGATAGAAATCAAGGCTTGAGATTTCCTGCCAGATATTTGCTCTTCCTGGCTCAGAATGTGCATGGCTGCTGGCAATCAGTTTTAATGTTCCTGCTGTGGTGTACTGAGTGGCTAGGCAGAGACTCACTTATTCATTCAGCAAGCATTCTGTCCATGGGTTCTCGGGGAAGCAGATCCTAAGTCAAGGATTTGAAAGCAAGTCTTTTACTGGGGAGCTGAAGGAAATACCAGTTGTGAAGTCAGGAAGTAAGATGGAGAAAGGATGGCAGCCAATTAAGGGTGTATTTTTAAGTCTGCTGCTTCTGTAGGGGCTTCATCATGCTGGGAAACTTTGGGATCCAGTGTAGAACACATACCTCAGAGTTATTCTACCCAAGGAGTGAGGGAGTTCGGATATTTGTACACCAATTCCCATCAATAATTGATTGAGGACTGCTCTCAGGAAACGTAAATTCACTGGAACTTCTGCCCTGCTCCTGGAGTAGGTAAAACAGACTTTGGTAGCCAGAAAATGTGCTCAGCCAAAGGAGTACAGGTGCTGGCAGTTGGAAGTGAGACTAGACCAGACTAAAATGATAAGGACAAGAGGCTATGGCTGGGGCAATGACAGCATCTGCTACATAGTCCTTGAGGCACAGTCATATAATGGTTACCTAGATGAATTTTGTCTGGCTTCAAAAAGTTTACAGCTTAGTGGAGGAGACAAACAAGTAACTAGGCAGTGACCCAAAGATGGGATATTTTGTGATGGTAGAAAATGAGTGTGTCCAGGAAAGCCTCTTAGAGAAGGTGACATCTAATCTAGACCTGCATTAGAACTGGAAATATTCCCAGCTGGAAGGAGCAGCAAAGGTCTTGAGGAGAATAAATTTATGGCAAGCTTTGAGAAACTACAAGAAATTTGATATGTCTAGATTACAGAGTTCAAGGTGAAGATTCTGGAAAAGGAGTTAGATGATGGAGAACTTGAAATACGGTTTGAACAGTTCCTACAGGCAATTTCTTCCAAATCTACTTCCAGTTACTATTCCAAGTCATTAAGCGGTTGTCTTTAGCATCTTCTTCTTTATTTTAATCTTGCATGCAACCTTTTCTCTTATACATATTCTAATAGAACAAGAACTTTTAAACATTTTAAATAGAAAATCTGACAAATGTTTATTTGATTTTGTTACAAATTAAATTAATATATAATTGTCAAATTATTCCTGTTCTTAGATTCAATTACTCATTCAAGCAGTATTTATAAAGAGCCCTGCTCTTAAGGTACTCAAAATATGTAATGGGTGTGGCACATTGTATTTTCCAAAGATAGTTACAATGATACCTCTTGACCTATATTTTTACAATGTGATTTGACACTCCTCCCAATGAGATGTGGGCTCTGTGTTTCTTCCTCTTGAATTTGGATGGGCTTGTGACTACTGTGGCAGGGATACAATGTGACTTTTGAGGCTAGATCATAAAAAGCAGGACTCCCCTTGGTTTTCTAAGGATATTTACCTTTGGAGCCTTGAGCTCCCCTGTAAGAAGCTTGAAGCTGCCATGCTGTAAGGAAGCCCAGGTCACATGAAGAGGTCATGCTTAGTAGTTCTGGCCCCAGTTTAGGTTCCAGCTGATGACTAGCATCTACTGACAGACATACAAGTGAAGACACTTCCAGATGATTCCTTCCCCCAGCCACTGAGTCACTCTCAGTCTTTGAACCCTTCTGACTGAGGCTCCCAACCTCATGGAACAGGGATAAGCCATCCCCACCATTCTCCTTCTGAATTATTGGCCCACAGAATCCGTAAGCATAGTAAGTTGATTGTTCTAACAAACTAAATTTGGGGGTAAAGTGCCATGTAGAAATAAGTAACTCTTATGGCTGGAGGACTTACATAGCTGAGTTACTTAGAGGACAATCTAACACCACACATAAAAGGTCCAAAATTTGCACTACAGATCATAAGCAACAGGTGGAAGGTCATAGAAAGGAAACTTCGCAGTTTTTTGAAGTTTTCAGGGAAGGCTTTTTGGAGGAGTTTCAGCTGGAGCTCAGCCTTGAAAGAGTGTTGACTACCCTACAGTCACTTCCTCTTCCAAACAAAATGCTACATTTCTTTGACAAACCTCTCTTCTTCCATTCTCAGTCATTTTCTCTCCCTGGGATTGATGCTCCAACCCTGGAATGGGCTGTGATTGCATGAAAGCTTAATGGTTGTTTCAGAGCCAAAGAGGCCACCCATGCTCAAGACTTCCTGGAAAGAAAAGCTTCCTGTCTTTTGCTTGAAGGCTACCTGAAGACAGTGTGTTCTGAGATTGTGAGACAACTCTCCTACTTCAAAGGGGGAGCCAGGGCTGCCAGAACCGGGCACTGGGTGGGAGCTGGCAATGAGGCCTCACCATGGAATATAGATCAAAAAGATAGAAGGGACCCAGGGAGAAACCAGGCCATTGGTGACATCATTTCATTGGCTACATAAATTCTTGCTGGAAGCTAGTCTTGGATCTAGACTTTTCAATGTCTTTTATTATGCAAACTAGTTTTAATGGGATTTTCCAATGCAAAGACTCCTAAATGAGAGCAATGGGTAGAATCTTTTACCTGTCAAGAAGGTGAAGCACTTCTGGCAAAGGGAAAGGGAAATGTTTTCCAAGTGTGTATCACTATATGTGAAAGCCTGTTACTTAAAAAGAGAGAAAGGTTCCCAAGTCGAAAGTATTTATTTGGTGTAATGTTTCTCTAAGTTTTTTTTTTTTTTTAGTTGGTCAATAAATATGTATGAGCCCACCGTATGCCAGGCACTGTGCTGGGTTACAACACTGAGAGTGATGGTCCCTGCCTTTGTGGAACTTGCATTCCAGCGGGAAATACAGACATTACAGTGGTCGTAAATGAGATGAATGGGTGAGAGAGGAATAGAAGATGCGATGGAAGCTATAACTAGGCCTCACCTAGGTTGGGGGCAGGTGGTGAAGGATGTCTTCCTTGAGGGAGTAAAGTGATCTAAGCAGGGCACAAAAGAAGAGTAAAAATTTAATTAGTCAGTGGGATAGGGGTGGTAGGGCGGGGAATATTCTAGGCAGAGAGTGTGTATCTTTGACTATAGGACTTCTGAGGGCCTGAAAAGTATAAATGTGCATTGTGTACCCCAAGAGTGGTTGAGGTATACAGCATTACCCAAATTTGTTGACATGGAGCTCTGATTTATTAGAGGAGCCTCTTGTAGGACTTAGACAAACAGGAATGGTTTTAGGAATGAACAGAAGTATTCTGGGGGCACAGGGAACATAGGCCTGAATCAAGTAAAGAGAATAGAGGGAGGTAAATGGATGATAGATGAATGGGTAGATGGATGGAAGAATGGATAGATGCTGGAGGGAGAGAGAAAAATTAGACAAGCCCAGAGGGGTCAGGATAGGAGGGCTTTGAATGTCAGTATAAATGTTTTTTGTGTGTGTGTGTCTGACTGTAGATTCGTGGCTGAGGTTGTATGTGAGAAGTTTGAGAACAGGAAGGAGGTTGCAGTGATCCAGGCATGGAGTGATGAAATTTTAGGCTAAAATGAGGTGTGTGTGGGTTGGGAGGGGGAGAAAGAGAGAAAGAAATAAATTTAAAAGATACCACAGAGGAGGAACAGGCAATTATTAATGATATCTAGAGTAAAAGAAGAGCACCAGGAGGCAAAGTTTAGAGATTGTGTTTCAGGAGGAAGAGGAGCTCTAGAAAAAAATGGAAGCCTCTTTCTTGCTAGTGATCATTAGTTTACCGCAGAAGGGCAGAAAAATTTCAAGTTGCTAAGTACCTAAGCATTTGCCATATCATTAGCAGCACTAGTCAGCCTGGGACAGCAGGGAGAACAGTCGAAAAGTTATAGTAAATAGAAACTTGGAAATTTTCTCTGGGTTTTAATCACCAGTGTAATCCATCCCACAGCTCCCAAAAGCTGCCTCTATGTTTGGTTGCAATAGTCCACATGTGTGACATCATTTACCTCAAACCCATGCAGTCATGTTTCACTAAGAAGAGAGTGGTAGGAATTTTGTATCAGGTCAGGATGTGATAACAGATGAAAAAGAGAGGTTATTTAAGATAAAAATAACTCAGCAGTACACCATCAATTTCTCTCTCTCTCTCCCTCTTTCATCTTACTTGACCCAATACCCTGAAATATCCATGATGAGAAATGTGGGCATAGATAGCATTCTATGAAATGGCATTCTCATGGAGCAGCAACCATGATGAATATAGCCTGGCAAGCAATTGACATTTTTATCCCTTAATCACCACTTGTGCCTTTGGGAAATCAGCACACTCCACTCTATTAGACTCAGGATCTGTGATGCAGTCTCCCTGGAGATCTTAATGAGATGCCCACTGCAGCTTGTGGCAGAAACTGAAAGACTCCTTCAGAAACCCATGACTGGAATCCTTTTGCCATTTTCTAGTAATTACATTTAAGGTTGAGTGCCACTCTTGACACAAACACTTCCTCTGGTCATCCTTTGTCCTCCTGTGAAAGACACTGTGGATGAATCACTGTCACCTGGAATCTTGATTCATGGCCCACAGAGAAGTCCAGTAGGCCCTTGTGGGAACTGGAATAAGCATTCATATTTCACTAAATTCAGGGGACATTCCCTGAGCACCTTGGCGCCAGGCACACTGCTCAGCGTTGGGCTTGACTAAGGATGGGGACAAACGTGACACAAGTTATACCACAACTTTTCAGCCTGTGATGAGGCCTGTGGAGGCCTGCTGGGGACACAGGGACAGAGGCATCACTTGACTCTGAGGATTAAGGAGGGTGTCAAGAGTAGGTGACACTTGACCTTGAAGAGTAAGTAGGATTTTTACAGGTGGAGAAAGATAACTAGGCAGAGAGAACAGCATGAGCTTATGACCTTATTAGAGGAGAAGAAGAAAAAAAAGAAAAAAGAAAAACAGGAAAAGGCATGGCCTCTGACATCAAGGAGTGATGTGGCCTTAAGGTTAGGTTTTGTAAATGTCATGCTCACTTTTTTATTAATAACAATATAATAGCAAAATTCTGATGTATTACTGGCTCCAAGCACCCTGCCATGTGCTGTAGATGATTTTTCTCTTTAATTCTGTTTTCTCTCTTAATTCTACATAGCTTAATGAGGCAGTAAATGGTACAACTTTCCTTTTACAGATGAGGAAGCTGAGACATGGAGAACTTGAGGCCACACAGCTAGAAGCCCTCAAGCCAAGCCTGTCTACCCCCCAGCACAGGCTCCATTCCCTCTCTCTTGCAGACATGGAGTATGGTAGTGTACAAGTTTCCAAACCTAGCTGAGCTCTTAAAGTACACAGATTTCAGACTCTACTCCCAGAAATGTGATTCAATGAGTTGGGGAAAGGCCAGTACTCTGTACTTTTAGAGATTTCCTGGGTGAGTCTGATGGCAAACAATGACATAGGAGCTACGAGCCTCGCAGGGTGGTTTCTGTCCATACTCACCTCCGGAGCTCTGTTGCCCGTTAGGTTCTCATCTCAGTGAGAAGGATGTTATGCAGAAACTAAAAGATGAGGCTTCTATACCTAGTCCTGCTGCCAACCAGCTGTCTGAATTTGGATGAGTCATGGCCTCCTTGAGTTTTAATTCTTTGTATGTCAGAGTTAGGGGTGGATCAGATGGCTCCTGAGATTGCCGCAGGCTTTATTACTCAGTGATTCTGCTGAACAATGACAGAACACTGCTATTAGTATATGACAAATTCAGGAACTGACGCTTAGAAGTCTGTATTCTAGGGCTACTGTAACAAAGTGCCACAGACTGCATGGCTTAATCCTTTACTCATTTAGAAAAAATAAAGTGCAACTTGCTGCCAGTGAGTGTAGGAATGCTACATTTTCTAGGATTTGACATTTTCAGCGATTGAGAATTACTACATTTTATAAATGGAAATACCACTTCTAAAAACAGAATGCTATAAATAGAATGATGTTATTTGTTTCCAAAGACTAATGATATACTAGAGTGATGCAAAAACAATAATGAAAGAGAAATATTTCATGGCAAATGTGGAGGTAAGGTTAGAACAGTAATTCATGAGTTATCTTGGGGTAAACGCTGCAGCCACAAGTGCCACAGGCGAGTATTCTCTGGGCAAACAGGAAATGGGTTAAATAACAGATATTTACTATTTCACAGTTCTGGAGGTTGGAAGTCCAAAATCAAGGTGTTGACGGAGTTGCTTCCTTCTGAGGGCTATGAGAAAGAATCTGTTCCAAGCTTCTCCCCTAGCTTCTAGTGTTTTTTTTTCTGGCAATTTTTGGCATTCCTTGGTTTGGAGAAGCATCACCTCAATCTCTGCCTCCATCTTCACATGGTATCCCCTGCTGTGTGTCTGTTTGTGTCCAAATTTCCCCTTTTCATAAGGGTACCAGTTACATTGGAGTAGGAACTCACTCTGCTCCAGTGTGATCTCATCTTAACTAATTACATCTGCAATAACCTTATTCCCAAATAAGTTCATATTCTGAGGTGCTGTGTAATGGCTTTGGCATATGAATTTTTAGAGGATTCAATTCAACATATAACAAAGTTTAAGTGAAAAACACCACTCATACCTGTGCATTTACAACCAGAGTCACTTGAACTTCAGTTATGTTTCTGCATCAGTCAGGAATATTTGTTGCAAACAATAGAATCTTATACCAGAAAGGAATTTACTAAAGGATGCTGGCTCCCTCCAGAGGGGCCTCTGGGTCAGGAGGGGCACCTAGGTTACATTGTGGCACTGCTCCAGTGGAGGCCCTGTTCCCACACAGCTGAGCACAGACACGTAGCTCTGAGGACATCCCTTATTGATGGATGCAAAATCTGGGATGCTGGCTGTGAGGCCACTGACCCCTGGCAAAAGCAGGAAATGAGCACTGTGCAGTGCCTGCTGCCTGCCTTGCATCATCTTCCTTGCCTGACCCTCACCCAGGTGGTGTGTCTCATATTCTCTTACTGGGATAGTTTGAATAATTTGCAATGAAAAATGTGTATACCCATTGACTCAGTGATTCCAGTCCTATAAATTTTTTTCCCAAAGGAAATAATTCAATGAGTGCTCAGAGATATATTTATAAATATGTTTGTTTATCAGAGTGTTGCTTATATAAACCAAAACACCAATACCCATCAATTGTAGATTCATTAAATAAACCATGATACAAGTGTTTCAAGAACGAGGCCACATTAAGTGTAATAATATAAGTCAGTAGTCCTCAGCTTGGTCAGACCCAGTGCCCTCTTTTTATAGCAGATGTTTATAATGCTTCCTTAATTATCCTGAAATGAAATTCATTTAACCTACTCACATGGTTTTAAAAAATCAATGTAATGACACAAGGACTCACACATGTGTTTAAAAAATCAATATATTGCATTAACTGTGACATAAAAGAGAAATAAGAATACAGGAATTGATAATGAAATGTATAAATATGTAAATGCACAGGTACGAGTACACTAGGAGACATGGAATATCAAGGTTGGCCCCTATGTGTGGAATCACCAGGAACATCCCAAGCAGCAAAGTAGGCTGTGTGGAGTGCAAGTTCAGATCTCATTAGCTGCATTGCCACTAATGATGGGATTTTCTCCAATGAACAAAATGAAGCACAATCCTCCCTCGGTATCCTTCCTTATTCCTGGAAAATGTGGTATGTGTGTTAAAATCACAAAAAAAAATTATCTTAGCTCAAATTATTCTAAACAGGATTTTCGACAACACAAATATCTGGGGTGATATTTTAAAATTATGAGGGATACTTCTCCAGGTGAGGAATTGACGTTACATTATTGGATGCCCAGCATCCTTGGACTCCCAACTACTAAATGCCAGAAGCCCCCTAAACAAAAAGCCCCCACAAATTTCCAACACACTCCCAGTATGGGGCAGAATGACCACTCTGAGAGCCAGTTACCATTGATCTTTGTTGTTGACAAAGAAAAAAGTCTACAATATGTATCTTTAGTGGTTAAGTAAATGTGTGGTTAAAGTAAATGCATGGTTAAGTAAAAATTTTGGCTTAAGGATTAGTATCTACAACATGATTGCATTTTTGAAGAAGGAAAAACACAAATAACGACTGTATGAATAAGAAATATGTGTATGTGTGTATGTGTACGTCCACAGAGGAAAAGAATCTGAATGTATATAACCAATATATGAACCGTAATCTCTGGTGATGAGATTACAGTTAATTTTCCTGTTCTAATGTCAATTTTTCTGAACTGACTGATTTTTTTATATTCAGAAAAATGACATTATTTCCATTTGGCAAACAAATAAAAGAAGGCAGAATTCTCAATGCTATTGGTATTGGGCTGGATAATTTCTTGCTGTCCTGAGTGCTGTGGGATCTTCCACAGCATCCTTGGCCTTGACTCACTAGATGCTAGTGGCATACACTCACTCTCCAACCCTAGATGTGAACCAAGAACATCTCCAGACATTGCCACTGACCCCTGGAGGAGGCAAAATTGCCCCCGGTTGAGAGCCACTGTTGTACAAGATTCAAAGCCTGGGCTCTGGCATCCCTCTGCCTGAGTTCTAATCCTAGCTGCATCACTTGTAGTCTGTGCAACTGAGTAACTCTGCCTCAGATTCCTCATCTGTAAAATAGATGGTGGCACCTCAGAGGTTGCTTGAGAATTAAATTATTAATCATTCAAATGATTAGCACAGTTCCTGGAATAAAGTAAAAAGCACAAAATTTGTGAGCTTTGGTTATCGAAAGAAAAAATCTACTTCTAGATATGAGGGAAAAGATCGTAAATAGGTAAGTGCACTTGATATAAGAAAGGAACTGGACTCCACACACCACTGTCCACAAGGAATTGGACTCTTCCACAGGGTCCTGGAAGCCCCTCTCTGTGCTGGTTCTTTCCTGGTACCTGGATAAAGTCCCAGCATGTCCCCCAAATTTTCTGGTGCTTCCAGCCACAAGAACAGTCTCATTTCCATAAATAAAATGTTTAGTCTAATGTATAAAACTCCAAACTTAATTTTAAGGTAGCATTTCCCCCCTTTCAACCTCACATGAGAGAGGGAAACTGGGGCCTTCTCCCTCATTCACCTTGTCCTCCAGGAGGCTGCACCTGGGACCCCTCCAGGTTTGGCCTATGCAAGGAGAGGACAAAGCCTTTCGTGGCTGGCACTGCATACTCTGCTGTGAAGTTCTCTGGGCTGGGCAGGTGCTCATGGCTCTTACTTTGGTCAGTTTCTCAGAAACTCCCCCATGACCAGCCCATGCTGCAGATTCCAGGATTCAGGTGGCACCCTTCCTTCTGCTAGCTGCTTCTGAAGATTCTTCAGCACCAGGGTGTCAACCCTCGGGGGCGGAGGGGCTCCTGTAGGTAACATCCAGAGGGCTCTCATCTGATCTCCAGGAAACTGCACCTGTGTCCCCACTCCCTACTATGGGTGAAACTTAGGACCTTAGCTGTACCTCCACACACTATCCCCAGGGTCACTTGGATTGAGGTGAAGAGGAGCAGCTTGCCCCTTTAGCCATGGAGCAGAGAGGGATAAGCAGCAACGGGCCTGTGGTGTTCCATCATTTCCTCCCAGAGGAATCACCAGGCTCTAGGCTTCTCTCACCTTGGCCCCTTCTATGGTGGGATGGCTAATGCTGGCAGGACCGCAATTGGTACTTGTGCAATCCCCATCATTTAGGGTGTGGGGGACATGGTCTTGGAGGCCTCAGCCAAAACAGAGAGAAGAGGTTTATTTGAGCATCTTGATGGTTTCATCTCTTGCGTCGCCTGTGTTACAGATGGCATCTCTGTATTCCTGAGAAGTTCTGACCATGTTCTCTGTCCTCTTCTTAACAAGGCAGTGATTATGTGAGCCAGGTACCAGCTAACATCCAGGCTCCTTGGGAAGTTTGCATTTCATGGGTAACAGGCTTCTTAACTGAGCTCTGGGGATTTCTCTAGAAACTAGGCTGCCTGGGCATGGCGCCAAATGCTGCCGATGATGACTCCCTGGCTACCAGACTCCTTAGGAAGTCGCATTCAATCTTGCATCCACACATTTAGTGTTAGCTGGGCCCAGCCTTGGACTCTTAAAGGTACAAAATAACAAGTGCATTCAGGGTGATGAATTAGATCATACAGGGCATGAAAAGGCCACCTCAGCTTCCAAAGCTGCTTAGCTGTTAGTCAGTAAATACCGAATAAAGGGACCTGGTTTGCTGCAGATTGTCATTTAAATGTTCTAAAGTAGGAAAGTGATTTTTAAGTGGAATGGAGTGATCTTGGTGAAGACAGCTAGAACTTCAACACTGGGCCCCTGGGGCCAAGTTAGAAAAATGGTTCTCCAGTGGTGCCCCAGACAAGCCACATCCACACGACCTCACCTGGGAACCGATTAGAAATGCAAACTCAAGGGCACCGCAGACCTACCTCAGAAACTCTGGGGGTAGGGCAAAGGATTTTGTATATTAGCAAGCTCTCTAGGTGAGTCTGATGCTGCCAGATTCTAAGAAGCATGCTTTAAAGATACTTGGAGTAGGGGTCGGGGAGCAATAGACACACCCTATGGTTTGCCTGGTGGCAGAAGACTCCAAAATGGAAATCTGAGCTTGGTCCACAGTGGGGTTTAGCAGGGGATATGGGTAGTAGGATAGTGAGAGCTATGTTTAATTCATCATGACCAGCTTCCCCTAAAAGGTACAGGAACCAGGGGAGAAAAGAAGCATATAATAAAAAAGAAAGAATATATCTTTCTGGAGCCCACACAATGCAACTGGTGTGACTTCTGGAGCACTTCTGGAAAAGTAGAAGTTGAATGGTGAGAGCAAGAACAGAATGGCTGGCCAAACCCTGGCCTGGGGACTTCCTTCCTTCCTTCCTTCCTTCCTTCCTTCCTTCCTTCCTTCCTCTCTTCAACAAATATTAATTGAACACTGATTATGGGTCACATGTACATAATGTGCTCAGCCTGATAAATTATGGTACAGAATCACTATTTGCATTTAGAAGCAAATGTACCACACAGAGTGAAAAGAGAGGGTGATGTATACGGATGGTTAGCTCAAACTTAGAAAATAATCTGTAAGGCACAGCTCTCAGAATGCAGCCCTCTGAAAGCATTTGGGGCAGGAGTGAATGACCATTCTCTCCCCATTTGTGCCCAAAGTCATCGCTGTATCACAATTCAGTATACTTATTTGAATAAGAATTCTGAGCCATCAATAAAAAGTTACATTATACCCATGCTCTTCTATTAACAAGATGGGAAAACAGGAAATAAAGATTTAGAGAAATTTATATTAAAAAATGGCAAATACAGTGTATTTGGGACCTTACTCTCCTATCCCCATTTTGTGCCTTCTAATCTTCCTCAGATAATAGTTTTTGAACTTGACTGTGGGATAGTAAAATTAAACAAAAAATTGAATGCGTGGACAATAGACTAGTGGTTACCAGAAGGTAGGGAGGAGCAGGGAGGAGGAGGGTAAATGGGGTGAAAGGGGTCAAATATGTGGTGACAGAAAGAAATCTAATTATGGGAAGGGAGCACACAATGCAATATATATATGCCTTACTGTTAGATTGTATACCTGAAACTTACTGGATTTCATTAACCAATGTCACCAAAGAAAAGAAAAAGAATTAAAAAAAAAAGACGAATGTCTTGATTCAGGTGTCACTATTGGAATTATAGCTGTCATTTCTTTTTCCATGGGGAAAACTAATTAGTCTCCACTTAACAGTCCTATTTATGCTCAGATTATAATAGCTCCAGAAACAAGTGGGCATTTCAATGTATTCTGTCACGTTTTCTCTGCATCTTAATTTATAGATCACTTCAAATCTCCATTTAATCATTACCATCCTCAATTAAAACAATTGTCAAGAATTTAATAGAACCTTCAAAATCCATTTAGCTTAAACAGTGCATTATTGAAGGGTCATCTCTCAGCCACTGAAGCCAGCTACATAAGATACTTTTCACTGAGTGGCTCCTGAGTAAATGCATTTCATTTAAGCAGCTTTCTATTGGCCATAGGATTACCATGAATAGGTAGGGAATTCCCTGAAACAAAGCTTATTTTTGATATAGTCAATCCACTTGCAATTTTTGTGTAAAAATAAAGATGTTTGTCAGATAAACTAGTGTCCCCCCCACCCCCACCCCCCCGCAACACACCCAATACTTTGGCTGTTACTTCTGGGTTCTTGGATCTGTTTCAGACTTGAGTCCTCAAGGAATGAGGCAGCCTTCTCCAACATTCAAAACTGCACTATCCTATGAAACTAATGCAATATTGTATGTTAGCTTTATTTTAATAAAACTCTTAAAAAAAAACAACTTAAAAAAAATACATTATCCTAGAAATCCCCAGATCTTTGGGCCTTAAAAGCAATAGAAATTCACAAAGATAACAACACTGTAACTGGCCCAATGGACCCTCTTGGCATAGGCACCCACACTGCTCCTCTACACAAGTATGTGTCCTCTTTTTCAAGGTGTAAGTTTTGGCTATGATATTCAGACCTGTTTTATTTCAAGAACTCAGTCTTTCTATCAGCAACAGGCTTGGAATGAGAAAATCCAGGTTTGAGTCTTGATTCTGTTACATAGTCTTGAATGTCACATTATTTAAATACTATACTTAAAATAAAAACATGAGATCCCTTTGATATGCATGCTATTGTGTCATGTTAATAGAAAGGACAAGAAAATCCTTTCTCATTATATTTGAGGCTTGCATTCAAAGCCATTCAGGCACCAATTAAAGATTAAAGAAGCTGTAATTATCTTTCTAAACTCTGGAGGTCCGTATTAACCTGATTTCATAAGAATGAAAATGTTAGGTTAGGACAGGGGAGATTGGGTCCTTAGTGTAATTGGCACAGAAACTTGCATCCCACAAAAGATAACCATCGATTTCTTTTTGTTTGTTTGTTTTTTTTTTAAATATATTTTAATGGTTTCAAATATATGGGAATTTGACCAGCCTATGAATTCACCTATGATTTCATGGGTGAGTTGGGCAGTATGTACACATGCATGGAGCAGGCCCTCGTTCTTTACTGCTTGGGTGTGATGTTCTTCTTCTTCCCTGCTCAGGGGATGTCTTTCTGCTGTGAGGCAAGCTCTTTCAAACTCTATTTGCTGTTTTAGGCTTTTGAAAGCAAAAGCCAGGAAGACATCGATTATTTCTGCTTTCTGTCTAGCTGTCTGCTTGAGGTGATAAATCTCACAGCCTGCTTTCTGATTGACTAAGGAAAAGAGAAAGGAAATATAAACTGATAACCAAAAAACTGTCCAGTTGGTGCCAACTGAGGTCATGTTGTGGCAATCAGCTAGTCTGAAGGGTCTGAGAAGGCTTTCCTAATAGGTCTGACGTCTCAGCGGGGAGGGCTCGTTTGGGGCTGTCTACCAGAGAGACTGTACATAACCTCTCCAGCACAGTCCTCATTTTCTTAGTGGGATCTAGCTTAAGTTCTTTTGGAAGAATATAGACAGGGCTTTGGACTCCAGTATGAGATGTGTTGAGAAGAAACTGCGAAGGATAGTGACTCTAAGCTCCACAGGGGCTATTGCATCGTTCTTCCGGGGTACGTCCTCTTCTAGTTGGATTCTACACTGGAGCAATGGACATTTATGCTTTCATGCCAACTAGAGCAGGCCACCGGGTTTGTACATGTATCAGAACCAGGTTATATAGGATATTTTAGAGAAAATAGCCTGGAGAAGAGAAGTTGTCCCCAACATATGATGAAGGACCCAACAAATATTTGTTGAATCAGTCAGTGAAAGCAGAAGGAGAAAAAAGTTTCATCTGACTTCAGGTGGGTTACCCACATGAGCCCAGCCCAAGCCCCAGCTTAGCTGGTCCTCAATAATGCCACCGTGAGATATTTATAGGTCTGAGCGAGTACACCCACCCATACCTGTCATCCTGCCATAACATTTTTTTCCATTATTTTATATTTTTATTTCTCTTATAAAATATACCATTTCAGATCTACTATCCCCGAAAATGACATCTCAGGAAAATTCCACAATTTTGACATCATTTTTAAAAATTAAGAAGTCTGATTATATCTTACATTATAAGATAATGTAAGTTAATGTTTCAAGTAAAAGTTAAAATTTATTCAAGTTAACATTTCTTCTCTTCTTTTAATTTAGGCTTTCAATCCCTTTTTCCTGGGGACCTGCTCTGGTGAAAAAGTAATTGATCTCATCTTCCTTCACTTACTTCTCTCTCTCTCCTGTTTGCCCTGCCAGGACAAAGCAGGGATTGGAGTAAAGTAGGCAAAAGTCTTACCTATTAGTGCTATTTAATTCTGCCTTAAGTGAACTTTCTCTCAGTTTCCTGATGTAGGCAAATGCACAGATTGACCTCTTGCTACCTTTCTTCAGCTTCTATCTCCTAGAGGTACATCATAGAGCTTCTTAAGTAGAATCCCTTTGAGACGACTCAAGCTCAGGTACACTACCTGGGATCTGATTGACTTGTGGGGGATCTTATGTATCTTTGGTTTACCAAATGGCAGATGTACAGCTTCAGAAATTAGCACTCTCTCTCTCTCTTCCCTACTGTCCATGTTTCCTCACTAGCTTCAGCCTTATACTCCTCCAGGCGAGAAGTAGGCATGGATTTCTGTGTTTCTAAGTTCATATACACTTTCGAATATTTGAGAACTCATATCAAACCCTCCCAAAAGTACTACCCAAAACTCTCAATTAAAAGGTCAGGAAGGGGTAAATAAAAGTGTCTTCTACTTTTACAATTCTCCTTAAGAAAATGCCTTTTAAGTTTCTATTCTTTTATCTAAGCTGTTGAGGCTATGGCCACTGTCCATTTTGTTCATTTTGTAGTAGGTTCTTTTTTATTTATTTATTTTTCAATTGCAGTTGACATGCAATATATTAGTTTCAGGTATACAACATAGTGGTTAGACATTTATATACCTTACAAAGTGATCACTCCAATAAGTTTAGTACCCAACTGATGCCATACATAGTTATTACAATATTATTGACTATATTCCTTATACTGTATTTTACATCCTCATGACTATTATTATAACTGCCAATTTGTAATTCTTAATCTCACATACTCCCAACTCCCCTCCTATAGGGCTACCATCAATTTGTTCTCTGTATCTATGAATTTGTTTTGTTTATTTTGATTTTTAGATTCCACATATAAGAAAAATCATGTAGTATTTGTCTTTCTCTGTCTGAATCATTTCACTTAGCATAATACCCTCTAGGTTCATCCATGTCACAAATGGCAATATTTCATTCTTTTTTATGGCTGAATAACATTCCATTGTACGTATGTACCATATTTCCCTTATCCATTTATATATCGGTGAGCACTTAGGTTGCTTCCCTATTTTGGCTATTGTAAACGATGCTGTGATAAACATAGGAGTGTTTATACTTTTTCAAATTAGAGTTTTGGATTTTGTTGGATAAATACCCAAAAATGGAATTGCTGGGTCATGAGGTAGTTCTATTTTTAATTTTTTTGAGGAATCTCCATACTATTTTCCATAGTTGCCACACAAATTCATAATCCCACTAACAATGCACAAGAGTTCCCTTTTCTCCACATCCTCACCAACACCTGTTTGATTTATTGATGATAGCCATTCCATAAGTTTGAGTTGATATCTCACTATGATTTTGATTTGCACTTCCCTGATGATTAGTGATGTTGATTGAGCATCTTCTCATATGTCTATTGGCCATCTGTATGTCTTCTTTGGAAAAGTGTTCATTCAGGTCCTCTGCCCATTTTTCAATTGGATTGCTAGTTTTTTTGATATTAAATTGAGTGAGTTCTTTATAAATTTTGAATGTTAATCCTTTATCAAAATCACTGGCAAATATCTTTTCCTATTCATTGATTTTCCTGTTAGAAACCTTTTAGTTTGATGTAGTCTCATTTGTTTATTTTGTCTTTTGTTTCCCTTGTCTGGGGAGACATATCTATAAAAATATTTTTAAGAGCAATGTCAGAGAATTTACTGCCTATGTTTTCTTCTAGGAGTTTTATGGTTTCAGATCTTATATTTAAGTCTTTAATCCATTTTGAGTTTATTCTTGTATATGATGTAAGAGAGTGGTCTAGTTTCATATTTTTGCCTGTATCTCTTCAGTTTTCCCAACACCATTTGTTGAAGAGATTGTCTTTACTCCATTGTACATTCTTGCCTCCTTTGTCATAGATTAAATGACCATATAGGTGTGGGTTTATTTCTGATCTCTCTATTCTGTTCCATTGATATATGTATCTGTTTTTATGCCAGTACCATGCTACTTTGATTTCTTGTATGTTATCAGGTAGCATGATACCTCCAACTTTGTTCTTTCTCCATATTGCTTTGGTTATTTGGGGTCTTTCATAGTTCCCCACCACAGCATAGGATTTTGAAACCCCTTGTGAGAGGGTTATAACAATCACCAGCAAGCTTCCAGGAAGAACAGTTATTGAGCAAAGCTCAGTAGAAGTGGGGGGTTTTCTGAGCTCTGTTCTTCCATGGTGGGGAGACTTTTCATGTGACCATTTCCCCAGTTTTGTTTTCCTTGACCCTTGACTTTTCTTAAATGAAATTACATGCTGACTCTTTATATTCCCCATTGCCTTAGAATATTTTGCCTTAATAGCATTAATTATCTTATCTCTTCTTTTTTAACATGACTTTTTGGGCTCATGGGATTCCACTGGTATCCAGTTTCGGAGGAAGTTTGGATTCCATTAGAGCTTGTGGTTGGAGGGCCTCACAAGGGTAACTACTTCTCAGGAGAAGATAGGAGAGGAGAAGACACCCAGGAATGACTCCCAAGAGAAGGTTACTGGCAACCAAATGATTTCTTCTGCCTCTCTTCACAATAGCTCCCCGTTCCCTGTCCATGTATCGCGTGGATCATTATGGTATTGGTAGGAGTATAACTGGAAGGCATTATGTAGTGAGAGAGTTTGTTTTTTGGGGGGAGGTAAGCCTTGTTCAGAATGCAACCTTTAGAGCAAAATAGGAAACACTTTTGTTCGCATAGGTGTCATAGTTGCAGTGAAGTCCACCAACATGCCATCAACCTTTGTCTTCTTTAAAGTCACTCCTGTGTCTTAATAAGTACTTTTAACACTAAACTAAAACTGTAAAATATTGAAGTCCCAGAACTGGAAACATAGGGCAAAGAGATACAATGCGGGTTCCTGGAGATGCTTTGTTTGGGTGGGAGTAGGGAGAAAAGTGGAGTACCAGTGGAAGGAAAGCATGGACTGAGATGAGACTATCTCCTACCAACACCACAATCTTGGCTCTAGTGTTTCCACTGCACTGGTTTCCAGGGCCAATCACTTAGCTGGAAGGGGCAAGGACAGGCTCTGGTTGTCTTGATCTGGCCTGGGGATCATCCATTTTCAGAGAGAAAGTGAGCAATGCTTGGCTTGGAGGTTGCACTGAGCTGTTCAGACTTTGCCCTTACTAGGTAGCCCCTGCCCACATTCCCACATATCGGCTGACTCACTGGTTTCCAGGAGGACTTTCCACCACTTGTAATTTCACTTCAACTAAAACAAATGGGCTTGCCTTGCTGTGTTCCTCCACCCCACACAGGCACTGGTTTGCTGTACTAACCACACTGATGATGAAGGGCAGGAAGGGGAACAACAGTGACCTTTGCAGGGAGCCTGCTGTACTTCAGAGTTATGAATAGCTCAGCACCCTTGGGAAGACTTCACAAGTTCATTCTTTATAGTTAAACTTTTGGTTAAGATGGGAAAGTTATTCTGAGTAACAACTCTTTTCTTCCCTTTGAGTCCTCATGATAAAAAAGTGATGCTTTCTACTTCGGACTTCGTGTTTAGTAAACATAGCTCTCAGTTCTGGAAAAAAAAGTGAATTGCTTTCTCAAGGGCAATGAGATTTTTGCTACTTGTGTTGATCACACAGCCTTTCGGTCTTGGGTGGTTTTTGTTGACCTCTGTGAGGACTGCTCACTCCAAAGTCATGACAGGGCCTGAACTTTTAAAACACTAGTGACATTCCTAGCAGGCTATAAAATGTTGCGGTAAATCTGACAAAAAAAATTTCAACTAAATGAGATGGTTGCTATTTTGAACACAGGGAAAATGCTACAAAATGGCTTTTTGTTTATGGCCTGACTGCACTCTTCATGTTTTAGGCTTCTACTAAGTGAGTTGGCTCTCTGCCATTGCTTCTTCCCTTACCCCACTGTGGGATGTCCTGGGTCATGAAGGAACAGGTGGGAGCATTTTTAAAGCCCCCAGTTATCTCTAGCTGGAGACTTGCTGAAATTGAAGTCCTTGATGTGGTGCTTTCTAGTGGTCACAACGTTAATAGTTGCAGAGATTTCAGGATGGGGTGAACAGGAAGCAGCGACACTGCAGGTCTGTAGAAAGTATATTATTTTTAGCACTAGCAGGCCTCACTGAGAGCTCTGGGTCTGACAGTGATCACAGAAGAAGGCCCTGGTCAGTCTGATTCCTGCTGCCTACCAGCTACATAATCCCAGGGACCTGCCTAATCTTCCTCATCTATAAAACAATAGGGCAGACTAGGTCAGAGGTTCTCAAACCAGAGAATTCATGAGAATCATCTGGGCAACATATCAAAAACAAGAACGACAAGCCAACTCTCAGAAATTCCACTTTTAAAAGTTTTTCATTGATATTGAATCTGATGATCTATGGACCACAGTTTGGAAAATGTCAGACCACATAGAAGACTTCTGGCCCCCAGAGTTTCTAATGGGCCCTAGATTTATATTAAATTGGCTTCTTTCTGTTTTGCTTTGGTGTTCCATTTATTTTCATATACACAAACTGTTTTTTAATTATTGAAGGAATTTATAATTTATCACATTTACATTTGAAAACATTTAAGAGAATAATAATTATAAGATGAGTTTCTTTGGGCAAAGGGCTAAGTATACAAAGGAAACAGTTGGGGAGTTGGCTGCATATCAGTTATTCTACAGAAAATATTCTAGGGAAAAACTATATGGAGTTGTAATTCTTCTGAAAATTTTGCTTCCCCTTTTCCCTTCTCTCCTGCTTCCCTCAGTTCATCTTATGCTTTATTATTAGGCTTCCTTTATTACAACTGGTGAAGGTGATAAGGAAATAGTTGCTGCCAAATATAAAAGCAAATAAGAACCATGGATTCAGGGCTTCTCAAAAGTTGACCTCAAAACTTGACCTGGTTTATATACATATCCAATGTTGTTATGAAGCCCCTTTCTTTGGCTATTGGGGATTTTTATCAGAATAGGAAAAGCCATTACCAGTTTTTACTGTGATTCACAACATTGAACCTTGAATCAAAAGACGAGGAAATCGAAAATCATCTGGTCATGACAAAAAAAGTTGAAGATACAGCTTTAATCACAATAAAGCCAGAATTCCCAAATAAGACGTTTTTGGATCTTTGCATCCGATAGTTCAAGTATTTCAACAGCAATTGCCCCCCTAATGATGGTACAAATTCCTCACATTCATTCCTTTATTCAACAAATATTCATTGTGGTGCCCAGAACTAGGGATACAGTGTGAAATGAAGACATGGACCCTGCCCCACAAATGCCACTTTGATAAGTGCTATAAACAGAGGCACTCTGCTCTGGGAGGTCAGGGGAAGCCTTCATGAAGAGGTGACATTTGACAAACAAGCTGATATTTGAAGACCGGTAGGAGAGAACTAAATGAAGAGAGGATGGAAAGGTGTCCTGGGTAGAGGAAACAGTATTCACAAAGCCATATAGCAGAGGAACTGGTGGGTACAAGCTACTGAAAAATAGCTTCCATGGGAAAATAACAAATCATATCTTCCTTGAACAAAGGAAGAGAACAAAATCATGACCTGGGGATCTAGATATGTTCTCAGAGATGTCTTCTGAACCAAGCTGCCTGATACACAGTCTAATATAAAACCTGTTATTAAATTTTGCAATAGGAAATTTAAAGCACATGCTGTTTTATTTTTAATTTTCCTTCGACTTCACTTCCAATAATGAACCAAATTCACTTAGTTTACTTTTCAAGTTGATGAAATATCTTTTCTGGTTGCTAATTAAAGTCACTTAAAGTGGATTTTGATTAATTTGGGAGAGGAAATTTTGTCTTTCTTAATTGAAAACATTTTGAACCAATAGATAACTGCACTAAATTATTCAGGAAATAGCAGGGCAATAGGTAAGGACTTTTTTTTTTTTAATTCCAACTTTAAAGGATTAATTTCTCCAAACTCTTACAACAGTCTTACTTAAAAGAGTTTTTGAATTCTCGGTTGGCTACAAATGACTTATCTCTGCTAGTTAGAAATAAACATCTTTCTATATTGTGTCAACATGCATAATTTTAACAATAATCATACTCTTTACATATACAGGGGCTAATCTATTATTCCTACATATTTCTATCTTGTTTAAACTTCCCAACATCTTATAACTGGTAGATAGTGGGGAGATGATCTCCAAGAATGATAAATGAGATTGCCTTTTTATTTTAAACCATAATATAGGTACGTAATGAATCAGAGCTGAACAGCCAGTCACCTCGAAAGGAAATATTGAGCTTGAGATGTTAACTAAAGAAAGAATGTCTATGTCAGTCAGGAGAAGAATTAAGTGCAAAGTTCATACTATGGTCTATAAGCTGGCTCTTGCATGATTTAGCTCCTGCCTACTTCCTTAGACTTACTCTCTGCTACTCTCTCTCTCTCACATTCAGCCCCAGCCGTTCTGTCTTGCTTGCTGTCCCTGGAACACACACAAAGCTTATTCCTACTTCAGATACTTTGCACTTGCTGTTCTCTCTGCCTGGAATTCTCTTCCTCCTGATATACTCATGGCTCACTCCCTCACTTCCTTTAGGTCTGAGGCTTTCTCTGACCAAGCTGTCTAAAAAAGTCTCGCTGTCACTCTTCATCTTCTTCCTCTTTATTTTTTTTCTGTATATAGTAATAGACTTTATTTTTCAGAGCAGTTTAAGGTTCACAGGAAAACTGAGTGGAAAGTGCAGAAATATCCCATATACCTCTTGCCTCCACTCATGCATAACCTCTTACATGATCAACATCCCCCATGAGAGTGGTACATTTGTTAGAATCAATGAACCTACATTGACACATCATTATCACTCCAAGTCCATAGTTTACATTAGGGTTCATTCTTGGTCTTATACATTCTATGGGTTTGAACAAAGTGTGACGACATGTAGCCACAATTATAATATCATACAGGATCGTTTTGCTCCTTTAAAAATCCTCTGTGCTCCACCTATTCTCTCCCTTTCCTGTAACCCTTGACGATCACTGGTTTTTTCACTGTCTCCATAGTTTTACCTTTTCCAAAATGTCACGTACTTGGAATCATACAGTAGTAGCCTTTTCAGATTGGCTACTTTCACTTAGTAATATGCATTTCAGTTCTTTTTCATAGCTCAATAGTTCATTTCTTTTTAGTTCTAAATAATATTCCACTGCCTGGAATACCGCAGTTTATTTATTCATTCGTTTATTGAACAACATCTTAGTTGACTCCAAGATTTAGACACATATTTTGCTATCTATCTATCTATCTATCTATCTATCTATCTATCTATCTATCTATCTATCTTTCATTTATTTATTTATTTATTTATTTATTTATTTATTTATTTATTTATTATTTGTATTCCCCCATCCCTCAAGCATTCTAAGGGCAAGGACCCTGACTGTTTGTTCATTCTTATATCCCAATGCCTATAATACTGACTACACACGATAGATTCTCAAAACAAATATTTTATAGAATAATGAATTGATGAATGAGAGTTAAATATAGAGAAAAGGTAAACTGAATGAGCATTAGAAGTAACTGTAAAGTACTGTCCAAGAGATCTGTTCCTTGGTCAAAGGACTCAGCCTGTTCAGTCTCTGTAGCAGGACAGGGCCTAAAGAGTTTGCTTTATTTAGTGACTAAGTGTGCAGACAAGATTTCTGTTTAAAGAAGAATATCAGAATCAAAGAGAGATTGCAAGAGAGAAGCTGTTTGCAATATTTAAAATTATGTATCTGTATCTAGAATAGCTAGGGCCTTCGAATCCACAAGTAAAGAATATCAATGGCAATAGGGAAAAAAATGGGCAAAAAAAAATGAACAAGCAATTTACAGAAGAGAATCCCACAAGACCAGCAAGTATATAACATGTTTAAAACCTTTATTTGTTAGGAGAATGCAAATATATCAATCATAAGGGATAAATTTACAAAATTAGACTTGAAAAACTTACATGTGGATGACAGAAACTTAATGTCAATGAACCCTCATCCAGTATATATATATATATACATACATATGTGTGTGTATATATATATATATATATATATATATATATATATATATATATATATATATATATATATATATATATATATATACAGTACAGGCAGTCATTTCTTCCTTGACACAAGTCTGTGAAGTGGGTACTATGATTACTCTGTCTTACAGGAAGGTAAATTGGAGTACATTCTGCAAGAAAATAACCGAATGGAAAGAAACAACTTAAGAACATAAATGTGGTTGCCTTTATGGAGTGAGAATGAAATAGGATAGGGATGGGAGGACAGAGAATGAGTGAGATGAGAGCCCTGGCATGGACCACAAAGGACAATTGGCCCTGAATTAGAATACTTAGCTCAGCCTGAAGTCTCGAAGAAAGAAGAGGAGAGGGGGAGAAAGGAAGGAAAGAAGGAAGGAAGGAAGGAAGGAATGAAGGAAGGAAGGAAGAAGGAAGGAAGGAATGAAGGAAGGAAGGGTTTAGGAGGAGGGAAATGGGAGCAGAAAGGGAGAAGGAAGAAAAAGAGAAGGGAAAAGGGAGGGAGGGAAGTAGAAAGGAAGGAAGCAAGGGAGGGAATGAAAGAAGGAAAAAAAAAATGTTTGTAGACTCTAGAACCCAGTTGCCTGGTTTGAATTCAGGCTCTGCTACTCATTAGCTGGATCTCCTAGAATAAATTAACTTTTCTATACTTAAGTGTGCCTATCTGTAAGGTAAGTAATAATAGTATCTATTTCATGGGCTATACAAATTTCATAGAACAGTGCTGTGGCCTAAGTTGGCAATCTGTAACTGTTAACTGTTCATCTTATAGGAATGGAGTAAGGACGCTCAGGCCATATGAGCCTAATCTGGCTGGTAGGGAAACAGCAGGACACTGCAAATAGCAGGTGCCCAGTCCCAGAGGAAGAAGGCCATGGGGTTTCCAAGAAACTTGAAGCAGCTCAGGGGGAGGAATGATGTCTTGTATTATTTTTTAAAATATTCATGACATGGTGTGGTGTTTTTTATCATCCCAACATTACATGTGAGGAGGCTCAGCATCAGAGGAGTTGAGGCAGTGGAGCAGAAAATGAACACTGCACTTCAAAGCTGGTGCCCTTTGCTAGTGTTTCAAAATTCCTGCCAGATAGGACTTTGGGGAATTGTTGAATTCCAGAAATTACGTTATGCTTAATATAATTCCAACATTTTTTATACTTTTTACTCATTATTATGAAGATCTAAAATTTTGTTTTGTAAATTAAAAAATGAAGTTTAGTTGTATCTACAAACAGCTGTAACCTATAGATTAGCGCTAATACAAATATAACATGAGACACATGTTAAGTATGTTAAATGTTCTTATAGCCACATTTAAAAAGTAAAAAGAAACAGGTGAAATTAATTTTAATGATATATTTCATTTAAGCTAATATTTCCAAAATGTTATATCAATATATAATCAATATAAAACCTATTGAGATATTTTGCTTCTTTTTATTCATACTCATTCTAGCACCACTCAATTTGAATGAGTCACATTTCAGGTGTTCAGTAGACACAAGTGGCCAGTGGCTACTATATTAGACAGTGTAGTTATAGAGAATATTCAAACAATGAGAAATGCCAGCAAATATTAGGTATAGTATTTGAATAATGTAACACTTAATAGCACTACACAGAATCACTTATGAGATTGTCAAAGAACTAATTTTGCTTCTAAAACTTGTTATTTCATAGAACTCCACTCATAGGATTTGTAAAGTATGCAATGCATACAAAATTATTAAAATTTGTTTTATTTGCAAGAGTGAGTCACCACTTGCAACAGACAAGCCACAGACACACACACACACAAGGCAGCAGCTACAGAGGCTCTGATTGATGAGATCATGGCCATTCTGTGTTTCTGTCCCAGTTCCTGGAAATGTCACCCTTAACCTTCACCTCCTCACATCAGCTCTTGCTTGACGTCATTGGATTGCTTAGAACAAGCAATATGTCTACGTAGATTGTTAAGCTTTATTGAATTATAATACTTTTCCCAGTTTTCCCAATTTCTTGATTAACTTTTCTTGAGATTCATTAAAACATATAAATTTCCTAAGAAATGTTAGGAAGAAATTTATACATGGAAACAACCTCTTATTGTCTGGGCTTTGTTGTTACAGTGGCTACAACAAAGATGGTACCCTTGGATGATTGTGTGGAGTAAACATGACATTGAAAAAGACTACAAGTAACTTCTTCTCTATCTTTGACATGCTTAAAGATTCCCTTTTCTTTCAGTTCAGCTGAATTATTCTATCAAAAATATACTATATTTGTGTTAATAATTTAAGTACTTGAGCATTAGGTAATAATTTAATCAGAAGAAGGTAGAGAGAACTGTCCTAACAAAGGTTGACTATTGGAAAAATTACATCAATAAGTAATCTAATTATCATTGTCTTGACCTTGTTGCATAGCAACAAAGGCACTAAAATCCAAATTTCTTCGTCTTAAGATGAAGGGGAAGATGTAAGAAAATATTGTTTAGAAAATTTATTCCAAGGTGAAGTATTTCAAGTGAATAGACTGAGTTAGATACTTTAAAAAAATAAATAACTAAAATAAAATGTCTCATATAATTCTTATCTACTGAGATCATGACCTGAGTTTGGTGGTTAATAAAAAATTATAGGGCATCATAAAAAGTGATGAATATATCACACTTCTTCTTTATCCATTTATTTATTGATGGCCTTTCATACCTTGGCTGTAACAAATAATGCTGCAATGAACACAAGGATGCTAATATCTCTTCAAGTTAGTGTTTTCATTTTTTTCAGATAACTCAGAAGTGAAATTGCTGGGTCAATGATGGTACTATTAATTTTTTGAGGAATCTCCATGTTATTTAACACTGTGGCTGCACCAGTTTACAATCCCTCCAATAATTCAAGAATCCCACCACATTCTTGCCAATACTTTTTTGTTGTCTTTTTGATAATAGCCATTCTGATAGGTGTGAGTTGATATCTCACTGTAGTTTTAATTTGCATTTCCCTGATGATTAATGATGTTGAGCATCTTTTCATGTGTCTGTTGGTCATCTGTATGTCTTCTTTGGAAAAATGTCTGTTTAGGTTTTCGGCCCATTTTTTAATCAGATTAGTTTTTTTTTGTTTTTTGATATTAAGTTGTATGAATTTTTTATAAACTTTGGGTATTAACTTCTTATCAGAAATATTATTTACAAATATCTTCTCCCATTCAGTAGGTTGTCTTTTCATTTTGTTCATGGTTTCTTTTGCTATGCAAAAGCTTTTTAGTTTGATGTAGTTCCTTTTGTTCATTTTGTCTTTTGTTACCCTTGCCCAGGGAAATATATCAGAAAAAATATTACTAAGAGAAATATTGGGAAGTTTACTGCCTATGTTTTCATATAGAAGTTTTATGATTTTGTGTCTTACATTTAACTCTTACATAAACCATTTGGGTTTATTCTTGTATATGGTGTAAGAAAGTAGACTAGTTTCATTTTTTTGCCAGTAATTGCCCACTTTTTCCACCATCATTTATTTAAGAGATTGTCTTTACTCCACTGTATATTCTTGCATCCTATGTCATAGATTAATTGACCATAAAAGCATGGGTTTATTTCTGGTCTCTCTATTTTGTTTCATTGGTATATGTGCCTGTTTTTGTGCCAGTACCATGCCATTTTGATTACTATAGCTTTATAGTAGAGTTTTAAATCAGGAAGTGTGATACCTTCAACTTTATTCTTTTTTCTCAAGATTGCTTTGGCTATTCAGTTTGGCTTTCTCAAGATTGCTTTGGCTATTTGGCTTTTGTGGTTCCATATAAATTTTAGAATTATTTGTTCTAATTCTGTGAAAAATCCCATTGGTACTTTGATAGAGATTGCATTGAATGTGTAGATTGCTTAAGATACTATGAAATGTTAACAAATTAATTCTTCCAATTTATGAACATAGCATATCCTTCCATTTATTTGTATCTTTAAAACATTTTTTTTATCAGTGCCTTACATTTTTCAGGGTATAGGTCTTTTACCTCCTCGGTATTTTATTCTTTTTAATGCAATTGTAAGTGGGATTTTCTTAAATTCTCTTTCAGATAGGTTATTATTAGTGTATAGAAATTCAACCAATTTCTGAATATTAATTTTTGTATCCTGCAACTTTACTGAATTCATTTATTAGTTCTGATAGTTTGTTGGTGGAATCTTTAGGGTTGTCTATGTATAGTATCATATCATTTGAAAATAGTAATAGTTTTATTTCTTTATTTCGAATGCTTTTTTTCCCCTGTCTGATTGCTGTGGCTAGGAGTTCCAATATTATGTTGAATAAAAGTGGTGAGAGTGGACATCTTTGTTCCTGACTTAGAAGAAAACTTTCAGCTTTTTACTGTTGAGTATGATCTAGGTGTGGGTTAGTCATATCTGGCCTTTATTATGTTGAGGGATATGTTTCCTCTATACCTCCTTTGTTAAAGTTTTTACCGTATACGAACGTTAAATTTTGTCAAATGCTTTTTCTGCATCTATTGAGAAAATCATATAATTTTTTCCCTTCATTTTGTTTATGTGGTGTATCACGTTGATTGATTTGCAGATATTGAACCATCCTTAGCATCTCTAAAATAAATTCCACTTAATCTTGATATATGATCCTTTTAATAAATTGTCAAATATGTGCCAATGCTTTGTTGAGGATTCTTCATCTATGTTCATCAGGGATATTGGACTGTGATTTTCTTTTTTTGTAGTGTCTTTGTCAGATTTCAGTATCGGGATAGTGCTGGCCTCATAGAATGAGTTTGGAAGTTTTCTCTCCTCTTCATTTTCTTGAAATAGTTTAAGAAGAGTAGGTATTCTTCTTCGAACGTTTGGTGAAATTCACCTGTGAAGCCATCTGGTCTTGGACCTTCTTTTGGGGGGAATTTTTTGATTGCCGATTCAAACTAGTAATCAGTTTGCTCAAATTTTTTGTTTCTTCTTCATTCATTCTCAAAAGATTGTATGTTTCTGAGAATTAATTCATTTTGGTGGATTGTCCAATTTGTTGGTGTTTAATTGTTTATAATATTCTCTTATAATCTTTTGTATTTCTTACTGCCAGTTGTAACTTCTCTTTCATTTCTTATTTTATTTTGGGAGGCCCTCTCTATTTTTTCTTGATGAGTCTGGTCAAAGGTTTATCAATTTTGTTTATCTTTTCAAAAACCAGCTCTTAGTTATCAATTTTGTTTATCTTTTCAAAAACCAGCTCTTAGTGATTTTAGTCTCTATTTCATTAATTTCTGCTCTGATCTTTGTTATTTCCTTCTTTTTATTCACTTTGGGCTTCATCTGTTCTTTTTCTAGTTTCTTTAGATATAAGATTAGATTGTTTATTTGTGATTTTTCTTGTTTCTTGAGGTAGGCTGTTTGACTATAAATTTCCTCTTAGAACTGCTTTTGCTGTGTCCCATAGATTTTGAAATGTTGTGTTTCCATTTTTATTTGTCTCAAGGTATATTTGATTTTCTCTTTGATTTCTTCATTGACCCATTGGATGTTTAGTAGCATGTTATTTAGCTTCCTTGTGTTTGTGTTTTTTCTAGTTTTCTTGTTTTTGTTTTCTAGTTTCATAGTGTTGTGATCCAAAAAGGTGCTTGATATAGTTTCAATCTTAAATTTATCAAGACTTGTTTTGTTGCTTAACATGTGATATATCCTGGAGAATAATCTATAAGCACTTGAAAAGAATGTATATTCTGCTGGTTTTGGTTGGAAAGTTTTGTATAGATCTATTAAGTTCACCTGTTTTAATGTGTCCTTTAAGGCCTATTCCTTGTTGATTTTCTGTCTGAATAATCTATTTGTCCATTAATTGAGTGGGTTGTTAAAGTCCCCTACTATTATTATAGACAGTAAATCTCTCCCTTTCCATCTGTTAATATTTTCTTTATGTATTTAGGTGCTCCTATGTTTGGGTGCATATATGTTTACAAATGTTATATCCTCTTGTTGGATTGATCCTGTTGTCATTATATAATGCCCCTCATTGTCTCTTGTTATAGTTTTTGTTTTAAAGTCTGTTTTGTCTGATATTGGTATTGCTTGTTTACTGTAGTAATGTAATTCATTCAACTTTTTTTCAAAAATTTTTTTTTTCAAAATTGTTTTGGCTATCCTAATTCCTTTGCCTTTCAATCTAAAGTTTAGAATCAGTTTATCTATGTATGGTACAGCTGAAATTTTGATTGAAATTGTACTAAATCCATAGATCTATTTAGGAAAATTTGACATCTTTACTATGTTGAATTTTCCAATCAATTAACATGGTATGTCCGTCCTTTTATTTACATCTTTTATTTCTTTCTTTAATATTGTATTGTTTGTAGCTTATAGATCATGTACACGCTTTGTTAGATTTATACCCAAATATTTTATTTGTTGTGGGCTATTATAAATGTTATTTTTTTAAAATTTGGACTCAAATTTATAGATTGCTAATATATAGAAATGATTGAATTTTTACCCATACTTATTTTTAAACAAAAATATTTTAAGTGACTTGCCTTTCCAAAGCATTCTATGTTACATTCATGGAAATGACAACTCTTTTCACACAGATATTCTATTAGTTTGTGTAGTATATAATTAAATTGTGTAATTATTATAATATGCACTAGTGGCATGCACAGGTTTGGGAATATACTCAACCAACTCGTGATAAGTGCACACATCAACTGATGAGGGCAGAAGTGTGTCCATGTATTACAGCATTCCACTAGCTGCAAGGATTCAGCATGCCTATGGATAAATAGAGTAAATAGTGGATCGGTTAATCCATAGAGTTAGTTAAATCAAGGTCATTTAAGAGAGCTTCTACTGAAAGATCTATATGAAATAGACAAGGAGACAAAAAGACCAAGTTTCCATGATTGCATTTAAATATACGACTAATGATATATCTTGAGAATACCTTCTATGCTTACCACAATATTTCTACTGAAGGAGCATTTAAAAAGAAGAGAAAAGTGCTATTATCATGTTTTTGAATAACATTTAGTAATAGTGAAAGGACCTTAATTCTGATGTTAAAAAATTATAATACAAAATGTTATATGCAATTTGATTTCAAATATGTAAAAAAGTATATTTCTTTATTAAAAAAGGGTAAAAATACATGTAAATATTTTTAACAATTATCTATGGCTTTTGAGTCAATGATTGGCTTTTATCTTATTACTTTATTTTTTATTACATTTTTACCATTTTTTAAAGATCATCTTTTTTATTAGATCAGAAGAAAGATTATTTTGTAAAAGAAAAGGAATTTTTATCTGTTTTATTTGCCACATTTAAATATCTGACAACAATACCACCATTGTTCTCTTGGATTGTAATAAAAACCATAACAAAAGTTTGGCATTTCCTACCAAATTTCCTGTGTCTTAAGAATCAGGCATTCTGCAGTAGTTTCTACCATTTGGTAAATTACATTAATAATTATGACAGCCATAATCATAAGACCTTACAAAGCTATTTATTTCATAGCTATTTATTTAATTTAATTACATTAATAATAGCTATTTATAGGTATCAATACTTATTTTAAACTTATTTTATTACTGTAAAGATTTTAAGGAATTTTAAGTAGAAGTCAGCAACAATTTCATGCTTGTTGCCCTCACAACCATGCAACTCTTTATTTTGGCTAAAGGCGTAAGACCACTGTGGAGTGTAAAACCAGAAACCACTAAAAACAGTTATTTCACGCTTTCTCTCCATTTCTTTGCATGAGCTAGAGTTTATTGATAATTCACAGAGTTACCCATACAATTCCCATGTCAATAGCAGAGACATTTTTTAAAAAGCTTCAAAATATCACACAGTTTTTAAGGCACATCTCTTTTCTGGTTAATGGCTCTATTTCGTGTCAGTTTCCTTAGATCAGTGGTTCTTAACTTTTCCTGGATCATAATATTCTCAGTCATCTAGCTCAGACATTCAAATTTCCCTAAATTCCTCCATCACCAAATCTTTCACCCAATCCATTGATTATATTTTAGACGTCTTTCATATTCATCTTCTCTTCTTAATCCTGATCTCAGCTCAGACTATTATCTTCTTGCAACTTTACTTTGCCAGTAGCCTCCAAACTGGTCTCCCTGACTCCAGCTATTATCCTCCATCATCCATGGTAACACAGTGGAGTCATTTTCCTGAAAACAAATCTGATCATGTCCCCTCTCACTTGAAGACTATTCTTTATAATGCCTCTCACTTTGTTTTCTGTGGCTAGGGAGAATGTGGTAGTGATCTACCAACACGCAATAGCACAACCAGGCAGAGATGGTCAGAGGGTGAAAGCACAATTTCACACACTGATAAGTGAGCATGCTTTTTTATTTCCCCTTTAGAGCAATGAGAAGTTGCTTAGGCTATGTTTCTTTCAAAGAGAGGGACTATTTTAGGGAATCATGTGTCTCTCCAAGGATCACTTTTTCTGCTACATATATATTGATCCACTCAGAAGCAGGGCTCAGGCCCAGAAAAGTGAACCACAGTGGTGTGTGGTGACATTTGTGAATGTGCCTGGAAGCCCCATGGGTAATGAGCATAACTGGAGTTTGGAGGACGATAAACTCTGGGAAGACTGGTGGGTGGCAAGAGAAGAAGGGCAAAGGGAAGCTCATGTTTTAACAATGGTTCTTAAACTTTGGCATACATCAGAATCTCCTGGGAAACTGAGAAACCCCAAACCCAGGGCACCTAATCTTATTAAATCAAAATCTCTGAGATAAGAGCAGACTTCTGCATTTTTTTTTAACCTTGAAAGTAAAGACATTACACAGCAAATCTGAGTGCCAGGGTTTTAGCAAATTTGTTTTTGCCAGGAAAGTTTCTGAGTGCAGGCTGGGGCTATTGATACCTTTACCCTACTTGGCAGGATTGACAGACCATTTCACCCATGTTTATCCTTGAACTCTTGGTGATTGTTATCAAAAAACCCTTCATTGTTTCTCTCCTCACTCAGCAAAAGCATTTTCATCCATTCTCTCTTCGATACCCATTACACTTAAAAGAAAAATCTAGCCCTATATGGAACATTTTGAAACAAGTTCAGCTTGCTTTGTTGCTACTCTATTGGATTTGGGAGAGAGAGCAAGCTGCCAGGCATGGGTTCTTATTCAGGGAAACAGAGGGTTGAGATAACCCATCTTCATCTCTAGTCCTCTAAAACCTTATTCCCAGGTTCCTGAGGCCGAGCATTCTCTGATAACTGTGCTTGGCTGATCTGTAGGCATGGCTACTTGCCTCAATGACCCTAATTCCTGCTAGACACCTACCGGGGCTTCGGGTGAGACTGGATGAAAACTCAGGATGACCAGCAGCTCCACATCCTCTAAGGGTGACTTTCCTTTTAAGGAACCATCCAAAGATAAGGAACAGAGGTCAGGGTGGGAAGTGGTAGCTGTGATTGGCTTCCTCCCTGTTTCAGCACTGCCAGTCCTTTAAGAGGCCGTAAGGCAGGCTGTGATGGGCTTCTAGTTCAGCCATCGTCTGCCTTCATTTGCAAACATGGAATGGCAGGAGACATCACCTACAAGAAGCACATTAATCATTAATCATATTAGTTTGGATGGCTATCATCCGAGGTTCGACATCACAGCATGTCCAGACATCCCTGCTCTCCATGAGAACCCAGTTTTTTAATATTATAAGACCAGTCTTGAAGGAAAACTAACACGATCACATGCTCTTACACACACATGTGCACACATACACACACATGTGCACACATACACACATGTACACACACACTTAGTAAAACCAGGTGAGCTTAGTTTACTTTGGCTAAACCAAAGTTAAGGTCTTGCAAATATAAAATAGGTTTCAAAAGAAAAAATGAATAATAAATAAATAAATAAAATGTTTAGATTTCTGTGCCAACATTGATGGTATATTGGTTAGGACAGGAAAATCATCCTACCCTGATCATATTTTCTGGCTACAGTTATACACATTCTTAAAAATTACATTTAGGTTTACAGCTAATGAATTCTCTTTCTCAAATAGAATAAAAGTATACAAAGTCAGAACTGTCTGGGAGAAGTCTGGATCATATAGCACTGAAAAGTTTTATATCTCGTTAGAATGATATACTCATTTGGTGTGGACAAAGCTGGGAGATGATGTCTTCAGGAACAAGGTGGCTCACTTTTAGAAAAAGACTTCAGAGAAGAGTTTATTTTAGTGGGTAAGTGAAAAACTCATGAATTCTGCATTTCTGACCTTGCAGGCATGGTGCCTGGATAAGAGACAGCTGAATGAGCCCCAAAGGAAAGTAAAGTTGAAAGCTTTTAAGCCACATCAAGGTAGTGGGGAGGGCATGTGGCTACCCTGGAAGAACCTTCTCCCTCTGTGGGAGACATAGGCACCAGGAGGCCTCCTTTTGTATTTGTATATTCATGAGGATAGAGAGGGCATTTTGCCAATGGGAGATACTAAAAATATACTTATGGGAGGAAAGGGAGAAAAGAAGGGATAAAAGGAAGAAAAAGAAAAGGGGATAATTTAAACATTCAAAATAAAACTTTTGATCAGCTGAAAAAGAAGTAAAACAGAATACTGCAATAGATAGCAATTGCACAAAGAGTAAAGAAGCTAATACTCTCCAGCTCTTCTTTTCTAATCACACCACCCTGAGTAAGTTATTTAACCCTTCTAAGCCTCAGTTTCCTTATCTATAAAATTTGGTGAGGATCAACAAACAAAAAAGAGCTATGTCATTTTGTACTGGCAAACACCACACTGAACTTTTCTAAGAAGCTTTACATATGCAAACATGTCTAGTTTTCACAACAATCCAATGAAATAAGTTCCATTCCTATCTGAAAGAGAAGACAGAGGCACAGTCACTCAGCTAAACCAATAAGTGGCACAGCGTGGATTTGAACCCAGGGGAGTCTGGCTTCTTTATTTGTATTGGGTCCCTCCCTTCTTTACTCTTTTTTTTTTTTAATATTAGCTTTTTAAAAAAAATATTTATTTTAATTAGTTTCAAGTATACAGAATATTGGTTAGATATCTATATAGCTCATAAAATGATCCCCCTAATTGCTCTCTCCCTTCCCTGACCCTCCACCAAGTCAACGTATGAATTCTAACTGCATTCCCTATGCCATGCTCCCCATCCCATGACCATCCATCAGCTACTAATTTCTACTTCTTTAACCCTTTATCCCCTTCTCCCAGGTCACCAAACCTTCCTCTCCTCTGTCCATCACCAAATTGTCCACTATATTTGTGAGTCTGTTTTTGATTAGTTTGTTCTTTTTATTCCTTAGATTCCGCATATAAGTGAAATCATATAGTGTTTATCTTTCTCTGTCTGACTTAAATGCCTTCTAGGTCCATCAACATAATGTCTTTTTCCATCTGCTTCTTTTTAGTTTGTGTGTGTCTTTTGATCTGAAGTGAGTCTCTTATAGGCAACATGTAAGGATCTTGTTTTCCTTTCCATTCATCCATTCTATCTTTTAGTTGGAGCACTTAATTCTTCTCCATTTGAGGTACTTATTGATAGAAATGTAGTTGTTACCATTCTTTACTCCTGTTTTTGATACATGTTTTTTCTTCTTAAAGAAGTCCCTCCAACATTTCCTGTAATACTGGCTTGGTGGTGATAAATTCCTTTAGCTTATTTTTATCTGGGATGCTCTTTATCTGTCCTTCAACTCTAAATGATAGCTTTGCTGGTTAAATTATTCTTGGTTGTAGATCCTGGGTTTTTATCACATCCAATATTTTGTGCCAAGCCCTTCTGTCCTACATAGTTTCTTTTGAGGAATCAGCTGCCAGCCTTATGTTCCCTTATAAGTAACTGTTTTCCTCTTGCTGCTTTTAATATTCTTTCCTTGTATTTAACCTTTGGCATTTTAATTATGATGTATCTTGGTTTGGGCCTCTTTGGATCTCTGATTTTTGGAATTCTCTGAGCTTCCTGGAGTTTTATGTCCATTTCCTTCACCAGGTTCGGGAAGTTTTCCATCATTATTTCTTCAAACAACTGTTCAACATCTTGATTTTCTTCAGTTATGCCGATCAGACATATTTAGACCCTTAATAGTGTCTCATATCCTCCTTAAATTATTTTTATAGTCTTGGTATCTTATCTATTGCCATTCTGATTGCATGTCTTTGGCTTTTCTGTCCTCTAGATAGGGCATTTGAGCCTTTTCTTTATTCACTTTGTTTATTCCATTTAATATACTTCTCATCTCAGATAATGTGTTCTTCATTTCAGACTGGTTCCCCTTTATAATTTCCATTTCTATTTTTATGGGTTTTTTTTTATCTCTTTGTTGAATTTCTCACTGAATTTATCTACACTTCCCAAAAGTTCATCGAGCATCTTTATAACCAGTGTTTTGAACTCTGCATCTGTCAGATTACTTGATCCATTATATCTGGATTTCTATTCTGTTCTTTCATATGGTTTCAGCTTCTTTGTCTTCTCATTTGGCTGCCTTTCCATATCTGTTTCTATGTCCTAAGCAAAGCTCCTAAGTCTCCCAGTCTTATTAGTGTAGATTTGTGAAGTAGGTGTCCAGTGGCACAGTTCTGAGAGGGGTTCAGCTGCAGGCCAAACTTAGCCCAAGCCTCTACCCATCCTGGGCCACCTGTTAAGATTCAGCAAACAATCCACGGATGCTGTGCTTATAGTTGCCTCAAAAGGCCACACCAGAAACCGAGGCCGGCTGCCTCCACCAGTGTGAGTCTCAGCAAGGAGCACCTGACTTGCTGAGAATACACCTGAATGTGGCTTGGGTGGGGCTGCAAGTTGGAGGAGGCAGGGTTCCAGGGAATACTCTAGGTGGAGTGACCTCTGTTATCCAGTTTGATGATGTCACGGCTATGGCGGAGCTGTGTCCAGCGCACTGGTAGGAGGGAGGGCTCAACAGGGAGCAATGGATACTCCGGCACTTCTATATAGAGCAAGACACTTCTGTACAGAGCGAGTCTCATCTCATCCTTCACTTAACAATGTCTCCCTGTAAGTCCCTGGTGCCCACTGTGTGCAGCCAAATGGGCACTGGTGCTCAGAGTGAGCAGGTCAGTCACTTGAAAATCTGCTCGCAGATGCGGCCCCTTTAAGAGGGGTCTGTCGTTTCCGCTGCTGCAGCCTCTATCTCACTCAGCCGCTGGAGATCAGACAGCCCCGTGTCCTCCCTGCATCCTACCTTCTGCCATTGCCAGGTGATTTCATGGAGTTCTCCCTAGTTGTATGGTTTGTTCATCCCAGGCAATTTTTCCTTGCCACTGCTCCTTGTTTCCATCACAACTTTGATTTGGTTGTCGGAGGGATGAACAGAGCCTCTATCATATATGCCATTTTTTTCCTCTCCTCCCTTCTTTACTATCTTATTTTGCAAAGGCCCCTCTTTTGACGATTTCACAGGTGAAATGCTAATTTTGACAATTTTATAGATTTCAAACCATATTTAAAAGAAGTTTGGTTGGCTAAATTTGGACTCTGAAATTTGAGAATTATCAGTAGATTTGACTCACTCAGGCTTAGTTGGACATAACTGAGACATGCTTATGTTTTGTAATCCAAGCCCCAAAACTATAAAAATTAAATTCACTAGTATTTTCAAAGTTCAACATTTGCATTAGTAAAACAAGGAAACATAAGTTTCTCAGCAAAATGGCAACTTTCTAAGAACATATATTTTTATTAGTAGGAAAAATTGGTCTTTTGGGTCACTCAGCTTTAGCTCTTCAAGGAAGAACAACTATATAAAATTGACTTTATGTTGTGATGACTTTATGTTGTAGTACAGCTGGGCTATAGTACATTTTAAACCAATGTTTAAAAATAACCTCATACAATGAGAACTGATGCAGTTCTAAGGGGAAAGAAACCTTTGTCTGGTTTCCTCTGGGCTTGGAACAAACTGGCAGCTCTCATCTGCTTCGATTGGATGTCTAGCATTAGGACATTTTGTCTATCCCAGGAGGGAAAGTGGTTCACTGGATATGTTTGGGCAGTCACAGATTCTTCCACTGAGAGTTTTCTTCCAACTGTGCAGAGATGAGAGAAGTTTGGACTTGTATAGGAATATGATTCTATCAGTTCTCAGATATTTTTAGAGTATTTACCTAAACTCAGCCCTTCAGAAGCTCTATGGTGATCATGCTGATTGAGTACTTGCAAATTTTAGGATGTTAAAATAGGAAATACTTAAAATACAGATCTGAAATTTACTCTTTATACCTGGTGTCTGCTAACTCAGGTTAACTAGGATTCTGATGAGAATAATTAAAATTGAGTTCATTAGCCATTCTCAGAAGGGTATTTGTTTATCATACACACTGCTAGATGTGTCTGATCACACAGATTTATTGCTCTTTCACTCTGTTCCTCCCTTCTCACACACACACATTCACTTACAAGTTTAGACTATCATGGACTTTTGCCATTTCTTGCTGTTGCCATTCAGCCCTAATAAAACAGTTTATTAGGTAAAATTTCTCTGGAATCAGTGTTGAGCTGGGAATTATCTTGAACATTAATCATTATAATGTGTCTTACTGTTTACATAGCAATGAAGATTATCAAGATGAATGGAGAGGGGCCAACTACCCTTTTTATTCATCACAGAGTCATTCAGTCCTGTTATTTCTCATGCCAAGAGATTTATTGGTAATTATTGCAGCAGATAAGCAGTCCTGAAGGGAGCAAAAACTTTCAAGAACTGAGGTACTTCTGTACCAGAGGGAACTATGATGTCATTAACTCTGATACTGAATTGTGTGAAAAAATGCAAAAGACTCATGAACATTTAGAAAAATAGTAATCAGTATGTGTTGATTATCTCAACCAGCGTGAACATGTTCTTTCCACCACACGTTTCCAGGGTGATTTACACTATATTTTTATGTTTCACATTGGGAAAAAAGTGTGTTGTGCATGGTGGGGGCACATATTAACATATTTTAACAAAGCGTGTTCAGGATTGGTTTTTTGTTTTTATATTTGTTTGGGATTTTTTTGTTTGTTTTTTGCTTTTACCTAGTAAACTTATTGCATACACACATAACACTCATACTTGCTGCTTTCAAAATAAATTTTATTTTGATTTCTCCAGCCATTTCAAAGATTTAGAAGACTTTAAAAAAAAAACCCAAACATTGATATCAAATCAATGAGTAGATAATGGAGATGCATTTGTTAATGAAGATGAAAAGTCGACTGCCCACTACAGTCATTCATCAGATGCCTGGCTCAGAATCAAGACAAACTATTTCATCTCTAGACTCATTTCTACAGCAGACCTGCAGAGACCCAGTTGATATTCTATAAATGTTCAATTAATAAAAGTCAATTAATAGTTTACTAGTTGACACTAATGGCTAAGCTGGGAACTTGGTGTATAATTACCGCAAGGCATAGTGAATGATTTGTGATAAGAAGTTGTTGTGTTGGAGGAGAAAAGGAAGAATAAAATGTTCCAAAATAATTAGTAGAATAACTTATTTACTTCCAATATTGAAACTAAAAAATAATTTCTTAAGCTCTTTCTCTGTCTCTCTCCCTCTTGGTGACCTTAGAAATCAATGGTCAGAGAGTGAGACACAGAGCAAGAGGACCCTTAGAGTCTTCCACCAGCACGATTTATCAATTGCCAAAATGGTGGAAGGTATGTATGCTTTGCACAACCAACTAAACCTAACACTGAAAAACAGAGACCAGAGGTTGAGCCAGTGTTTGAATTTTTCAGGGCTGAAGTATGTTCCAGGCTGGATGTTCACCTTCTTTTGAGGCGAGAAGCAGCCTGCTTGGGGAAGTGACCAGTCGATTGTTCACTCTTGAAGCCTGTGCGAGAATTTTTTGGAAAGACAATGAATGACTCCACTTTATCTGAGAAGCCTCCCCTACACAGTGAGTTGCAAAGATGTCATTTTCTCATGATCTTATTATTTTATATTATTTCCATTACATACAGAAATTTTCAGAAAAATTTGCTGTTTCCAGTCTGCACAACCATGAAAAGGCCCTGCTATCATCACTGAATACTGGTCTGAGGGGTAAGAAAACAGAATTATAATCTCGATTTTCCACTAACTCATTGTGACACTGAGCAAACCCTTTACTGTCCTTGGCTTTGTTTCCTCAACTGTAAAACGAGGAAGCTGAACTATATAAACTGTAAATTCTGTTCTTACTCTTAGCTTCCAGCCTTCCTATATTAGAGGGCTTCCTAAAGTCCACACGAACTAACCCCAACCAGCTTTCTAACTTTATCTCTTATTCTTTGCTCTACCAAACTGGTCTGCTCATGTTGCCCTAAGCACATAACATACCTCTCTGTCCCTGCACCATTTATCCCACTACTTTCTGAGCCTGGGCAGCCTTCTTTTCCTTTCTCAACTTTCTGACCCCTTTCACTGGGCCAGCAATCAGGGACTCAGCCCCACCTGACTTCCAGTAGAGCTGCCATTGATTGTTTTATACACACACACACACACACACACACATATATAGATGTATATATACATACACATACATACATATATACACATATATACACACACATATGTATATATATGTATATAGATAGATAGATGATAGCTAGATAGAAGCTAAATAGCTAGAAAGATAGCTACATAGCTACATAGTTACATAGCTAGATAATTACATAGCTACATAGTTAGATGATAGATAGATAGATAGATAGATAGATAGATAGTTAGAATCCAAGTCCAGGTTTTATTCAAACAAAAGGTTTAAGACCAAAAATTAGCCTGAAATTCACTAACTACAATGATCACAGATGAGCACAGGCTGCTGACTCTTTCCCTGGGAGAAGCCAGAGATAGTTGATGGTTCCCAGAATCAAATGCAAAAATTGTGAGCAGCCTTTGGGAAGAGAGTAACAGAGAGGTCCCAGGTACAGTAGGAGCCCTAGACTGGGAGAACACTTGGTATTGGTGAATAGGTTATAGGAAAGTTTTTGAGTTATATCCTGTCCCCTTTTTTTCTTCAACATTACTCATATTTTTATGAGGATATGAGGGCAATAAAAACAGCAGCAACAGCAGCTTAGAATCAGTCAAAGATGATAGGATAAAATTAAGGAAGTCCCAGAGCCTGGTTGGAGTAAGGAGTGAATGAATAACAACAAGTGAAAAGACCAGGAGGTTCTGCACATTCTATTGTCTTCCCTCCTGGCTGCCACCCATAGGCTAGTCACTGTATATCAGGGAGCAGATCTTGGAAGACAGAAGTGCCCTAGAGGCAGGTTTACCTGTAGTTAATAAGAAGGGAGGGGTTGTTGAAGTCATATTGTAAAACTAGAAAATCCTTCCAAACCTTTACACCTACCTCTCATCTCTAAATTTAAGAAGAGGCACAAAATCTAGGGCCCTGGATGTTTTATAAAATCAGCTTTATTGAGGTATAATTTATATAAAATTTACATAAAATAAAATTGACTGAAGTTTTGACAACTGGGTACATCTGGGTAACCACCAATACAATAAAGATATAGAACAATTTCATTATCTCAAAAAGTTCATTAGTGATTGTTTACAGAATTCCTCTACCTTGGTATTGGTGGAATTCTGCTCTCTACCCTTTTAGTTTTGCCTTTCTACAATGCTATAACTTTATATAAATAAAATCATATGGTATGTAACCTTTTGGGTCTGGCTTCTTTCACTGAGCATAATGCTTTTGAGATTTCATGTCACTGAATGCATCAATAATATGTTCCTTTTTATTGCTGAAGGGTATTACATTGTATGGATACACCCAAGTTTGCTTAGCCATTTATTTAGCTGACAGACTTTGGCATTGCTTACATGTTTGGGCTATTACAAAGTGGTTATAAGCACATTTTTTTTTCCTTTTTCTTGGGTAATACCTAGGAGCCAAAGTGCTGGATCATATGGAAAATATAAGTTTAGCTTTATTTTAAAAAATGATCAAACTGCTTTCTAAAGTGTTTGTACCATTTTCTAGCCTCAGCAGCAATGTGTGAGGGCAACGTTTGAGAGTTCTAATTGCTCCATATCCTAGTCAATACTTGGTATGGTCAGGTTTTTTTTGTTGTTGTTGTTGTTGTTGTTTTTTAACTTTAGACATTCTAATAATGTGGATTATTTTAATTTGCATTTCTCTAATGACTAATGAACTGATGTTGAGCATCTTTTTTGTGTTTTTGTCATTATATATTTTATTTGGTGACATGACTCTTCAAATATTTTTTCTCTTTTTTAATTGTGTTGCTTGTCTTATTATTGTTACAAGAATTCTTTATATATTTTGAATACTACTATCTTATTATGTATATGTTCTCCTGGCCTTTTTAAGAGTCTCTTTCAAAGATTCATTTTTTTAATATTGATGAAGTTCAATTTACTATTTTTTTCTCTTACTTTATTTTTTAACCATATCTAAGAATTCTCTGCCTAATTCTCTCTTGCAAAGATTTTCTTCTGGAAACTTTACAATTTTAGATTTTACATTTACTTATATGATCCATTTTGAGTTAATTTTCTATATGGTGTAAGCCAAATGTCAAGGTTCATGTTTCTCCACATGGATATCCAGCTAACCAGCACCATTTGTTGAAAAAACTATTCTGGATCCAGGGCAGCCTTTATTTTAGGCCTAACCCAGCCTCACTACTAAGGTGTGGCCCTTGTAAGGACTCTATCCAATGCCCTCTGTAATATGAAGTCCCTTCTCAGCCCTGTAAGAATTCCAAGAATTGTTCAGCCTATTAATTTTCAGTGGTTCTTTCCCTAGTGTCATAGAGTTTCTTCCCACATGCGCTCACATCACTTTTCAGTCAAAGACTCCAGGAAACTCCTCTACCCTCTAGCTCTCTTGCTCTATTTAGCTGCCTCCTCTATAGTCATCTGTCCAGCAAATTCTAGCTGCCTTTGTCTTCCCAAACTCCAGTCGTTATCTCCACTCAGAGAGACTGCCAGGCTTTCTCAGGTTCCCCCTCCCTGCACTTTAGCCTAGAAACTGCTTCAAAGCCATAAGCTGGTACAATTTTAAGGGTCACTTCATTTGTTTCTCTTCTCTTATGGTCTTGTGCTGCCTATTGTCCAATGTCTGAAAACACTTATTTTATATATTTTACTTTCTAGTTTTCTAATTATTTATGGTAGGAGAACAATTACTCACTTGACAGAACCCAGGAAATGTGAGTTTCGAGGGAAAAATATAATGATATATTTAAAGAATGCAAATACCATAAAGTAACACAATAAACTGAACAAATTATACCAGGAAAGAATTAATAGACCAAACAGAGCAAAGAAATCTAAAAAAGCTTATACACGACTTCAAATAGTTAGAAATAATATTCAAGCCATGATAATGGAATAATGAGAACCAATTGAAGTTATTAGGTTTAAAAAATAAAATATTTGACTACTCCCAGAGTATTGCAGAGTAGATATCCTGGGAAACTCTTTATGGAAAATATAGTGAAGCTGAATAAATTTTTAAATGTTTTAAAATACAATACTAAATCAAGCAAGTAACTCTAGCTTATATTCTCTCCTCCATCAATGACAACAATAAAAGAAAATTGAAAGAAGTCTAGTCAATAAAGGTGGAAATGAAGGCTTCTCTCGTTAGCATGTAAGCTTTGCAAGGCAGGGACTTCTGATTGTTTTATTTCTGATGGAGGATAAGCCCTGGAACAAAGCCTGGAACAGAATAAATGCTGAGTACATACATGTTCAACAAATGGATGAGTGAATGAATGAATGTTCTAGGGCAAATGGTGATCCTAAGAACCTAGAATTTTGAGTATTAATAGCTTGTCATACAGGGAGTGTAGGTCTAGACGTGGGGCACTGGAAAGGTTGGAGGACTACTAGACCTCTTTCTATGAAGCTCGGGCTCTCAAAATGGCCACATTTTTAGTGAAAGAGTTGGCTTTTAAAATAAAATACACTTGCCCAAGATAAAAGGATCATTCGGAAAACACATTTGTCTCCAGCATGATGCCAAGATGGAAAAAAAAAAAACAGCATCATCCCCTGAGAATTTATAACCACTGGCCTTTCCTCACTTGGATCTGATATTGAATTTATACTTCCTGAGTGATCAGAAAAATTTAATTTAGAATCAAATTAAAGTAGTTCCAAGTGTAGCAAAATCAAACACATTTTTTTTTTTATGGGAATCATCCCAGATTCAGGCCTCTCAGGTCTCCTATGGACTAAATTTAGTCATATAAGAGTTCACAATTTAAAAATATGTAGATATACCAAAATCACAAGGATGGAAGCTCTCTAAATTCAGAGGGAATGACTCAAAATAGATAGAGACTCCAAAGACTTCAGACACTGGGATTATCTGAAACAAGGTATAAAACAACTATAAATAATCTGTTTAAAGATAAATGATTAGATCAAAAATGAGTAAGAAAAAATAGACTATTAAATATAGTCAGATTTGAGAAAGAAACAAATAGAGACTCCTAAAATGAAGGCAAAGAACTTCAAATTTAGTAATTTATATGCAGCTAAACAATTCTTTAAATAGAAGAATAAAATAAAGATATTCTAAATCATACAAGTCTTCATAATTTTTAACATACAATAAAAATATTCTGTAAAGAAGTACCTCAACAAAGAGAAGAAATAAATCCAGGAGGAGACAATGAGATACAGAAAGAAAGGATGAGTAAATAACTTAGAAAAATTCTATTGTTTTAAATATATTTGTTTAAATACTATGTATTATTAGAATGAATTTCACCTGAGGTTTTTGTTTCTGTTATTTTTTTAAGTGGCTACTAGAAAATGCAATAAGGTAAGAACAAAAGGAGATGTTGGATTTAAAAGGAAAGAGAAAAAACTATCACTATTCCCTGATGATCTTTATAGAAAATCTATCAGACTCTATAGACAAAATATTTGCATATTTAGAAAATTCAGCAAAGTAGTTGAATACAAGATCAATTTATACACACACTTATACCAAAATAACCACTTAGAAAATTTACTAGAAAATGAGATACATTTTATAACAGCAATAAGAATGAGAAAATATCTAGGAATTCACCTAGTGAAAAATATTTTCACCTAGGTGGTAGTATTGGTAAGAAGTAGTTCAATTCTGGACACGTTTTGATGGTAGAGCCAACAGAATTTTCTGATGAATTGGATGTGAAGTTTGAGAGAACGAAGTTAAGAAAGGATCTAAAATTTTTGTTCTGAACAGTAGAAAGAATGTAATTGTCCTTTAAGAGGAAGATTATGTGCAGTGGATTTGAAAGGAAAGGTTGAAAGTTTGTTCACAGATATGTTAAGTTTGAGATGTCTGTTGGACATCCAAGTAGAGATGTTGAAGATACAGCTGAATATATGAGTCTGGAGTTTAGGGGAAAGGTACAGGCTAGAGATAAATACTAGGAAGTCATTAATAAATAAATGGTATGAGATCCATGAGGCTGGTCGAGCTCACAGAGGGAGTGCATATGGATAGAAAAGTTGTCGAAGGACTGAGCATTGGGGTCTACCTGCATAGCTGGAGAAGAAGAAAACAAGGAGAAAGCAACATCAAGCAAAAATGATACTTGGAGGAGGGTGAGATCAATCATTTTAAATTATAGGTAGAGCCAAATAAGAACTGAAAATTGGTCATTGGATTTAGGAATATGGAAATCATCAGTGAATTGAAAAGAAACAATTTACATTAACAAATTCTGTCCACTCTACTTTTAAAATGTATTTGGTTGAGGCAAAACCATGTTTGGAGTGGGCTTGAGGGAGCATGAAATGAGAGAAATTGGAGAGATTGAATATAGACAATGCTTTGGAAGAGTTTTTCTGTAAAAGAAAAGAAGTGAGATATTTGAAAAAGGAACGAAAGTCAAGACAGAATGTCTTGTAAATTGTAAAGGAGAACTAATGATATGCTGGCACTGTGATGAGTTAGATCCAGCAAAGAGGGAAAAAAGTGATAATGAAGAAAAGAGAAGAGGGTACCAAGTAGGTGAGACAGATGAGATCAAGTGTTCAAATGGAGGGATTGGCCTATCTTCTCCATCTCCACCCCATATTTAACTCATTAGCAAATTTTATCAGTTCTACTTTTAAAGTGTATTAGAATCTGACCACTTAATATATTACTACCACCCTGGACTAAACCACCATCCTCTCTTATCTGCTTACCTGAATTGTTACTTTACTTACTCTCCCAGATGCCAGTCTTTCCCCACCCTCATTCTTCTCACAGTATTCAAATAGTTTAAATACATAAATCAGATCATAAAATGCTCCAGAATAAAATCTGAGAACTGGCACTAACCAACTTCAAGACTTCCTACAAAGCTACAGTAATCAAAATAATGTGGTATTGATGAAATAATAGACAAACAGACTAATAGAACAAAATAGAGAATGCAGAAATAGATCAATGAAGTATAATCAACTGATTTTTGACAAAGGAGCAAAGACAAAACAATGAAGCAAAAAAAGTTTTTTTCTACAAATAGTGCTAGAGAAATTGGACATCCACATGTGAAGAAAGAAATCTAGACACAGATTACAGCCCTTACAAAGTTAACTTACAACTCTCACAAAAATCAACTCAGAATAGATCAAAATGTAAAATGTAAAGCTATAAAACTAAAAGATAACACAGGAGAAAACCTAGATGATCTTGAATGTGGTGATGACTTGTATTTATTTATTTTTTTTATAAGAGTTTGAGCCAAATTGATGACAAATGCTAGGAGCAAGATCTCAAATGCCCTTGGCAATGACTTTTAGATACAACATCAAAGACACAATCCATGAAAAAATAACCTATAAGCTAGACTTCATTAAAATTAATAACATCTGCTCTGCAAAAGACAATGTCAAGAGAATGAGAAGCCAAGCCACAGACTGGAAGAAAATATTTGCAAAAGATATATCTGATAAAAGAGTTATCCAAAATATACAAAGAGCTCTTAAAATTCAACAATAAGAATACAAACAACCTGATTTTAAAATGTACCAAGAACCTTAATAGAAATCTCACCAAAGAAGATATACAGATGGCACACAAGTCTATGAAAAAATGCTTGACATCTTATATGATCAGGGAAATGCAGATGAAAACAATGAAATATCACTACATTCCTTTCAGAATGATCCAAATCTCAAACACTGTCAACATCAAGTGCTTATAAGGATGTGGAGCAACAGGAACTCTCATTCATTGCTGATGGGAATGAAAATTGGTATAGTCACTATGGAAGACAGTTTGGCAGTTTCTTATAAACTAAACACACTCTCATTGTATGATCTAATAAGCATGCTCCTTGTTCTGTACCCAAATGGGGTGAAAATTTATGTTTACACAAAAAAACCTGCACAAGGATGTTTATAGTAGCTTTATTGATAATTACCAAAACCTGGAAGTGACTGAGATGTCAGTGCACAAGCAAATAAATAAACTGTGGTATATCTAGAAAATAGAATATCATTCAGTGCTAAAAAGAAATGAACTATCAAGCCATAAAAAGACATGGAGGGACCCCAAATGCATATTATTAAGTAAAAGAAACTAATCTGAAAATATGTGTACTATATGATTCCAACTCCATGACATACTAAAAAAGGCAAAACTGTAGAGACAGTAAAAATGTCAGTGGTCGTCATGAGTTGATGGGGAGAGAATGAGTATGCAGAGCACAGAGCATTTTTAGGGTAGTAAAACTTTTCTGCATGATATTATAATGGCAAATACACATCATTATACATTTGTCCAAATCAACATGTACAACACCAAAAGTGAACTTTAATGTAAACTATGGACTTTGGATGATAATGATGCATCAATGTAGGTTCATCCATTGTAACAAATGTACCACTCTGATGGAGATGTTGCTAATAGGAGAGGTTGTGCATGTATTGGGACAGGGAGCATATAAGAACTCTCTGTACTTTCTGCTCAATTTGCTGTGAGTCTTAAACTACTCTAAAAAATAGTCCAGCAAGATGGCAGGGTAGGTAAATGCTGTGCATGCCTCCTCCCATGACTATTAAAATTACGATTAAATTATGAAACAGTCAACCTGGAGAACAATCTGAAGACTAACTGAACAGAACTCCTATATTACTGGGGATATAAAAAGGAGACCACATCCAGACTGGTAGGAAGGGTGGAGACACAAAACAAGCTGGTCCCACATCCACGTGTGGTGGTGGAACATCAGGAGGGATATCTTGGCTGTGGAGGCCCCTGCTTCCTGAGGAGTGAGGAGCTCAGCCCTAAATCAGGATGCCCTAGCCCAGTACAAGGTAGAGAAGTCCCCACAAAATCTGGCTGTGAAAATCAGTGGGGGTTCCAGCACTCCAGGTGAATTGGAAGACAGCTGGAAATCCAGACAGCTCAGTAGAGTGTCCGCACACAGACTCACTCGCAGGCATTAAACCTAGGCTCTGGAAAAGGGACAGTAGCTCAGGATGTGCCAGAGAAACACAGGGAAAAACTGAGTTGTGTGGCTTTAGGGACAGCCTCCACTGCCCTCCTCTATCCATCCTGTAAGTATGCACCATCTTGTCTGTGTTGAACCCTCCCCACACATGGCCAAATCTGAATCTGTACTGGCCTGGAGAACTCTGCTCACACCACCCTGGTAACTCCTTGGGACCCAGCCCACCCTACTCATGAATTGCCTGGTGACAATTTAGGGTAGTTACTGGACAACCAGCCCCACCCCCATGCTCTTAGCAGGAGATTCCTTAAGCAGTAATCAACAGGCCTCTCTTTGCCCACCTCTGGAGATACTTTGGTGATGGTCCACCAGATTTGGCCCTAGCTGCAGTATTTCTTAAACAAATCTTGGAGATCTGCAGGCTGGAGGAGGGCAACAGCTAGCCTTGGTGTGAGCTGAGACTTTTGCAAGTGGCCACAGGCCCAGCACTGGAAACAAATCTGAATCTGTACCAACCTGAGAAATGCCACTTGTCCCACCCTGGTGACTCCCTGAGACCCAATCTCATCCAACTCTTGTACTCCTGAAGCTCATTCAGTTGTTGAGCCTTATGGACAGCCAGCAGGCAGCTTCAAGCCTGAGAGTGCCCTCGGCCTTTTATTGAACTTCCTCGGGCCTGGTACTGGTGGCAGCAGTACTCGGTTCACTACACGGTTTTTCCTACATACCTCCAGGTCTAGCTTAGGCAATGACCAAACACAGATAGCTTTGTAGCTCCTACCAGGTAGCCCTGGGGTGGTCACAGACATTAACTGACCTTGGCCTGCACAAAAGCCCCTCCCAAGGGGCTCCAGAAACAACACAATCAGAAGCTGGCCTTAGACCTCAACAGAACACCACCTGCGTAGTCCTATAAGCAGCATACCGAAAGAGTGGTCTCAACAGGCACATGAATGTGCTAGGGCAAACCTCACTCTGTGAGATCAGCCCCTACCCAGCAGCTCAGACTTTGTGGGCAGGCTAATCCTTACAGCCAGTCAGCCTGAGAGCCAATCCTACTCACTGAGGTGCCAACAGCAATCGAGGCTCAACTACAACAGGAGAGTACAAACAACCATACGTGGGTTATTCCTGGAGCACTTGGTGCAGGTGATCAGGTGGACTGTGCCACTGGGCCACACTACTACATAAAACCACTGGGCTAAGACTGGGAGATGTAGCAAATCTACCTAATATATAGAAATGAACACAGAAAGACAGCCAAAATGAGACAACAAAGAAACAGTTCTCAAATGAAAGAACAAGAGAAAACTCCAGAAAAAGAAAGAAATGAAATGGAGGCAAGCAACATGCCACATACAGAGTTCAAAACACTAGTTATAAGGATGCTCAATGAACTAGGGGAAGAATAGATCAGCTCAGTGAGAATATCAACAAAGAGACAGTAGGCATAAAAAAGAACATAAAAAAAATTTTTAAAAAGTCAGTAATGAGGAATATAGTAATTGAAACGAAGACTACACTAGAAGGAATCAATAGTAGATTGGATGAAGCAGAGGACTGAATCAGCAATTTAGAAGACAAGGTAGCAGAAAGCACCTAATTGGAACTGCAAAAGCAAAAAGGGAAATTAAAATATTAGGATAGTTTAAGGGACCTCTGGGACAATATCAAGCATAACAATATTTGCATCATAGGAGTACCAGAAGGAGAAAAGAGAAAACAAGGAATTGAGAACCTACTTCAGAAAATGATGGAAAACTTCTCTAATCTGGTGAAGAAAATAGATGTACAAGTCTGGGAAGCACAGAAAGTCCTAAACAAGGTAAACTCCAAACAGACCGACACATCATAATTAAAATGCCAACAGTTAAAGGCAAAAAGACAATCCCAATACCAGCAAGAGAATGACAGCTAGTTACTTACAAGTTACTCCCATAAGACTGTCAGGTAACTTCTCAACAAAAATTGCTGGTTAGAGTGATTGACATGAAATATTCAAAGTGATAAAAAGCAAGAACCTACAACCAAGACTACTCTACCCAGCAGGCTATTAATTAAAATAGAAGGTGAGATAAAGAGCTTCCCAGAAAGGAAAAAGCTAAAGTAATTCACCACCACCAAGCCAGTATTACAAGAAATGTTGAAGGGACTTCTTTCAGAAGAATAAGAAAAAAATAACAAATATGAATAACAAAATGGCAATAACTATGTATTTATCAATAATCACTTTAAATGTAAATGAATTAAATGCTCATAGGGCAGCTGAATAAATAAAAAAAAAATAAATAAGACCCATACATATATGCTGACCACAAGAGATCTACTTTGGAAGAAAAGACACACCGACTGAAGATAAAGGGATAGAAAAAGATATTTCGTGCAAATGGAAATGAAAAAAAAAACTTTGGGTGGTAATATTTATATCAGACATAATAGATTTTAAAACAAAGGCAATAATAAGAGACAAAGAAGGACATTACATAATGATAAAGGTATCGATCCAACAAGAGGATATAACCTTAGAAAACATATATGCACCCAACATAGGAACACCTAAACATATAAAACAAATTTTGACAGACATAATTGGAGAGATCTACAGTAATACAGTCATAGTAGGGGAAGTTAACACCCCATTGACATCACTGGATAGTTCTTCCAGTTGGAAAATCAACAAAGAAACAGCAGCCTCAAATGATACATTAGACCAGATAGATTTAATTGATATTTTTAGAGCATTTTACCCCAAAGCAGCAGAATATACATTCTTCTCAAGTGCACATGGAAACATTATTCATATGTTAGACAACAAAACAAGTTTTCATAAGTTTAAGAAGATTGAAATCATATCAAGCTTCTTCTCTGATCACAATGGTATGTAATGAGAAATCAATTACAAGAAAGAAAACTACATGCTCACATGGAGGCAAAATAACATGCTACTAAACAACAAATGGGAAGGAAGAAATCAAAAGATATTTTGAGACAAATGAAAATGAAAACGTAATGACCCAAAATCTATGGGACACAGTGAAAACAGTCCTGAGGGGAAATTCATAGCAATACAGCCTATCTCTAGAAATAAGCAAAATCTCAAATAAACAGTCTAAACTTACACTTAAAGTAACTGGAAAAAGAACAGCAAACAAAGCCCAAAGTAAATAGAAGGAAGAAAATGATAAAGATCGGAGCAAAAATAAATGAAAGAGGGCCCCCCAAAAAACAGTATTAAAGATCAATGAAACCAACAGCTGATTCTTTGAAAAGATAAACAGAAGTGATAAAACTTTAACGAGACTCATCAAGAAAAAGAGACAGGACCCAAATAAATAAAATCAGAAATGAAAGAGAAGTGACAAGAGACTCCACAAAATATAAAGGATTATAAGAAAATACTACGAGCAATTATATACTAACAAATTGGACAATCTAGAGGAAATGTATACATTCCTAGAAATATACAATCTCTGAACACCGAGTCAAGAAAAAACAGAAACTCTGAATGAAACGATTACTACTAATGAGATTGAATCAGTAATCAAAAAACTCCCAATAAAAAGAAGATATGGACCAAATGGCTTCACGGGTGAATTTTACCAAATATTTGAAGAAGAATTAACACCTATTCTTCTAAACTATTCCAAAAAATTCAAGAGAAGGGAAGGCTCACAGCTCATTCTACAAGGCCAACATTTCCCTAATTCCGAAATCAGACAAAGACATTTCAAAAAAAGAAAATGATAGCCCGAAATTTCTGATGAACATAAATGCAAAATTCCGCAACAAAAGTTTAGCAAACCAAATTCAGCAAAATATTTAAAAAGATCATACATCATGATCAAGGTTGGGTTTATTTCTGGGATGCAAGATTGGTTCAATATTTGAAAATCAGTTCTGAAAATAATATAATTATATTAACCAATGTTACCTCAATAAACTTAATTTTAAAAAAAGAAAAAAATCAGTTAATGTGACATACCACATCAACAAACTGAAAGATAAAATCATAGGATCATATCAACAGATGCAGAAAAAGCATCTGACAAAATTCAGCATTCATTTAGGATAAAAAAGCTCAGCAAAGTGGGAATAGAGGGAACATACCTCAACATAATAAAGGCCATATATGGTAAACCCACAGCTAACATAATGCTCAATGAGGAAAAGCTAAAAGCATGTTTCTTATGAGGAATAAGACAAGATGTCCACTTTCACCTCTTCTATCCAACATAGTATTGAAAGTCCTAGCCACAGCAATCAGACAAGAAAGAGAAATAAAAGGCATCCAAATTGGAAAGGAAGCAGTAAAACTCATTATATGCAGGTGACATGATACTATATATAGAGAGAATCCTAAAGATTCCACCAAAAACTGTTAGAACCGATAAATGAATTCAGTAAAGTAACAGGACACAAAATTAATATTCAGTAATCAGTTTCATTTCTATACACAAATAACAAGTTTTCAAAAAGAGAAATTAAGAAACAATCCCATTTACAATTGCATCAAAAAAAACCCCCTAGAAATAAATTTAATCAAGGAGGTAAAAGACCTGTACTCAAAAAATGATAAGCTTTGAGAAAAGGAATTGAATAAAATACAAATAAATGGAAACATGCCATTCTCATGGATAGGAAGAATAAACGTCATTAAAATGTCCATACTGCTGAAAGCAATATTAAATTCAATGCAATCTCTATCCAAATACCATGGCACTTTTTACAGAACTAGAACAAATAATCCTAAAATTTATATAAAGCCTTAAAAAAATAGCCATGGCAATTTTGAGAAAGAACAAAGTTGGAGGTATCACGCTACCTGATATCAAACTATACTACAAGTCTATAGTGATCAAAACAGAATGGTACTGCATAAAAACAGAAAAATACATCAAAGGAATAGAATAGAGAGCCCAGAAATAAATCCATGCCTATACAGTTATTTTATCTATGACAAAGGAGGCAAGAATATAAAGTAGAGTAAAAAAGACTGTTCAATAAAAGGTGTTTGGAAAACTGGACAGATACATGCAAAAATATGAAATTGGACCACATTCTTATACCATATACAAGAATAAACTCAAAATGAATTAAAGACTTAAATGTAAAACCTGTAACCATAAAACTCTTAGTTGAAAACATAGGTAGCAAACTCTCTGACATTGCTCTTAGTAACATTTTTTCTGATATATCTCCTTGGACAAGAGAATCAAAAGATAAATACATGGGACTACATCAAACTAAAAAGTTATTGCAAAGCAAAAGAAACCATCAACGAAACGAAAAGACAACCTACTGATTGGGAGAAGATATTCACCAGTGATATATCTGATAAGGGGTTAATACCTACAATTTATAAAGAACTTATACAACTCAACACCGAAAAACCCCAAATAATTCAATTAAAAAATGTGCAGAGGACCTGAAAAGCCATTTCTCCAAAAAGGACATACAGATGGCCAATACACATATGAAAAGATGCTCAAGGTCACTAATTATCAGAGAAATGCGAATTAAAATTGCAATGAGATATTACCTCACACCTCTCAGAATGACCATCATTAATAAATCAACAAGTTGTGGAGAAAAGAGAATCCTCATATCCAGTTGGTGAGATTGCAAATTCATACAGCCACTATAGAAAAGTTTGGAGGTTCCTCGAATAATTAAAAACACAACCAATTATGACCCAGCAATTGCACTTCTAGGTATTTATCCAAAGAAAATTAAAACGCTAATTCAAAAAGATCTATGCGCCCCAACATTCACTGCAGCACCATTTGCAATAGCCAAGGTATGGAAGCAACCTAAGTGCTCATTAATAGACAATTGCATAAAGAAGTTGTGATACATATGTATAATGAAATATTACTCACCCATAAAAAATGAAATTTTACCATTTGCAACAACATGGATGGACTTAGAGAGTATTATAAGTGAAATAAACCAGACAGAAAAAGACGAATACCATATGATTTCATTTATATGTGGAATCTAAGCGAAAAAAATAAATGAACAACAAAAAAATAAAACAGACTCATAGATAAAGAGAACATACTGGTGATTGCTAGATGGTGTAGGGGTTGGGTAAAAAGGTGAAGGGATTAAGAAGTACAAATTTGTAGTTCTAAAATAGTCGTAGAGATGTGAATTACAGCATAGGGAATGTCGTCAATAAAATTGTCATAACTATGTAAGGTGTCAGATGGGGGAATCACTTTGTAAATTATATAACTGTCTAATCACTATGCAGTACACCTGAAACTAATATAAAATAATACTGAATATCAACTCTAATTGAAAAATAAAAATTAAAAACATAATAAAGTCTACAAAAAAACAAATCCTCCAATGGATTCCTAGCACTCTTAAAATCAAACCCAATGTCCTTATTATCTTGGCCTTTTGGCTCTTACCTGATGTTCTTGGCCTAATTTCCTACCCTGCATCCCTTGACTCTCTGCCTTCCAGTCACACTAGCTTTTTGGCTTTTCCAGGAACGTTTATTCAGTATAGGGTCTGAAGAAGCCATGGCTCACTCCCTCAGTTCATTCAGCAACCTGTTCAAATATCAAGTCCCAAAGAGACATTTCTGACCTATTATCTTATTTAAATAGCATCTCCTACTAAATTTCTTTCTGTTTATCTTGCTTTATTTTTTCTTACAGCTTTTATCCTGACTATACGTGTATGTCAGAGATATGTGTGTGTATAAAGAGACGTGTGTGTGTGTGTGTGTGTAGGTGTGTGTGTGTATTTACCATGTTTTGGTCAATACCATTATGAGTTTATAAATTTCATGAGAATGGAGATATTTTCTGTTTTCTACACTACTGTATCACTATTTATTGAATGATTGAATGAATGAATGCATGCATGAATAGATAAATAAATGACTTAATATAAAAATGTGGATAGATCTCACAAACATTGCATTGAGTGAAAAACTCGGAAACGATGGAAATTGTAGCTCAATGTTATATACGTAAGTTATAGATGCAATTTTCAAGAAAATTCAATAGGAGAAAAGAAAGTCTTTTCAGTAAATGGTTCTGTCTCAGAAGGTCAGAAACATGGCGAAGTGAGAGACGTCCCCAGATTTCTTGCCTTGAGACAACAATAAGCTGAACATCTAAAACTCAACAAAAAACACCCAAACTGCATACTAGCATGTCTGAGTGTGGGATCTGTGTATAAGAGCTATTACAGGTCAGAAACCTGGGTGTCAGGTGGTGGACTGGGAGAAATAAAGAAACTGCCTCTCACAGCCACCGGAGCTCCCAGCAGGAGCTCTGCCTGGGAAAGTTGTGAGTTCCATGCAGCAGGCAGCACGGCCCTGATATGGGCAGAAAGCAGAGAAGCAGGACGGCAGAAAAAAAAAATTGATTTTTATAGGCCGCAGTTGCAAAATAGAGGCTGAGCTATAGTCCCCATCCCCCAAACCAGAGGGCCCCTTTCACCAACCCTCAAAGATGGAGGGAGCCCTAAGGGAATCTGAGCAAACTCTACTGAAACTGTTGCTAGCACTGAAAGGAACTGAGACTGAGGGTAGTGAGTGTGATTAAACATCTATAAGAAAAAAAAAAGACATTATTAACTCTTTATATAAAGCAGACATACAAGGAACTTAGACGCCACTTCCTGGAAAACAAAAGAAAAACACCTTCTTTGCAACAGGATAGGGACCATTATAAATTTTCTTTCTGGTAAAAAAAAAAAAAAAAAAACTTCCATTAATGCCTAGGCAGAGAAATAGTTGATTAAACACCATGAACAATTAAGGTGACAAGGCATCTCAGAAAGAAAGAGAAAAATCTCCAGAAAATAAGCTTACAGACATAGAAATATGCGAGTTAAATGACAGGGAATTCAGGATGGTACTTCTGAAAAAACTCAATGAGATCCAAAACAACTTGAATCAACAATTTCAGGAACTGAAAAAACAACTAGATGAGCAGAATGACTTCTTTAGCGAGAAGATTAAAATCCTCAAAAATAACCTAATAGAGCTTCTGGAGATTAAAAAAACAAACAACAACAACAACAAAAAGCACTGCAAGAGTTGAAAAATGAAATAATAAGCTTGGGAAATAGAGTCGACCAAATGGAGGAAAGGATCAGTGGTATCGAAGACAGAAATCTAGAAATAAATCAGAAGGAAGAAGAGAAACTGAAGAATAAAAAATAATGAAAAAGAAATACAAGAACTAGCTGATACCATCAGGAGAGGAAACATAAGAATAATGGGCATTATTGAAGACAAGGAAAAGGAAGAAGGATGAGAAAGCATTTCCGGACAAATAGTGGACGATAATTTCCCAAATCTAAGGAATGAGCTGGAGCTTGGAATTCAAGAATTCAACAGACTACCCAATTATCTCAACCCAAAAAGGCCTTCATCAAGACACATTGTATTAAAATTATCAGAAACCAACAACAAAGAAAAAATACTCAGGGCAGCCAGGGGAAAAAAGATGGTAACCTATAAAGGAAAACTCATTAGATTAATGTCAAACTTCTCAGCACAAACCTTACAAGCCAGAAAGAAGAGGAATCAAATATTCAAACTATTAAGTGAAAGGAATAACCAGCCCAAAATAATGTATCCAGCTAAGCTCTCCTTTAGATATAAAGGAGAAAGTAAGACCTTTCCAGACGTATAAAAATTGAGGGAATTCTCCATTATGAGGTCTGCACTATGGGAAATACAGAAAGGGATCAGCTCACCTAAAACAAAATAACAAAAAAAAAAATACACACATAATTAGGAGTAAGATGACTAGCTGGCTGACAGAAGCAGAGGAGTGCAACTCTTACTAGCAATGGGGCACATAATCTCAAAAATAAGAAGAGATTTACTATAGAAAGATAGTAATGAATGTTCAGCATACATAGAGATAAATTGAGACAACAATGACTGAAAAAAGGAGGATTCAAAGATTCAATTTCACAAAGAGGAACGGAGGTAAGGCAAGTGCAGAAGAAAAGGGACCACTGTATATATAGAACTATCCTTTACATATTCGTAATGGTAAACACATGACAAAGATTCAGAACCGAAATATATAACATAAAACAAGAAGGACCAGAGGGAAAATCCACAAAAGCCAACCAAAATAAAGAAAACAGAAACACACAGATAAGGAAGCAATGGAAACACTGAGCTATCAGAAAGCAAAAGATAAAATGGCTATAAGAAGACCTCGTATTTCGATAATCACCCTAAATGTAAATGGACTGAACTCACCAATAAAAAGGCAGAGTTGCAGATTGAATCAAAAATCAAAACCCAATCATATGCTGCCTCCAGGAGATACATCTCAGTTCCAAAGACAAATATAGACTCAAAGTGAAAGGGAGGAAAATGATATTTCAAGCAAATGGCATTCAGAGTAAAGCGGGAGTAGCAGTACTAATGTTGGACGAAATAGACTTCAAAATAAGAAAGATAAAGAAAGATACTGAGGAACATCTCATAATGATAAAGGGAATAATGCACAAAGAAGACATAACACTTATTAATATCTATGTTCCCAATGAGGGATCCCCAAAATATATAAATCAATTACTAACAGAACTAAAGGCAGAAACAGACCAAAACAGTGTCATAGTAGGGAATCTAAATACGCCACTGTTGGATATGAATAGATCATCCAAACAAAAAATCAATGAGGAAATTACATCCTTAAATGACACATTAGACCAAATGAACATAATTGACATTTACAGAGCCTTTCATCCCCAAACAGCTGCTGCTTATACATTCTTCTCTAGGGAACATGGAGCATTCTCAAGGATTGACCACACAGAGATAGCCTCAACAAATAAAAGAGGGTTGAAATCATACCAACCATTCTCTGATCATAATGCTTTGAAACTAGAGATCAATTGAAAAAAGAAAGCAGAAAAAAATAAAAATATATGGAGATTAAACAACATACTACTGAAGAATAACTGCATCAGAGAAAAAATAAAAAGAGAGATCAAGAGATACATAGAAACAAATGATAATAATAACACAACATATCAAAACTTTTGGGACACGGCAAAAGCAATCATAAGAGGAAAGTTCATATCATTACAGGGCTATATCCAAAAACAAGAACGAGCCCAAATAAACAACCTAACACTTCATCTTAGTAAACTAGAATAAGAAGAACAGATGAAACCTAAATTCAGCAGAAAGAAAGAAAGAAATAATCAAAATTAGAGCAGAAATAAATGAAATCAAAAACAGAAAAAAGAAAAAACAGAAAAATAGATGCAACAAAGGGCTGGTTCTTTGAGAAGATTAATAAAATTGACAAGCCCCTGGCTAGACTCACTATAGAAAAAAGAAAAAGAACACAACTTAACAAAATCAGGGATGAAAAAGGAGAAATTACAACAGACACTGCAGAAATACAAAAGATCATACAAGAATACTATGAAAAAGTATATAACACCAAATTTAATAACCTAGAAGAAATGGACTAGTACTTAGAAAAATACAACCTTCCTAGACAGAATCAAAAAGAACTGGAAAATCTAAATAGACCAATCAGCACAATGGAAATGAAACAATCATCAAAACCTACCAAAAAGTAAAAGTTCAGGACCAGATGGCTTCACCAGTGAATTCTACCAAACATTCAAAGATTTAATACCTATTCTCCTCAAACTCTTCCAAAAATCGAAGAGGAGGCAATACTTCCCAATTCATTTTATGAGGCCAATATTACCATGATACCAAACGTGGTAAAGATAACATACAAAAAAGAAAAAACTACAGACCAATATCTCTCATGAACACAAAAATCCTAAATCCTAAATAAGATACTAGCGAACCGAATACAGCAACATATTAAAAAGATTATATACCACGATCAGGTGGGCTTTGTCTCAGAAGCACAGGGGTGGTTCAACACACACAAATCTATTAATGTGATATACCACATAAACAAATTAAAAAATAAGAATCATATGATCATATCAATAGATGCAGAAAAAGCCTTCGGTAAGTTACAGCACCCATTTATGATCAAAATACTCAACAAAATCTGTATAGAAGGCAAGTAACTTAATATAATAAAGGCCATATATGACAAACCCTCAGACAACATTATACTTAATGGTGAAAAACTTAAAACCTTCCCTTTAAGATCAGGAACAAGGCAAGGCTGTCCACTCTCGCCACTATTATTCAGTATAACATTGGAGGTCCTAACAAGTGCAATCAGACAAGAGAAAGATATAAAAGGCATCCAAATAGGAAATGAAGAATTCAAACTGTCACTGTATGCAGATGACATGATTCTCTATATAGAAAACCCTAAAGACTCCACAAAAACACTACTAGAAACAATAAGCAAATACAGTAAAGACTCTGGATACAAAATCAATGTTCAAAAAATCCATAACGTTCCTATACTCTAATAACGAAGTGTCAGAAAAAGGAGTGGAAAAAATAATTTCTTTTGCAATTGCAACAAAAAGAATAAAATACCTAGGAATAAAACTAACAAAACAGGTGAAGGACCTATATAATAAAAAGTACAAGACCCTATTTAAAAAAATTGAAGAAGATACAAAGAAATGGAAAGATATTCCGTGTTCTTGGATTGTAAGAATCAACATGGTTAAAATGACCATACTACCTAAAGCATTATACATATTTAATGCAACCCCCATCAAAATCTCATCAGCGTTTTTTTAAAGAAATACAACAAAAAATCATCAAATTTGTGTGGAAGCACAAAAGATCCTGAATTGCCAAAGCTATCCTGAGAAAACAAGAATGAGGCTGGGGCATTTTTCTGCCTGACTTCAAGTTATACTATGAAGTGACAGTAATCAAAACGGCTTGGTTTGGGCAGCAAAACAGACACACTGACCAGTGGAACAGAATTGAGAGTCCAGAAGTAAACTCATATTTAAATGGGCAAATAATTTTTGACAAAAAATCCAAAATGATACAGTGGAGAAAGGAAAGCCTCTTCAATAAATAGTGCTGGGAAAACTGGAAAGCCACCTGCAAAGGAATGAAACTAGACTATTATCTATCATCACATACCAAAATTAACTCAAAATGGATTAAAGACCTGAATATAAGACCTGAAACAATAAATTGCATAGAAAAAAACATTGAAACTAAACTCAATGACCTTGGCCTTAGAGAGGATTTTATGAATTTACCTCAAAGGCAAGGGAAGTAAAAGCTAAAATAAATGAATGGGACTATGTCAAACTAAAAAGCTTCTGCACAGCAAAAGAAACCATCAACAAAGTAAAGAGACAACCATCCAAATGGGAAAATATATTTGCAAACAACACCTCCAATAAGGGTCTACTAACCGAAATATACAAAGAATTCATATGACTCAATAACAACAACAAAATACAAACGATCCAATTAAAAAATGACCAGAGAACTTGAACAAACACTTCTCCCAAGAAGACATACAAATGGCCAACAAACATATGAAAAGATGCTCAACATCACTAGCGATTAGGGAAATGCAAACCAAAATCAGAATGAAATATCATCTGACACCTGTTAGAATGGCTATAATCAACAGGACAAATAATAACAAGTGTTGGAGAGGATGCAGAGAAAAAGAATCCCTCATACACTGCTGGTGGGACTGCAAATTGATACAGCCACTATGGAAAACAGTATGGAGATTCCTCAAAAAACTAAGAATTGATCTACCATATGATCCAGCAATCCCTCTACTGGGTATTTACCCCAAAGACTTGAAAACTTATATCTGAAAAGATATTTGCACCCCAATATTCATAGCAGCATTATTCATGGTGGCCAGGACATGGAAGCTACTGAAGTGTCCTTCGATAGATGATTGGCTAAAGAAGCTGTGGTACATATATACAATGGAATATTACTTAGCCATAAGAAGAGATGAAATACTGCCATTTGTGACAACATGGATGGACCTTGAAGTAATCATACTAAGCGAAATAAGCCAGACAGAAGTTGAAAATCACATGCTGTCACTTATATGTGGGATATAAACCTAAAAGCAACAATTGAACAGGACAAACAGAGACACATGGACATGGACAATGGACTAGTGGTTACCAGAGGTAGCATGGGGGGGGGTGGGAATTTAAATCATTTCTTTAATTAAAAAAGAATTAATTAATTAATTTAAATTTCTTAAAAATAAATAAATATAAATAAATAAATGGTTCTGGAACAACTGCATGGAAAGAAAAATGACCTTCAACCCTCAAATCATATTACAAATAAAAATTAACTAGAGATGGGTCATAGATTTAAACATAAAAGCTCAAAATATAAATCCTCTAGAAGAAAATAAAATATCTTCATGAACTTAGGTGAATATAGACAAAGATTTCTAAGCACAAAAAAGCACCAACCCTAAAACAAAACAAAAAATCCTGTTACAATAGACTTCATTAAAATAAAAAATGTCTGCTTATCAAAAGATCCCATTAAGAAAATGAAAAGGCAACCTATAGATTAGAAAATATTTACAGTACTTAAATCTAAAACATGTACTAGAACTTCTAAGCATTAACAATAGAAATATAAACAATCCCACAGGAAAAATGGGAAAAGGATCTATGCTCTTTATTAAAGAAGACATACAAAGGGCCAATAAGCATGTAAAAAGATACCCAATATCATAAGTAATCAGGGAAATGCCAATTAAAACTACATTGAGATAGTTTTACACACCTACTAGAATAGAATGATCATACATTACCAGTGGCAATGTTCAATGGCACAAACAGTTTGGAAAGAAGTTTCTCAGTTTCCTATAAAGTGAAACATATATTTCCTCAATGACCCAGCCATTCCACTCCTGGGTGTTTATCCAAAAGGAATGGAAACATAATTCTACATAAAGACTTGTAGACAAATATCAGAAAGTAGAGGCAACTCAAATATTTATTAACTAATGAATGGATAAAGTGTGTGCACTCCTACAACAGAATACTGCTTAGTAACACAAAGGAGTGAGCGATATAGATGACTTTTTAAATCATTATGTTGCATAAAGGAGGACAGACATTAAAGACTATGTTCTGTATGATTTCTGTTCTTGAAGAATCAGCAAAACTAACGCGGAGTGCAGAATTTTTAACAGTAGTTGCCTTTACAGTGTGGGGATTGACTAGAAAAGTCATGAAGAAACTTGGAGAAGATAAAAATTTTCTATATTTTGATGGAGTGGTGGTTAACTCATGTATTATATATTATATATTATGAATTATGCACTACACGTTATATATCATCATATATCATGTATCATATATAATACATAGTATATTATATATCAAGAATGCATCAAACTATACAGTTAAGATATGAGTGTTTAATGAAAGAAAATTACACCTACAAAATGTCTACATGTAGAATAATCCTATATAGTTTTTAGGGATTGTAAATTACCTAAGGACATATATTAAGCTCCTAGAATAGGTCCTTTCTGAGGGAGGGTGTGATATAAAGATGTCATATAAAAATATTATAAAAATAATAAAATGAAAACTCAGGAACTGATGAAGATAGTATGCTATGAAATGAAGAGAATAACTACACATACATATTACTTGCACCTGCAATGGGAAAGAAAGGCTGAGAGAGAGGGAAAGGAAAGAAAGGTAATAGAAAGAAGAAAGAGAGTGTAACCATATAAGCTTCCTGTTCTTTCTTTCTATTTGTCCCCTCCCCTTAACTAGACCATAAGTCTGGGGAAGGAGGGACCATCTATAAATTCTTGCACCTGTCAGTAGCCAGACATGTTGACTGGCTTCTGGTTAAAAGACATCAAGAAACTATATCGAACAGCAGGCGTGCATTTTTTAGCACAGACAACTCTTTTATTGGGATTCAAGAAAGGAAAGCTCTGGTAGCATTTTACTGGAAACACTTTTAAGGCAGAGGCCTCTGTGATTTCATAAACCAGGACTCACCCAGGCCCCCAGGCCCCCAAGTGACCCTTTCATTATTGGGAGGGGCCTCCAGGGGCCTCTCAGTCTGACTCATTTCAGATGCACAAGTGCAGATTTTAAATGTTCCCAATGTGTATATTGCTTCCCAAGACTCATCCCACAGAGCCACCATCTGGCTCAAGCCTTCCCTGGCTCTCACTCAGGCCTTCTGACTCTCTGAGCATGGGATGGGGGTGGGGGGGGCATCGCAGGTGTCCCTTCATTCTGGCAGCTCTGTGTTCCCCTTCTGGGCCCATGAGTTAGCTTCTCTCATCCTTGCTTCGGTTCCATTCAGCTCAGAGGTCATTTAGTGAGCTCTTTCCTCATGCCATCCCCAGACTAGCTGCTTGGTTGGTGTACCAGGATGACTGAGTCATGGCCCTGCCCTTAGGAAACTCGGGGTCTAGAGTAGAAGAGAGAAACAGAGAGAATTTCAATATGAGGTGGCAAATGCTAAGAAATCCAGCAGGGCCCAAATCAGGCACTGGGCCCAGCCCGTGATTCTGGGGAAGACTTCCTGTAGCTGATGCCTAAGGTGGATGTCAAAGCTCATAGGCTTCTCCTCCTATAATGCAGACCTAAGCTCTGCCTCTTTTCTTCTCTAGATATTCCCAGGCCCACAGGGGTCATCTGTGCTTCTGGCAAGCCCTGCTCCTGGCCACCAACACTGCACATTTATCACAAAGACTTTAATGATGGGGGACCAAACTTTCCTCTACCGTTTTAGGTTCTTCCGGCTGGTCTAATCAAATTAACATGAGACAGATTAACAGGAGAAAATAACCAAATTTAATGATATACGTATGTATGGGAACCCTGCATACACAAGAAAGTCAGAGACTCACATACATGAGACGTTCAGAGACAGAAATGGAAAATGAGATATATATGGCATTCTGTGAGCTAAGGATGAGGTAAGGTGCCTTGGGGCACAGAGGGGAGGAATAGCGTTGCAGGATGATAAGAAGAGCAGATATTTAGTAAATAGAAGTTTGCCCTACCCTATAGAAAGGTCATAAAAAGTTATCGCTGGTAATAACTCTTATTGTGGGCAAGGCCTCAAATTTAAATTCTTTAAGGGAGAGGTAAAAGTTTCTTTTGAGCCTGCAGGATCTCAATTGCCTTCAGCTCAAAATAATTAACATGCCAAAGTATCACATCTTGAGGAGGTCTGTTCTGAACCCTTTAAGAGCATTGCCCCTAAGATACTCCAGACCTCATGTGAGCTACCACGAGCCACAGAACCAGCATACCCGAGTTCAAGTCCCAATCTCACTTATTAGCTGGGCAACTTGTGGCAATTTATTTAACATCTCTCAGCATGAATTCCCCCATGTCTACAATGGGGCCAGTAACACCCTCCTCAGAAACCGGTCATGAGGAATGGAGAGGTCATGTTTTTAGCACTCATAACCCCAAGGGTGGCCCATGGTGTGTAGTAAACACCATCTTCCCATTTTTCTCTTCTTTAGACAATGAAATAGTTTTCAATCTATGCCTTGCGGAAACCTTCAGATGCAGTTGCAGCTGGCTTGCTGGCTAGCAATCAGAGGGCATTTACAAGGGGAAGCAAGCCTCCATATCTTTGTGAAAGTGGGGTTTTCATCTTTGAAGCACCTTTTAAATAATGTGGAGACATTATTTACAAATCCAATTTCTCTTTCTACTCTATGAGCAAATTACATTTTTATCATCATCCTGTAGAGGTAAATTTATCCTCAAACATAATCACAGATTACCAGAAATCAAAAAGTATAAGTATTGTCACCTATGGATAGGGAACTTATTACATTTGTTTTATAATGACCCAGAGAGAGAGAGAGAGAGAGAGAGAGAGAGAGAGAGAGAAAGAGAGAGAGAGGATACATGTCTCTCAATCCTCTATCTCAGCTACCTTCTATCTTAATACTTATTCATAGCAACTTCACTTTAATATCTCTCAATTGAAATGTTTTCTTAAACCCTGGTTCTATGCTTCCAAAATACAAAATTATTAACAGAAAATCAATCTCTAAGTTATTAACAGAAAATCAATTCTCTGAAAGTCAATTCACCTAAGGATATTTCCATAATGACCAATTTGTCAATTTTCCCAACTTATAAAATACAGCATTTCATTACAGTTGCATGGCAGGGCCCAAAAGAGCATGCAGAGTCAGGACACCTGGGACCTATAGCCTTAAGTTCTTCTTTGCTCCACATTTTCCCTTCCTCTGCTCTTCTGTCTCCTCCTCTGTCTACACAAGTAATTAACCCCAAATGTAACAGCTTAAAATGACAATAGACACTTATTATCTCAAGTGGTTCCTGTGGGTCAGGAGTTCAGGGTGGATGAGCTGGATGATTCTGGGGTATCTTATTTGGTTACAGCCCAAATCATGTGTTATCTAAGGGCTGAAGCAGGAGTATCTACTTCCCAGATGGTTCACTGTAGTGTAAGCTTTTTTATTGTAATTTAAGTACCTGACATTAAGCTTTTGATTGTCCAGCATCTATTCAAAGACATCCATCTCCAATAAACACATCACTAGCTACACAACTAAAGAGCCAGGCTGCCCCACTCATGAAGTTCTCCTTTTTAGAAAGCCTTCAGTAACAAAGATAACTGACTGCTTGAGTGACCTTGCTTTTTTCTTCTTGCACTTTAATTCCCATTCTTATGTTTTAAATACACGAGTAAAGAGTAAACTTGTGAAACCCAATGCCCCCGACCCTTGACTCCAATAAAGGCAGAATCCCAGGCCTGCTCGCTTGTGCCCTCTCTCTCTCTCACTCTCTCTACCCCCCTCAACCTCAGTGTGTGACTCTAGCATGCCATGCACCCTCTAGAATTTCTGAATGATAAATCTTGTTTTTTTCCAAGCACCCTGATGGTTATTGCTGAGGTCCCTCTTGCTATTGTAATAGAAATCATGAGGGATGGTTTAGCTACAACATTGGATCAGGTGGGAAATGTCTGTGGAACTCGCCAGAAAAAGTGTGGGCCCAGGTAAGGGCTCCCAGGCATTCTCAGCCAATAATTATAGACTGAGATGACCCAAACCCTCACTTATATGGCTGCTGGCAGGAGGCCTCAGTTTCTCCCCATGTATACTTCTCCCTAGGATTGCTGAGTTTCCCACAACATGGCATTGAAACTGGCAGTCAATAGTAAACATGTTTAGGTATTAGTTCATAGACTCTAGAGATGTAGGTATAGGCTTTAACTAAGTGTTTCCATTGCTTTGTTTGTCACGTAGCTTACAGTCAAAGATTAAGAAAATATGTTAGTCATGTTTTGAAGGCCTGCTTGTAAAGCAAGTTTCAGGAGAAATGTTTAAAAGCACACTTTGCTTGAGATAATAGAAAAATGCAGTTAGTTAAGCACAAAACAATGATAGCTTAAACAATCGCGATGGTCACAAGATGTCTAGTTTCTGTCTTTTGCTTTACAGATAACATCGCTGATGCACAATTATGAGATATTTTGCAAAATCTTGAGTTCTCCCTGCCCAGCACCCTTTGTTTTCAAAAGTTGCTGATGTACTGTTTCTTTGTCAAGCAGGAGATAACTCCAGGATCACAAGGAGAATTTATGAGTTTGTTTTATAGAAGGAACAAATGCCTTTAGAAAATCACAACCAGCTACTGATGCCCAGAAGTCTGGTTGTACAAAATGTTATCTGTGACTGAAGAAATGCAGACTTTCCCGTTGGTTCCCTGAAACTTCCCTTCCCTAACTCCCAAGCCACATAAAAACTCTCCATGCCTATTTCTTAGGGAAGAGGGATTTGAGAGATCTTGCTCTCCAGTCCTCTCGCTTTGGCCAAATCGAGTAAACTTTATCTCCAAGCCCCAGTGTCTCAGTGTTTAGCTCGAGCTGCACATCAGATACACAAGTCTATCCTATTGCGATTGATGCAACAATAACCATTTATTATCTTACAGAGTTCCTGACATTCCTTAAAATAAAAATGAGACAATAGCAGTATCATTTTCACAACAGCCTATTGGGTACACAGGCCATCCCCATCCGATGTGGGAGAGGACGACACAGGGTGGGGTGGGGGGCACCTGGAGGGGGGGCTCACTGGAGGCTGACTCCCATGATCTCTCCTTCCTCAGATCCTTAGCCCCAGCCTCACTATCCTCTTTGCCCGAGTCTTCCCTCCTCTCTGCCTCTCAAACCCTCCCTTATGTCTGCCCTCCAGCCTCTGCTTTATCTGAGATCAGCAGCCTGGCAGTGTCTTGCATTCATTTTCCTCTCCATTTCCCTGCCTCCAGCCTCCTTTCCTCCAGGCTCAAGGTTTCCTCCCTGCCTCACTTGCCTTCAACTACAGCAAGGAGCTGAGGCCGAAAAAATGACATTCCTTAAAATAAGAAGAGTCAACTAAAACCTATTTGACATTGCCAAATCTATTGAAGACATTCTAAATCAACTGCTAGAAGTTTAATAAAAACTTAAAACTACTTTTTATAAATCAATAAATTGAAAAGAAATTGCGAAAAGGATCCTTAAAATGTGAAAATATCGGCAAAAAGGAAATGGCTTAACAAAGAATTAGAAAAAAAAAGTAAAACCTAAAATTTTCCCATACAAAACACTAAAATAAAAGGAATATGTTAAAATTCACTGATTACCATCAGAAAGACTGTTCCTTAGAACAAGGTGGTTTTAAGAAGGTAAATTGGGCAATAGTCATTCCAGGAATCTTTCCTTTACAAGCTGTCTTTCAGAGAATTGTCCCTCAGTAAAGCAGCCTTCCTTTTTGGCTGTGAAACCTATGTCAGCTTCCACGTGTCTTTCTAGTTTAGTGCCTTGGACATACCACCTCTCCAGCCAAGGGCTTCAGCTCCTACCCCCACCCCTCAAACAAAACAAAACAAAACAAAACAAAACAAAACAAAACAAAACAAAACAAAAACCTAATCCTCAATTCAAATATGCTGCAATCCAACCCCTCAGACCAAGTTTCTTGCTTCCTTAAGTAAAATCTGGACACCAGGTGAAGCAGTCTTGCACTAATGGGTTCTATTGATAATATTAAAGCAGCTTAATTCTCACAGCAACCCATTACATAGGCATTATCATTCTTCACACTGGTCACACAAATGGACAAGTGAATGCTCAAACCTTAGTCTATCTAATTCAAGAACAAATCTGGCCATCTGGACATTCCCTCCACTTCTGACTCTAAGTGGGAGAATTACTTCCTTCTCAATGCCTTTCGTCACTGTCCTGTATTTCAGTCATGGGATTCTGGATACTGGAACCCCAGGGAGGGGCTGTATGACTGGTGATGAGAACTGCAGGCCAGGCATAGTGCTGGGTTTGCCTTTGAGAGGTGACCTCTTCTCTAACACATGATTCGCTGTGTGTGCACTGTGACTGCAAGGCCCCGGGCCCATCACCTGCCAACCAGAAGCAGTTAATATGTTAACAGTGGATCTTAGGGGCCTTCCCACTCACCCTGTGAGCCATGAGCAGCCTGTTCTTCCTACCTGTTCCAGAGGGTACTCCTCAGGGCCAGCAGAGCCCAGGACTCACTAGCAGTGGCTCTCTCTTCTGAAGTTGCAAATATGTATGGCTGATTAATCAGCTACTCTCTGGAGCAGAAAGAGAATGAATCATTTTAAAGGAACTTAGAAGTCACATGAGAAAAAAGTATAAAAAATAAAAATAAAAAATCATTTTCAATCTCCTCTTGCCCCCTCTCTTTATTCTACTTTTCTCTTCCTCTCTTTACTTTCTTTATTCCTTTTGTCCTCTGTCCTTCTGTCTTTCCATCTCACAGTTTTTCTGTGTGCCTTTTTCTGTTTCCTCTGTGAGTCTGCCTCTCTCCTCTAGGTTTTCTTCGGAGGTCAGAGACCAGCCTCACTCTCTTTTGGGGTTTCCAAGGCATTGCCTGACATCAGGGGTCACCAACATGCAGTAGCTGAGGAAAGGGAACTCACAGGAGTGACAGCAAACTGCACAGTGTGGTTCTTAGGGGGCTACACCCGGCTCATCAACTAAGAGAATTGGGTGACATGCTTGGATTCCTACACTATAGCTGCACTGACCCCTGCGAAAGTAAAGCAGGTGACAACAGGGTCATCTATAGCTGAGCAGGAGTGTGAGTTTGAAGCCTGAGAGGCTGGAGGAACCCACGTGCTGGTGTTCCTGTCTTACAGAAAACCACAAGAGCAGGCTTCGGTTTCCCAGTCCTGTGGCCCTTAACAAGGTGGCATGGATAACCGTGGTCCTTTGTAGGTGGCAACCCAGAGGCTACTCTCTGTTGATTTTATGGATCCCATGGGCATGTCTCAGGGAACCCTGACCCCTGTCTAGGGCTCTGCAGCCAGTGGGGAGCTAGGAGGGCATTCACTCTGTGTTCCTTTTGTATGTAGGTCTACTGATTGGTGCCAGGGCAGCAACGTGCAGTGACAGGAGTATCCCCATGAGTGTCCTCTAAGAACACCAAGAGCATTACAGGACCAAAAATGGCAGTTAAAGCAAACTAACATCTACTCTCAATGACATATCATGAGCACCTAATTTTTATTAAAAATATTTGAAAATACTTTTCTATTTATTAAGCTTCCTCCAAGTACAACTCTCTGCCTATAATACTCTAACAGTATATTTTCAGTCACAGTAAATATTTTGAATGAAGCAGTCATCAAATTTTCACTTTGGAGGTTATTTCTAGAATCTGTCTCACGCTTCTGTGAAGATAGGTCATTTCTTCCTGAAGTAGCTCTGGCTCTTTTTTATTTCTCTCTTTTCTCTCCTCTCCTCTCCTCTCCTTTCCTCTCCTCTTCTCTCCTTTTCTTTTCTTTTCTTTTTAAAAGGAGAACAACTAACTAGCCCATTATACCCATTTCTGCACAATTAGGAAGGGTCTATTTGCCTCTTTGTTTTACAGCGATGTATTTTGAGGCGATGACTGAAACAGGTTGACCAAGACTAGAGGGAGGTGGAGAGCTGTAAGAAACCTCAACAGAACAAGTGATCTGAGGAAGAAGAAATGGAATTAACAGAACATTACTTTCAAACTCAATACCAATCCATCGTGGGGCCAATGCTGGCCCAGGGGAAAAGTATGGAGCAGAAAATTTTTTCTTCACAGTGTTGTAACCCCTCCCTCTCCATAGCCTCTGACTTTTGCATTCCTTGCTTTATTTATTCCTGAAGGGATATTGAATATATATGGTTTATATATTACTAAGCCTTTTTAAAACGTTATTTTAAATGTTTTTAAACTGGTTTTTATGTTATATTAAGTCGTAGTCTGTTTTGACTGACCCGCAGGGCTGTTTGCTATAGCCATCCATGTGTGAATAAGAATTGCAGGTCAGCACTCAGAGAAAAAGGAAAGCGGAGTTCTTTTCACTGCTTGGTTGCACAAACACATGAGGAAACATTCTGTATTCTTGGGTGGAAGAGGCCTATGCATCAGCTCAGGCTTTGGCATTGAACTGGATGTTCCCATCTGATAAGTCTGTTGATATGAAAAAGTTAACTTGACTAGACTCTACATTGGTGCCATTGACGTGGTAAGGAATATGCCATTACAAAAACAGCACTGCAGGGATGAGTGGGGTGTAGCACCCACCCTCAGGAGCTGTCTAAGGAGGGAATATAGTTCATATATGTCAAAGGTACAAGGCATAATATAACAGGTGCCATCGGAAAATAGAGGGTGTGGGACTTCAAGAAAAGACAAATGACAAAAAGAAGGCTTGAAGGAGGATATGCTTTTTTGCCTTAAGAGCTATGCAACATTTCAGCAGGCACAGGAACCAGGTTGTAGATATTCTGGAATGTCAGACTGAGGAATTTGGCTTCATCTAATAAGTTAAGAGAAGGAATGCCAAATACACTGTTCGTGTGCCACAGCTCATCTTCCTCCCCCACTTACCCCTGCCACCAACCCAGGGAAATAGCAGTAATTGATTGTGGCACTTTTTCCTGGCCTGTGTATGGCCTCATAATCCATATTCTTCTCAGCATACAAACATAAAAATACCAAGTGTCTTGTGGCAGCCTTGGAGGTGCCCGTTCAGATTGGCCTTCAAGAGACACTTCCCTTGGAAGCACAGCTGATTGACACTGCCCAACGGCTGAAGTGTGTGCAGAATGCATTCCACCAGAATCAGGGAGACCAATCAGGGGGCTGTGGCAGTAATTCAAGTGGTAAAAGCCTGGACTAGGGTAGTGGTAGTGGGAATTGAAAGGTACAAGTGACACTGCTAAATTTACCTGAACTGACTATCCTTGTCACCTGTGTCTCTCCTATCAATGTGGAAAACAATGATAAATAATGATGTTTTAACAGAAAGAGCACTGACATAGAATTCAGATTTCAGAAAGCCTGGGTTTGGCTCCAGCACTAAATAACCAGGTACCTAGCAGACAACTGCCACTCTCTGACCTCAGTTTCCATCGTCTGTGAATGGACACAGTAAGGTGGGAGGACTTGATCTTGAAATTCCACTCCTGTCTCTCATACTCCCTCACCTTTTTAAGCTTGTGGTAAAAATACATATAACATAAAATTTACCACCTTAACTATTTCTAAATGTATAGTTCTATAGTGTTAAGAACATTCACATTATATGCTATCATCATCATCTTCCACCTCCAGAATTCTTTTCTTCTTGCAAAACTGAAACTGTACCGATTAAACAACTCTCTACTTTTCTGTGTCCCTGACAACAACCATTCTATTTTCTGTCTCTAAGAATGTGACTACTATAGATAACTCATCTGAGTAAATTCTTACAGTACTTGTCCTTTTGTGTCTGGCTTATTTCACTGAGAATAATGTTCTTAAAGTTCATTCATATTGTAGCATATGTTTGTATTTCCTTCCTTTTTAAGGCTCAATAGCATTTCTTTGTATCTATAGACAACATTTTGTTTATCCGTTTATCCACCTATGGACACTTGGGTTGCTTTCAACTTTTGGCTATTGTGAACAATTCTGCTGTAAACTTGAGTATACAAATATCTTCAATTCTTGGGGGTATATACTGTCATACTATAATTTATAATAAAAATATATATATTTGGTCTTCATCAGTTCTTGGCACTGAGCTCCTAACACCCTTTGAATTTCCCAAGTGATGACAATGATAAAGTTGTCTTGTATTGTGTTAATGAGATACTTTTAGAAAAGCCTTGGGTAAGCAAAGGATGAGGGCTAGTTCCCGGGAGAACCAACCCTGTAATTAGGAGATAGAAACTTTCAGTCCCCACCCTCTCACCTCTGGGATGGGGGGAAGTATTGGAGGTTGAGTTTAATCACCGATGGCCAATGATTTAATTATTACAGCGTAACGAAGCCTTCATAAAAAACCAAAAGGACAGGATTCAGAAGAGCTTCTGGGTTGGTGAACACATGGAGATTCTGGAAGAGTGGTGCACCTGAAGAGGGAATGAAAGTTCTGAGCCCTTTTCCCCATACCTTGCCCTATGCATCTCTTATCAGGATGTTTCTGAGTTATATTCTTTTGTAATAAACCAGTAATCTAATACGTAAGATGTTTCTGAGTTCTGTTAGCTGCTCTTAAAATTAATTGAACCCAAGTGTCATTGAAACTTCCCATCTATATAGCCAATAGGTCAGAAGCGCAGTTGACAACCTGAACTTGCAACTGATGTCTGAAGTGGGGGCAGAGGAAAGAATTGTAGGACTGAGCCCTTAACCTCTGGGGTCTGGTGCTATATCCAGATAGGTAGTGTCACTTGCTTGGTGGTGTGGGGAAAAACCACACATCATAATTGGTATCAGAATTCTAACACACAGAAATAGAATTTCTGGAGCATACAACGGCTTGCTCTTTTTAAAGCAGTGCCTTCTCAAACTTTCCAGCAAAGTACCCGCAACAGCCATTGTGAATTCATACACTAGTAGCTGTTTAGAATTGGCCAACACATCATAATCTCTTTTAAATTAACATTCACACAAATTTGGCATTCTGCATTGCACTGTATCCTTATTTGTTTTAATATAAAAATGTTTTAAATTATACTCCAGTTTAAGGAAAATTTTACAGAGTCCAGGAAAGTCTCTGTTCCAAGACATGCCCATTTATGCTGTGGCTTTCCCAAGCTCTGCCATGACTGCAGCACCCAGTTTGATGAGCACACAAAACTAGGCTAAGATCCTTTCTAGCTTTAACATTCTATGACTTAAAGCAACACCCACCCAGGGGAATCTTCATGTTAAACAAATGTGAAGTGAGAGAAGAAACCTTGTTATTAGCCAAAAGGAATGAGTCATGAGAGATGGGGATTTCAGGCGTTCACGTATCTGTGAAGGAGACTGGAATTGGAAAGGGGTACATTTCTAGAGCTGAAATGTCACATGGGCACAGCCCCTGGTGGATCTGGCACAAGAGGAGCATTTTATTAATAGAGGCTGCACCCTCCCTGGGCTTGTTTCCCAGCTTCTGCAGATCTGAGGGGGTTCTAAAAGATATTCCCAGCTATGATTCATCCATATGTCATCGTACCAGAGTAGTTACCCTGTACATGAATTCCATGGAGAATTAAGAATCTGTGTGGATTTTATGTTGGATTTTACATTGCCCGAATATTTGGATTTTCCTTTGGGATTTTTATGGGTAGAGTGGGAGGTATGTGACAAGAGGGTTCACCAGAGCCTTTTTGCGATTTTGTGAAAGCGAAGCTGGTAAAACGTCCTGAGAAGATACTGTAACTATATATGTAGGCAATTCCAGGTTTTGTCCAAGGAAACAGGAACGAGAAGCAATTGGCAATCCTTTCAAATCAGTCTAGCCAAGACTGTAACTTCCACTTGCCATTGGTTGAGACTCTGGCCGAGCTGGTTTTGGACTGGTTTGTATTTCACTGCTTTTGATTTCCCTTGATGGCCTGTGGTAGAAATGCAAACAAGTGGGGAAGTAGAAAAGAAAACAAATGGGAGACAGGAGGCTTGGGAAATCGCCTCAGGGAGTAAATGGTTCTTGGATGCATAAACTTTAACATGAACTCTTCAGAGGGAAAGGAATAAAACTGAAAGTCAAAGTTAATGTTAATATTAATTCCATATTCTATTACTTTTGCATCATCACAGGACGTGAGGAACATGGTAATGGTCAACACTCTCACAATATTTGCCCACAGATATACTCATGCTAAGGATATTCCTCCCATATTCCCTTTCAAGAATGAAAGGTTTAGTTCCCCAACTGCTGGAAGTGTCACCAGCAGACAATCTTTAGCTGCCAGCTCTCATCCAGAAATGCCACAGCTAAAGAGCTGCTTTGCCCAAGGTAATGGCTCCTCTCTTAGACTGGCTGCATACCCACAATCTAGAAGATAACTTGCAAGAGGCAGATAGAGGGAAGGTAGATCAAAAATGGCCTTGGGTTCATGACTGGCAACTCCAGTACTGGTTGTGAGGTGGGTGGTATAAGCCACAGACCTTGTAGGGAAGCCCTGGACAGCAGCAGAGGCAGCCAGAAGAGAGGCTGATGACCCCAGGCCCACTGATCTGAGAATATCCTCAGTGAAGCCAGGGCAGGGTGGCAGACCATACATGCCATCCCCCTGCGGTGCCACGATGACAGGTGAGACATGGAACAAGTGTGCAGCCCCAGGGAGGGTTGGGAACAGGAACACCCTGTTAGCTCAGATAACTCCAAATTGGCAGAGAAACCTTGAACAGACTGAGAAACTACTTAATTACCTAGGAAATCACTGAATTCATTTTTTTTCATGTGACTATGAACTTTGTATCTGCTACATGGTGTTTGCAGTTTGAGTGATCTCTTACTGCTTTCCACTGCTAGGGTTTGGACATGCCAGGGCATGTTTGCTAAACTGGGGGCCAAAGCTGGCAGAGGCCTGCTGGCATGGGGGCCTGCTTCCTCCTAGGATGGAAGTCAAGTCACGTTTGCTGCTGCAATTCCGACATGGCTCAGTAAACAATCCAACGAAATTCTACTTGCAAGGGTATGGCAGCTACTGAGGTGCCCTGCTCGAATCTTCCTCTAGGAGACTCTTCTGCAAGGAACATAGCTAACTGACAGCATCCAAGCAGTGCACCTTCAGATCCATTATGGCAGTCATGCCAGGTCACACATCTCCAGGCTGTCCAGAGGGGTACTATAAGCCAGGCCATTCCTACCCTCTGGTGGAATCCTCATCTGGGCAGCTCTGGCCCAGCAGCTCCCTACTGGCCCAGCTGGAACTTTCAGGACTTTTCCGAGATCTGAGGCTCTTCTGCCCAATCTTACTTTCCTCTTTTTTTTTTCCTCACAAGTGTTGCATCTGTATTGCAGGACGAAGGCCCTTTCCCCCTACACCTGTTCTCTCCTCTTTATCACAAATGTCTCCACCTATGAATCTCTTGCATGTCTACTCTGGTCTTGGCATCTGCTCCTCAGAGGACCTACATTGACACTAAGGAGAATGAAGATATTCTCTAGAAAGAACTCTGTAAGAAAATAGGAAACGGTGTGACTATCTTGACCCAAGAACAAAACCTCAGTAGGGGTTTCCAGTAGAAATTCTGAATGTAGCATGTCATTCTTTATTTGAATCCCTCCCCATCCAAGCTCCCTGGACTCCTATCTGGGTTCTGAGGTTATAGCATATGACACAAAAACTTACATTAAATTTTGTGACACTTTGGGGGGTTCTCTACCAGATTGTAACCCAACAGGAGTGAGCCATTCTCCCCAACTTTGACTTGAGCCCAGCTTGAACTCCCTAAGATCTCCAGCTGTTCCCAGTGATGACTCTACCACCCGGGCCTGCAATGGTCATGCTGGGAGGACAGTTATGTTGTAGGAAGTACTTGTGTGGAATAGCATTAGAGCAGGTACCTGCTACATCCAAATTAATTGAACACTGTTTGTTTTTTATTGTTTTATTTTTCTCTACCTACACCTCTCCAACCTCAAAATCCCTTGGTTCTATTTAGTGTAGGTCTTGCCACCTGACCAGACTGCAAAGTCATTAATATCAGGGATTATGTGTGAATTTTATTCTAGACCTGTATTTCATTTAACTCTTATGGTTCCATGCCTATGAGTACTATACAAATATTTTAATGGTTTTATTTCCAATTGCTGTTCTGCTTAATAATGAAGGCTTTCTTTGTGAAGATATTAAAAATAATGAACAATTCAGAGAAATAAAAAGAAACTGTTTCTTCAAAAGACTAATTTCTCAAGTCACTACTGCACATCAGACAAAGCAATGATGATAGTAATAGGCTGAGTGGGGGAATGATGACACAAGATGATTAAGACCTTGGGGACCAGAACCCAGTACCCTTAGGTTTCTCCCAAAGAGTGTGTATATCCCCCCAAGGAGATCTCTACATGCTCAGCAGCCCTGCTCTCATGAGCCATTGTGCTGGTTCCTGCTCCAAAGCACTGTGTGACATGCCCTCCTTCAGAAGATTCAGCTCCACTACCAGCTGTGGCTGTTCGCATTCAGAAGTCTGCATGCCAACTACCATTCCAACTTAGAGTGCTTTGATGTGGAGTTGATTTTTAATCAGTGCCACAAGTAGTAGAAAGGGATCTGGCCAGGGGCAGGAAAAGGGCTGCGGGTAGTAAGGAAGGTTTTGACCAGAGACGGTAAACCTCCAGGGGAACCATGGTTTCTTCTGCACAACTTGACTGTGCACAAGCAAATGCAGAGAAAAGCAGATTGAGTTCGAGGTGGACCAGCCCCTCTTGAGAGGGAAGAAATTCACAGTGTTGTGTTAAACGATCCAGGTGTGTGGGAGAGGAAAAGGGAAACTGAGAGGGCTGTGTTGGGATAAAAATCCCTGGGAGGGTGTGAGCCTGGAGTTGAAGAACTGGTCCAGTGAGAATGAGGAAGTGGGAGAAGTGAAAGAGAGGCGCTTGGTGTCAAAAGATTTATTTGTCATAGTTTAGATGTTCCAGATCACAGAGGAGAATTTTATAGATGAAATAATGAGGTTTTCAGATGAAAAGTCAGCACATCAATACACACTTTATATCCCTTGAGAAATATTTACTCTTTGAGGTATGCTTTAAGAAACGATACCTAGCCCATTTGGGCTTTGGCAGAGCACTGGCTCTGCTGAGATCACCTCTAAGTCTGTTTTGAATCCATATTGCCAAACCGACATCTTACCGGCAAAGTTGTTACTGAAAAGCAAATCTTTTTATTGACGTCCAAATCAGGGCTTCATCTGGATGAGATTTCAGCTCTGATGCAGGCCAACTGAAGGGATATCTGGGACTCTGAAGCCAAGCCACAGGCCGGCAGGGGAACTTGCAGCCATTCTGGCCTCCCCAGCTTCTTTAAATTGTCAGGGCCCCAGGGGAAGGCCAGTCCTCTGGAGACCTGCCCTGGTTATCCTGGAGCAGAGCCCAAAGCCCAGGATAGGCCTGTAGGAGGAGGAAGTGTGGTCATTTTTCATGGTATTTTACTTCACTCTGCAAATGCTGAGTCGCCCTACATGCAGTGAGAAGATGGGCTGAGAGCATGCTGCTGCCTGGAAAGTATGAAATGGGAAATCATCTCCATTGATAGGAATGAGTGGACCTGTGCTCACATCCTCCACAATCCTGTGCCTAAGTCACGAGGATCACTAAATCATACCAGGAAGACATGCAAAGGGCCAAAAATATGGTGAGCTTTTTCCTTATAAAACCTACATAAAAAGGAGAGGCTGCGCGTGGAGAGGATCATACTTATGTTTCAGATCTCGTCCTCAGCAAAGGAAACTTCGACTTTTTCATACCCTTTCTATTTATTCTTTAATATCCCAGTCTCCCCTTAAGATGATTTTGAAGATGATTAAGACGAGGCTTGAATCTTAATGTGCTGCTATTGTTACAGGATAAAGTTTCAGCCCTTGGCCTGGCATTAAAAAGCCTACAATTGTCTAGCCCAATCATAAAAAGCATCATGACTGGGAACAGCCCTGGCCTGGGACATTTCTTATATTGAAGCTGTAAAGATTTGGTTCATTCCCAAGAAATTCTTCTACTGCTCTCATGGTGACCATCTCCTCCAGCCGACTCGTACTGTTTTCCCTCCTCTCCTTCCCTCTGAGCTTTTGTTTTTGAAAGAATTTTTGATATAGGGTCTATTATATCCTATATATTGTGCTTGGCACTAGGAATTCAAAGAGAAAAAAAAAAATAGTATTCCTAATAGTAAAGCTTGTCTTCTACTTCTTTGGAAAGTACCATAAATATTTTTTTAAAGACAGGCAGAGTAAAAATAAACAAAATATTTCTCCACATAGGGATATGTTAATAAGTGCCAAATAAATATTTGTTGAGTCCTTAGCTTTGGAGTTTTAGATGAAAGGTCTGAAATGCCTTCATGATATTCTTATTATTTATTTCTAAGCTAAACATATTCCAGGTGTGACCAAATAGGAAAATCTGAACCTTCCAAATGAAAATGGTAGGAAACGATTGCTCATGGCCTAGAAGGATTTGCCTCAGGCTTTCTTTAAAAGCCATCAGCCTCATATGGCTTTGGGTGTATATGTGTGTGTGTGTGTACCCTGTGGGCTACAAGAGAAGCATGGGAAGCAAAGTACAACCCCTTTCAAGTGAAAAATCCATCAGAAACTAATTGACTTTAGCCTGGAGATTCTAATAAAAGGCAATGGGGAAATAAAATTCGGTTTACAAAAATTTGAATTACATGCAAAATTTAAGGCACAAATCCCTCACCTAAAGTCATGCTTACCTCCTGATTCCCAAGCCTTGTCATTCAAGCAGACTTACACTGCCTGAGGGTACAACTGGTTCTTTGATCATAAAAGTCCTTTGACTCACTATTTCTGATTAAATGCCAGAAAATAATACATTATAGTTCTTTACAATGTCCAGCTTCTCTCTGCAAAAGAGCTCCGGTAGCTCCAATAATGCCTTTCTTCCACTGTTCCTCAGGCCCCACATTTGTTTCCGCTCCCCTGACCGATTCTCACATTTCTGTCTTTTCTATGTAGATACTTGTGGAGTCTCACTGAAGTGCAGCGGCCCTATTAATGAGCCACATTGCATAGCCAGTTTTATTGAATAACCTAATGTCTGTTGGGCAGAATGTGTGGGCCTGAATTCATGGCTCTATTCCAGGTGTCTCCTTGTGGCTACCTGCTATCATATTCTTTAGTCTGTATTTGCGGCCCTTTATTTGTTACTTCCACCTGCAGGTGAGGCCAGCTTTTGGTGAGCGATGTGAGCTTACTGCATTGATCACGTGCTTCTGATCCACGGCGACCTAGCTAACATTCCTGCAATCTTATGTTCTGTTGTTTCACCAGATGCTGTATGTCACCTGCAGCTGTCATTGTAACAATAACAATCGTCATAAAATTTTACATTTCTGCAGGAGTTAACAAACTACAAAGGGCTTTCACACACATCATTTTTTCACTTGGCCACACATTGGACCATGTTAGTTCCCTATCATTCTTCGGTGGCTCCTACCACTTGCAGGTTGATGTCCAGGCTCCTTACCACGGCATTCAAGGCACTCATGGTTGTGGCCACTTTCTTCCTAGTCTCTTTTATGGCCTCTCCATATCATCTACCATTTCATGCTCCAGTAACATCAAAGTGCTTTTGTTCTACACATGTCATCCTTTTTCTCATCCTTCATATCTTGGCTTTTGCTGGCCCTTTGGCCTACATGTCCTTCCTCATTTTTTCTAGCTCTTTCCTTCCCACCTCAGCCATTATCAGGCCCCTACTTTCGCGATTGGCTTATTTCAATAAGCATAATGTCCTCCAGGCTCATCCATGTTGTAGCATGTGTTGAAATTTCCTTCTCTTTTAAAGCCAAATAATACTCCATTGCATGTATGTATCACATTTTTTGTATGTAGTCACCCATGGATGAAACTATTGTATTTTACAGGTGTCTGTGTTTGTCTCTCCTCTGAGGTTGGATGCTTGTCTGATACTTCTCTGCGTCCATGCACCAAACACAGTGTTGTCTCAGTAAATGTTGGATGAACGAATGAGTCAGTCAATTAACATTTCGATCATTACAACAGCTCTTAAAGTTAAGCAGACTCTTCTGTTACTACTTCCATTTTACAGATGAATAACCCTGACTTGGAAAAGTAAAGGGACTTTCCATTATACTAGATTGCTTTTCTTATCTTACTTGTAATTATACTGAGTAGAAATCATCCTGCTTCGTCCAGACATCATGCCCTATTTTAGACCTCAATCACAGAGTTTCATTTTTATGATGGTGATTAAACTTCCAGGGAAAGAGATGGTGCAGCTCTTAGAATGATGCAGAGGTAAAGCCAGGTACATTCTGGGCCTGAATTTGAGCAAACAGTCAAAGCGCAGTATCCATTATGGTACAAGATCCTAAAAGAGTGGTTCTCAGCCAAGGGTACTTTTACTCCCTCCCACAGGGGGCAATGTCTGGGGACATTTTTGATGGCCATGACTGCGAGGAGGTGCTATTAGCATCTATTGGGTAGAGGCCAAGGATGCTGCTAAATACTCTACAATGCACAGGATAGCCCCCACTCCCAAAAAAGAATTATCTGGCCTAAAAAGAGGTGTTAAGGACTGAGTAGTATCAGCAAGAGGGGAGCAAACAGTCAAGGTCATGGGGTCTCTTGAGGAGAATCAGAGGGCAGACTTGTGAGAGTCCAAGCCAGGCTGATAGTTTAAAAAAAGTCTTTTTGTAAGTACTTAGTGACTTGCTAACAGGTTAGGGCTATTGGTTTGGTGAATCCTGGAGCCCTGGGGCTTTTTTAACATAATGGGTCAGTATCTTCTCCAACTTCTTATGATATTATGTATATATTGCCTTCAGGAATGAAATATAAAAATGACATAAGTAGACTATGCCAAATATACACATGTGTAAACAAAATAATGCTGAATGGGGAAAAAAAGCAGGATGTAAAGTACCAAGTGTATGCTAGTACATCTATGTTTAAATATATATTAATGTACATAGACAAAGGTCAGGAAAGTTTGGAATAATACAGAGCTCATATCCACTTGTGATCTTCGTTAAATTTTTACTTTTAAAATGTATTATATAAATGTCCACTTGAAGTTTCAAAAATCAAGAGTGTAGTCCTTCTTTCAGATGAACAGCTACCATTCAATGGGATTTTACACTCTTCCAAGCACGGTGCTAGGTGCCCTATAGACCTTATTGTACTAAACCCTAAATAACCCAATAAAGCATCTGCCTCCTTTTCAGATGAGAAACCTGAAGTTTGATGATTAAGTAATTGACAAGTTCATAAAGTCACAAACGTTAGGCTGGATGTTCAGCAACTGCTCTGTGCCTGTTTTAAGGTCTGTAGGATATGTCAGGCTGCTTGTGAGATTTGGTAATCTAACGCTGTGGCTGGTTTTATCAACAAGTAGTATGGCGTTCCCGGTCTGACTTAGCAAATAACTAACTTTCTGTTTGCAATTTGGCAGCTGGCAAGCAGTTGGTATTATCTGACTCAGCAGTGAGATTCCTCATGACTTCTTCTGTGGTCGTGACCCTTGAGGTTTCAGCTTTCACATGAGAAATACAACGGTTTATCTTTAATACACTGATATTATGATCTGTGTTGGGTCTCACTCATTTCATAAAACCAAAATGATTTCTACATGGTATTTATATCAATGTCCACAAAACAGAAGTAGCTGAATATGTCCCTAAAAAATATGATCTAATTTTAACTACAAAGCTTTCAAATTGTTGCCATGCCATGTAAAACAGTTTCTTTAATATTTATCAGAGAATAATCCAATTTTACTCCTTTCCTCATTTTTCATTGGTGACTTATATTTTAGGTTTCTGAAATGTAAACAACACAGTATTGCCATTTTATGGGACTCCAATTGCAAAGATGAGACCCAAAGGTTATGCGATTGTTGTGACAGGGTGTTCAGCCAGACAACATGCCTTCCTGTGAGCCTGGGAGCACACAGAGATTCCATTTGCTCTGTGGTTATTGTCTTGGGTCAGAGTGCTCACTATTTATCGGGGAGTGCTCTTCAATAAGAACTATATGAGAGTGAGGAAAGCAGGCTAGGGCAGCAAGGAGCTGGGCTGGGCTGTGACACCCACCCACAGTGGGGAGCGCTGGAGCATAAACCTTACCCCAGTCTTGTCTCCCACTTAGGTAAGGGAGTAGGCCTTTGGTACCCTCCTCCAACAGTCTGTCACTGATGTAGACTGACAAGCCCCTGCAAGTAGGGGTGTAAGCTCTCCAGTGAGGAGTCACCTATGAGCCAAGAGCAATTAGAGGCCAAACTCCCAGCACCCAGTAGAGGAGTGAGAAAATGGGAGTGGCGGGGAGACAATGAGTGCACTGAGCCAATGAAAGGGATTACATGGAATCATCAAAAAACATCTACAAAAATTCTTTTCTGTCTCTCTAAGATCAAGGTTTTCTAAAGAACACTGTAAAAGATTAATATATAAAGCAAGAATTAATAAAACACACAGGTAAGTACACTTACATAACATACCTTTCCACTACCCTTTCACTGTTATAATTCTTGTTTTTATCTTATTCTTATTCATAAATCCTGATGAGAATATATTTTTGTAGCTTATCTTAATGCAAAACCTCAGTTCATGTACAAGACTCAGGGCTTCAAATATCTGAAGGCCTCACCTCCACTTGAAAACCGCCAATTTGAACTTCCTTAGCTGAAGAAATGGGATTGGCCTGGTCTGGCCCCTTCCACGAGTGGTGTTCAGGACCTTTGCCATTCAACCCAGGCTCTTACTTTCTCAGCATGAAGAAGACACTGCTATGGTAGGGGACAGTACCTCCTCCTTAGCCCCATGCTTCAGTTTTTCTGACAAATGCAGTAAAAAAAAAAAAAAAAAAAAAGCTTAGGTTCATTGGGCTTCCTGACGCAGCAGTGAGATTCCTCTGGCTGTCTTCCTCAGTTAGAGGAAGGTTGCCCCACACTCAACTCCTCATCTTTACCTTTTCTATTCTAATTTAGTAAAGAAAAGGATCCTCTTGTCCTCTTGCCTCTGACCAAACCAGTAAGGCCCCAATAAGGACCAAAAGTTACCTTTGATGGTCCCCGTAGCAACAGTCTCTTTCCTGACACTAGTTAACTACCATTAGAAAAATCTCAGATTGTATGAGAACATTACTTTTAAAAACACATTTAAATCGAATTTGACAAAGATTTTACATAGAACTATGTAAAAGGTTTCACCACAGTGATTTGTAAATATCTAGACGTGGTTTATGATAATGGTCCTTGATTTACCCCATAAATATCAGCATCATCCTAGCAATATGATGAATGGCACAGAGGTCTGTGTGAAGATTTCTCTATATCTAAGATGTAAAAACATTTAGAGAAAATAATACCACATAAAGGATCTTCATAGATAAAGACTTGAAGGGTGAATTGGTGTGTCAGGACCTAAATGATAAATTTGGAATGGGCTTGTCTATTTCCCACTTGTGCTACAGTATGAAAATGTTGCTGCAATATTTTTATCTACAGGTAAAAATGACAGAGCATTTTTTGTCAAGTAATGAGTCTCCATCATCTGCTTTGCTATAGGGCCAGCTGCAAATTCTACTTGGACACCATCACTATCTAGCACATTATAGTTTAAAAATCTACCAATCTGAGATAGCTCATTGCTAAACTATTGGCAACAACTGAGATTGACCAGGTTGCCCAGCAGAGAGAAACTTCTCTACTCTCAGAAGCTCATTTGGTAGAACACTTCATTCACTTGGAAGACCTGAAGTTATCGCTGCCAAATTTGCCCCTGGAAGACATCATGAAATGAAGAGCTGCCAAGAGGTTGATTTCTTATTTAGTAAGCAAGATTCTGAGCTCATTTGCATCTACTGCATAAGGGATAGTTCTCCAAATCCTGGATAATGTGAGATCATCAGTAAAATTCACAGAGATGAACAATGAATGTAATTTAGAGAAAATCAAGAGGCATTTTATAACGTTGAGAGCCTGCCAGCCAAGGAGACTCATAGACACTCATAGTCTCGTCCTTCTCCTTAAATGCTACTACTTACCCACACTGGCCCCAAACACAGAAGCATGCTCCCAGGCAACCTCACGCATGCACATACCCGTGGACCTTAAAGGAGGAACTCCATCCATGCCTCTATCTCTCAAGGCAGATATCTTTATCCCAAGATTCTCATCTGATGAGCAAAGAGAATTCACAGAGTCTTTATCTGTAAACACAGTAGTCATTGCAAAAGCAAAACAAGAAAGTAATTTCTTCCCAAACGATGGCTTTGGATCTGTTGGAAGAAGAGACTCTCTGTGTTTGCGCTCATTCCTAGTTTCGTGGGCAGTGAATGCTGGAAACCAACCCATGCTCCAGCCAGCCAAACAACCCATGATGAACTGCATGATAAGAATATATGGCCTAGAGTGTCCATGGAGTGGGAGAGTACAGTTAGCCAAAGGAACAAACCTGAGTCAAAGAGAGAAGAAGAGTTCATTTGGCATTACCAGCAAATAGAGAGGAACATCTAGACCACTGGATCTTGAACTTACTGTAAATCAGTCATCTGGAAGATTTGTTAAAATTTTAATTGCTGGATCCCATTCCCAGAGAATTTGAATCAGTGGATTGAGGAAGAGGCAGGCTGGAGGATTTGAGTTTCTAGCAAGTTCTCAAATTATACCAAGATCCAAGGACCACATTTTAGGATCCAATGGTCTAGACCTCCCAGGGACCTGCCTTGTACTTTTTGTTCTAGGACAGTGCTGGGAAGGTTAAGGGAGGGAGGCGAGAAAATGGTGAATTAGGATGTTAATGCTGAGCACTGTTTATTACTCATGTAATCTCTGTAGCAAATCCATACAGTAGGTATGATTGTCTCATCTTTCTCACTAGGAAAGTATCTTGGAAAGGTTATTTCTCAAGTTCACATAGCTAGTGTCTATGAGAATGTGATCTAATTGATCTAGGGGCCCAAGTATTAGCTTGCCTATAGCTCTCAGCTAATTGTCATGTTTAGCAGAGGTTGAGAGTCACTGGTTTTGGACTTTCACTTTGAACCAGATGCCAAACAGGAGACTGTTAACCCCACATTATAGAGATTCTTCCCCAAGATCTTCAGAGAAAAGTAAGGGTTTCCAAAGTCATCTCTTTGAAAAATTTTTTTCATGTTTTAGGCTTAGAGGAGTTGTTGATAAAGGGAGACATTAGCAAGCAAAGACATTGAGGGAAACTTGTTTGTAAAACTGAGAATGGTTGCTGATTTCTTCTAATTCTCTTGAGGCAGTAGATTCAGGTTCTAGAATTATCACAATTGAGGCATAATTAACCATCATACCTCACACTGAAGAATGACCTGGCCAGTGGTTGTGACTCACTTATTTATGGACTATATCAACCACGATCTCTGCAGGAAACAAATGGCCCACTTAAATTAAGGTAATCTGAGAATTGTTCATTAAAGGAACTATTTTCAACTGGAGGCAAGTGGAGAAACCAAAAGAGAGATAGTGCAGTCCCCAGAAGGAGGGAAGTGTGTAGAGATGACAACTTCGAAAAGAATAATGACCTTTGGTCAAGGTGAACCTGAAGCTACTCAAGAAAAGAGAAGCCAGCAGAATAAACGTCTTAATCCATTGGTGTGTTGGTCAATGTTTAATAGCTGGCTCTCTGGAAATTTTTTAAAATTTATAGTATCTGCCCATTTTTCTGGTGTATATACTCTTTCCATGGCCTATTTCAAGCTACCAAAGTGATCACTGGAAACAGAATTGGCAAAAGAAGTGCACAGTCATATCTAGTAAGCCATTCTGAGCAGGCTTAAGTCTAACACTGCCCCAACCTCACTCCTACCCTGTCACCCTAATCTACAGCCAGTTCTTTCCATTGATGACACCCAGCTGGAAGCCAGAAGGGAAAAGGAGCCAAGGAGGCAGTTCACATGAACAGCCTCTCAGTCTGCCAGGATGGGACAGCATCAGGACGAGGAAAAGGAGGAGAGGAGCTTCACAGAGGTGCCCTTGGGGAAGTGGTTTGGCCTTTTGCTCCAGGCTCCTCAGGCTCTTAAGATTCCACCACTGACTACTCTCAACCTTTTCCTGGTTGCACTGTGGAATGCCTGTGTGCTGCCTAACCAACTCAAGTTCTATTATAAGAACAAGATAAATCTGACATGGGTTGAAATTGAGAAGAGGACATCTCATTTGAAGACTTAAAATAGTGCCTACTACAAGTGAGCTCCCAATAAATGTTACATATCATTATCACTAAATGTTGAGAGATGAAAGGCACTTCTGTTAACACATAGGAAAGTTAAGAGTAATCTTAGATCATCTTCAGGTGTAGCGAGGATCAGGAAAACCCATATAGAATGATAAACTCTTTTTTCTGGAAAGGGATATTGAGAACATTTAGTCCAAGTTCCCAACCAATGGGGAAATTCCTTCTGCTACACCAGTTTCTGCTGGAACATCTCATCTCCAGTGACAGAAATTTTCTTCTCAAGGCTGCTTATTCTGTTGTTAACCCTGCCCCCAATTCTGAATCAAAATCAGCCTCACAGCAATGCGAAGTTCATTGGTCCTACTTGGTCCTGCTGGAACCACATGGAAAAGTCTGATCCCTCTCTGCCTGGAAATAGTTGGCATTCTTGCATTTACCAGCAACAGTAATCAAATCTGTTAACTAACTCTAAAGTTATGTTAAGTCACAGAGTTGAGTGACTGAAAGCTGACCCATGGAAGGTTGGTGCCAGAAGGATCTCAATACTTGAAACCACTGGACAATCCTTCAGTCCTCATAGGTCAGACACAATCATGTTTCATTACTCATTCTGCTTACCACTGACAGTTGCACAGAGAAGGTCTAAATGACCAGCTTCATTGAAATGTCACCCTTGACTGGGGGAGCAGAAGGCACCTTGATTAACATGCCCACCAGGATTGCACACCCTTTTGAGTAAGCCTCAAAAAAACAAAAACAAACAAAAATCTCTAACCAAAATGTAAGATGGTAGGAGTGTGATATCTTCTAAAACAACCCTTCAAATATTTGAAGACACTGCTCTGACATAGGCATTTCTTCTACAGGCTAAATATTGCAAATATCTTCTATAGTAGTAAGCACTTGTAATGAGTATGGCTCAGGCATTAAACTAATCTGAGTTCAAATCCTTGGGTGCCCCCCATTTCTCATCTGTGTGACTTGAGGAAAGTCATTTAGCTCATGAGGTCAGTTTCTTCATCTGTAAATTGAGAGTAATAACAGGAACTCATAGAGTTGTTGGAAAATGAAATGAATATGTTAGAGTGGTGTTTGGCACCTTGAAAGTACTCAAAAATCATAAGTATTGTTATGAAAATTTTAGTTTAGCACAATTATACTTTTGTTAACATAGTAAAAAGCATTTCTTTTAAAAAACAGAATCATAAGTTATTAGCTAGACATTACTTAATTATGCTATGTATGTATAGCTACATTATGGAGTCATTTGAAAAGAATAAAAGTGCCTAGATAGAGCCTGCTCCTTTCTTGATTATGTTCTAATTGCTACTGAGTGTTCTTTAATATAATCCTGATTTTTCTTTCCACAGGAAAATTGTAAAAATTCTGAAATTTTCAGAATCGTTACAGCAATACTCTTTCCCTTACTGCTCCTCCCCACCTCCCACTACTCCAGACCTGAAAACCCCGAAAGTGATTTCATCTGGGTTATTGAGTCAATATGTATTTAAATTATTACAAAAAACAAAAGCTGAAAATCAAACAGATGAGTATCTTAGCAATAGAAGAATCCAACAGAAGGCCTTTGGCAAAACGCGGTAGCACTACTATGCTCTAGGCTTTTGTGAACAAAACAAACACTAAGATCCTGTCCTCATGGAGTTTACATTCTATCTATACATACATAGTACGTCTACCCTACATTTACCCCATTATACTACAAATATATGTACATATATTTTTTATCCTGCTGTTTCCAAGTTCTTCAGATGCTTTGCCTGTTCATCTTTTTTTCCGATGCCTGTAAGATACAAGGTGTTCAATACCATTTAATGGATTAATGAATAAACAAATAAATGGTAAAATGAATGAATGAACCCACATATTCACAATATTCCTTGCCTCCAACATGCAATGTCAGATTTTCTCAAACAAAATTTCCCTCTATGGATAAAACATTCATGGTGGTGTTGAAGTATTGAGAAAACCACTGCCGATTGCCTTTTCTTCTAAAAGCAGGCAGAGAATGGAGCAATGCTGTGCTCTAGAATGAGAGCCTCTGTGGATAGTCAATCACCGCTGTTTCTCCTTTCTCCGTAAAGCCTGAGAAGGTGCCACCATGGGACACTGTTGATGGAAACATCACCTGTGCATACAGTTGGGTTCAGCTCATGCTGTCAGGAACCCAGGAGCTGCTGCCAGCTGCTGCTCCCCAAACACTTGTGACTGAGAAATGCAGCACTTACCTGGCATTTTTTCCTCACCCTCCTCAGAGAAATAGACGTTGACAATGGCTTTAATGATCTCCATCACTGCACTTTCAGAGATTGTCTTAAATGAACTCTTCTGTAAACTAAAAACAAATCCAAAGTGTGGCACTCACTAGAGAATTGAGGCAATGCTCACCCATATACCTAAGGCAAAAAATGTTCCTTCCATATGACAGGTCTCTGGTAACAGAAGCAAGAGCAATTTGAATTTTTCCTGCAGTATCCACTCCGTTTATTTCTATGAACACTCGCTGTGCACCCGCTGAGTCCCTGGCACCAGGTTAGGATGGGGATCACAGAAGTGGGAGTTCGTAGCCACAGGAGTTGATTCGGGTGCACTCCGCTGCCCTCTGCTCATTTGATGTAGAAACCCAGTCGCCTGCCCTGACTTCTCCCTTAGCCACCTGCTCATCCCACCTCTGCTGTGTGCTAAGCTGTCACTTAGATGGAGTGTCATCAAATAGTGTCTGCCACCTACTTAATTTTAATATCCTCCCAAGTTCCCTACAGATTTTATTTTGGCTGTGCTCAGGGAAAACGCTGCAGATTGCTCATGGTGATGATTCTTTCCCATCAGCTGGTGTGATCCAGGAAGATGGACCAGTCTCCACTTATGCGAGCTGACCAGGCTCCTGTCCATTTTAGACCACCTGAGGAGAAGTCCTAGTGAGAGCCTTCCAGGGTCACCTGTGTATTTGTCCCTAGACCTACCTGGATCAGTTAGGGGGCCCAGCTTCTGTGAACATGGCCAACCCTGACCAGCAGCCTCAGGAACTTAGATAATTACAGGGACAAGCCGAGGGATCAATAGAATCTCTCATGCCTTTAACTCACCAGCAGCTCTTCTCTGCGTACTCCCTCCATTCTGCTGCATTCAGTCCTTGGTCATCTCTTGTCATTCTCCACCCTTTCCCTTGCTGCCCTCATTCACTCTCATATCTTCAATTACTACAACCTAATAACTCCTCTGTGCAATCCCCTCTCCTGCTCTGGATCTGGGGTCTGCCATCCCAGATGGCCAAGCACCAAGCAATCGCAGCACCTCCCAGTTGCTATGCTCCCATAAGCCATTTTCTCTTCCTGAACATCCAGAGGTTACTCACCTGAGGCAGGATGAGTGTCTCCTCACCTTTTCCTCTGAGGTTCCCCTACCGCCAATAGGTCACCTGGTCCTGCTGAGTCTCCTTAATATTTTCAGCTGTTCTTGGTCTCAGTCACCATGGCCTTAAAGCCCTTTTCCTTTTCCATTTAGAAGACAGCAATAACTTTCTGTAATATATCTCTGTGTTTAGTCTAAGCACCCTGGCCCCAATCCATCCTCCAATATACTGCCAGAGAGAGATTTTTAAACACAGATTTAATCATAAGCTCCCCTGCTCAGAACCCCACACCAGCCTATCCCCTGCAGCAATGGTGGGACTCATAATCAGCCTTCAGTCAGCTCTTGCTGGATACGCGGCCCCCTTCAAAACAATTTGTGTGTAGTAACTCATCTAATCCTTACAACATCCTATGAGGTCAGTACTATTTTATCCCCATTTCAGAGATGATAAAACTGAGGCACAGAGAGGTCACTCAGCTAATAAGTGATTGGGCCAAAATCCAAGCTGTTCTCCATGTTCTTGATCCCTGTGCTGTAGGAACTTTTTGCCTCTCAAAATTTTATTTCCTCTAGCAGAAGGGTCTTTTTTATTCTCAAACAAAACCATACATGGAATCCTACAACCATATATGAAACTGGTGACAGTGAAGTTCTCATGATTAAATTGGGGGGAGGGGGGCGGCGGGGGAGATATAGGACCTGAAGCCATACCCACTTAGTCTCTCCCTCCCCTTTCATGGGCCCCAAAGCTCCTTCTTGGGACCCCTTCTGTGGGGGCTGATTTAAAAACACTGACTTATGGCCTGAAGTCTGCTTATTTGATATTATGGTTCAAAGTAGATCCCAGGCCTGAGTTCTCATAGCTGTGGTCAGTAAAGGGTCTAAGAGCTATGGGGGGGAGTGGTACAATGTCCTTCAATCCAGGATGTAAGAATGAACAATGCCAGAGAGTCTCTGAGAAAATGGATAAGGAAGGCTAGAGCACAGTAGAAGACAGGCTCAGAATAAGTCAGGTGCAAGAACAGGTGGGATCCTGGGATGAGGACATAAGAGCAGGGCTCTGGGTCAGATATCTCAGGATAGAAGTGAAGATATGTTTGCTGGAACCCAGACAAGTGGAATCTTCAGGTTGAGCTGCCTCTTACTCACGAATCCTTTCCTTCTCCCTCTCCAGAAGTCTGTACACATGTCCCTCCTGTCTGGAGGACCCTCCTTTCTGCTCCACCTGGCCAGAGCCTACTCAAGATACATACAACTTCTGTGCCACCTCTTCAGCCAGGCCTTTTCCTGACTTTCCCAGTCTGAGTTCATCCTGCCCTCTTCTGTACTTTCCACAACAGTCCTCCTTTATAGTGGCACCTAGCATTTTGTTTATGTACTTATCTCTGTCCCTAGTCTCCAGGCCAATCACAGACTCATTCAGAGTCTAAATGCAGCATATTTTTCAAAGCTTCAGATGACTGAGCATGCATGGGAGAAATTCCAGTGCAGGAAATGTTACTTCCAGCTCCCTCTCGTGGGAGGGATCTGGCCCAACAGGTGTTTGATGATGAAGTGAGTGAGCAGAGGTACAGAGGCTGCCTAGGCAATGTCCACACACCCATGCTCCAACTTCCCTTTGAGGCTGCCCTGTAGACAGTGCCAGTTTTTCTCCCTCCTCCTGCTTCCAATCAAGCAGACTCTACCAGTCCTGCTCCCCAAGGTCAATAGAAACCACAGGCATTTTTAGAGTCAGACAGTCCTTTGACATCATCTAGTTCACTTTCCATCTGTGAAGTGAATGTCAGTGACCTTGACATTCTTCTGGATCCACCCAGACACTGCTTTAGTTACCACTTCCCAAGAAGCTCAGTCCACAAGGGTCTTTACTACCTGCCTCAGAAACAGTGTCCTGTGTGCAAGGAGCACAGTCTTTCGAATGAATGCTGGTTTGAATCTTGTGGAGCCTCACCTCCACAAGATTTTAGCATGTCTAAAATTCCTCACCTATAAAAATACAGATACTGATATTCACTCCCAGAATTTAGCATTTATGATAAATGATAAAATGTTCATCTATTTTATTCATTTCATTTAGAACAGTGTCTAGCACAAACAATACATTCTTCTTAAAGAATAATTGAATGAAAGCAAGCAAGCAAGCAAGCAGTGTTTGTGACATGTCTGGCATCTCCCCACAGTACTATTTAATTTAAGGGTACAGGGAACATATTTTTGAAATGGTAACCAACATTCTTCCCCAGTATCTCCATCAGTCACACTTCCTGGGCTCACTGCCCCAGGGGCAAAATGAGATGCAGCATAAAAAGAAAACCAGCCTGTGAGTCTTTTCTTGGCTTGTTTTCCCAAATCCCTTGTGAAAAAGCCCTTGCTCTGGACAAGGACAAAATGTGTGATGTAAGGTTTGAGGAGAGTGGGGTTTCTACCACAAACCAGGGAGACAGAGGGGACAACAATGAGCACAGAAGTTAACCAAGTCCATAGGAGAGAGTGGACTGAAGTCCATGAAGGGTGAGGTGTTTTTGCCAAGAGCTATCTGAGGGGCCAAGGAGAGGTGGAGCCCCACTCTTCTTGGGTGAGAACCACTTATCCCATTAGCCAGAACCCCCACAGGGATCAGCAAAGGGTCATGGAGCCAGACCAAGGGCCAAGTCATTGCCCACCTTTCACCCAATCACAGCCTTCATTGCCTGCTACTCCCAGGAGCCAAGCCAGCTGAGCTCCCCTCAAGGGTCCAAGAGGACATCCTGTGAGGGCAGCCAGGTGTGCCTGATGAGTGTCCAATGAGAGCGGGCCTCTCTGTGCTCAACATCAAGCTTCTCTGACTCATCCCATATTGAGAGCCCCTTATGTCTCAGGAATTCCATAAGCCCAAGAAAAGGAGGCATGGCTTGGTGGGGACATAAAGGTCCCCACCCCACAGCAGGAATGAGGGGTGCTGAGTCAATCCAGTAGCAAGTCTTCTTGAGGCAGGACTATCATGAAACACAAATTTACTTTCCTCTTTAGGAGATTCTTTATTCCAAATTTGGCTACCAAAATAATCATCATAGGAACTTAAAGAGCAACCCCCAAAAAGAGCAGCTCCTATTTCTGGGTGATTGCTGTGTGTCCCAAACACTTCTTTCCTTTGTGTAGACAGCCCCAGCTCCTATCACTAAAGCAGGATCCAGAACCTCAAAACCCCGTACCCCCACACCTAATATATGCCCTAGTTTGTAAAAGTATCTTAATATGCAGTGCCTGAATGGCAGGAAGTTGCTGTCTCCTATTGGACTGCCTCTCCATGGGGGAAAATGCCCTCAGAATTTTAAGAAGAACCATTACTGAGGCAGTTCTTTTGCCTTAACCCCTCCCTGGAAACTGAAACTCCCAGTAGGAGGGTATCCACCACATCCCAATACGATTGCACCTGTACCTCACACATTCTCTTTGATTGTCAGGAGAGCCAAAATAATGAGCTCCCTTGGCTGAAGGTATGAACAATTCTTTATTGGAGACAAGAAACTATTTCCTTGAAGACTAGATAGAATAATTAATATGGGCTTTCATAAACATCTAGAAAACATTTCATTTTGTACATCCATTTTTCTTTTTCTTTTTTCTTTTCTTTTTTTCGGCTTCTATGAAAATTCATGGGGCATTTTTCACCAAAGATTGTCCGAACTGTAGAATGTTATTGCCTTAGTGAACACTTCATATAGATCCCAGCAGTGAAAAGCCATTTTTAAAATCTACTGAATCTGATAAAATGCCTTCTTGATCATCTGTTTGGTGTGTTGCCAGGAGATAAATACACATAATTCTATTATCCTAAAATTAGTCACTTGTAAGAATGTGTATCCGGGTACCCAAAGTGCTAGTGTCAAGTTCCTGGTGGTTGGGCCAAAGGATTAAAAGTGGTTGTTGGCTATAATAAGAAATACTTAAGGAAAATTTGTGAGATTTACATAAAAGAGGAGAGAGAGGCAAAGAGCAGTGAGTGTGAATGCAGGTGTGTGTCCCATCACAGAGATGGCCACTTGTGGTAGGAAATGTGAGGCTTCAAGACACTGGGAAGGAAATCTGGGAAATGATGCCCTTCCTCCCCCCTTTCCCTGAAAGTCAGAAAGCAGATTGTCATGTTTTTATACCAAGTCATCCATTACATAGAAGCCTGAGTACCCAACTGGCTGGAATTCCGAAGGGGAGGATCATCTGTTTGTTTTGGAGCTCTGCTGCCTTCCACTTCCCTCATCACTGAAGCTTCTGAGGTAGTCACCTGACAGTTAACGGGTTTCTGGAAGTCTCCTGGAATGGGTGATTGGTCTAGTGTTTCCAGAATGCTTAGCTGAGCAGGCAGGCTGAGAAATGGAAACATAAATGTGAACCATTTGGAAATGCATACCCTATCCATATTCACTGCTTGGGATTTTTGAATGTATGCAATGGAGGATCCAGGGAGGGGTGCAGTTGCAAAAGATAATTATAGCTGGATGTAAACTGAAGTTACCCTCACATTCTGATTTGTACAGTCTTTTATGTTTTCAAAAGTGTTCCCATTGATCCTAGTAACAATTATACAATACACAGATGTGGAAACTGAGGTTGAGAGACAGCATGTGACTTGAGATGGTTGAAACTAAAATCCAGTTTTTGTGATACCAAATCCAATGTTTAACAAAGAAGGATACTATCTTAAGAAAACAAAGAAAAAACTAGCATTGATTGAACACCTAGTTTGTGTCTAGCACATCGTTTTTCCTTTTGAGTCCTTTCCCAGTCCTGCCCAGTAAGTATGAACTTGCCCTTTTTACTGAAGAGGAAGCAAACGCAGATTAAACAATTCAATCAGCTAGAAAGTGGTAGGAGTTGGAGTTAAAACCCACCTTCAAAGCCAATTTTCTCTCCTCCTGTTAACCTAATCCTTTTATATTGATATGAGAAAACAAAGACTCAAGAGTTAAGTGACTTATGGGATCACACAGCCAGTTATAGGAAGAGCTGAGACTAGAATCTGACCCAGTACCCCATGAGGATTTGGGGCTATATTATTTTCTTATTGTTGCTGCCCTGAAATCAAACAAGACCACAATTAGGTACCTGGTTAGTTCTTTATAAACAGCTCTAACGTTTAGCAGAACTAAGTGATGAAGGAGGCTGGGACTTCAAAATGCCCAAAAAAATGGTATCAAGGCCTGTGGCCAGGGGTGGATCCGGGTCAGTTCTGTATAAAGATTTAATTGTTCGCCAGTATTTTCAACTAGCTTGTCTGAGCAGCCTTGTAAACTCTTTAAAGTCCTATTTTTTCATGGATACCATGCACCGTGCCAGGAATATCTGTAGATGCTGAATCATTAACCCTATTGAGTATCTCATTTCCTGAAGATAGCTTGACTGTGACTCTATTCAAATAAATAAAAAGGTATGGTAACCTAATGGTAGCCACCTGAATTATGGGCATATAGCTCAAGCGGTGACCAGAGATGACCTCTGCCGCTGAGGCACAAAGCCTTCAAGAGCTGCAGCGGATGATAGAGATGCGAAAGCTATTTCTAGATTCCTACTTGGCCATCCCTGTAGCAGTGACAAAAAGAGACACAGACGGAGGAGGGAGTTTTGACAGATGGTCTCCATCCAGAGAATAACAGAAGAGATGCTGACGTCAAGAAAAAACGGGGGCTGTGACCCTAGTGGTGACTCTATTTCCTTTTCCAGGCTATTTGGCAGGGATTCAGGAAGGAGGAAAACTTATTTATTGTCAAGATCTACTGGTCTCTACTCTTCACAATTATTGTATTTGAGCATCTGAATAGATGGGAGGTTCTTACAAGTAGAAGACAATATTTTGCAAGGAAATTGGTTAGGGCTCACATGCTGCTGTGAGTGGACTTGTATCTCTTTGCTGCTGCACATTTTTAAAAAGGCTAATTAGTCTTCTGCAAGGGCTAGGGGAGTAGAAAGTGGATTTCTGATCCATTGAGGGTCAAGGATTGGAAAGCAGTTCTGATGCACTGAGCCATATTGTAATGAGAACAGCAGAGCCCCAGAGAGGGCAATCATCATTAGGAAAGCCTTCAGGACCGCTGTGAACAGTTGTGCAGGTTATGCACTGAACAATTCAAGTGGGCACCACTTACTTCTTAATCTCCTTTTGTATTTGTGCAGCACATAACATGCAAGTTGTATGTGATGGCCCTGGGAATCTGGAACCTTATACAGCTCCAAATCATAAAAATCAGATAAGAGAATCGCTTCTAAGCATAGCATATTGCTAGTACTGAAATGTACTCTAACCCAGCCACCCTGATGCCCTCGTATACCTGAAGGAAGATGGCTTCAGGTTTATTTGAATTTACAGAGTGGTAGAACGAAGCACTATACAATTTTAGACATACACAAGTTTTGTATGGAATACATCATTCTTTCTATCAGTTCTCAGTGAATTAAGAAAAGTTTACCCCGAGGTTAGAACACGGCTAAATAGAAACAACAGCTCTATGGGAACTTGGCCATTAAGTGCTGATACAGCTGGGAGCAACAACTGTGTGGTTGGCAGTTCTCCCTGGTGGTGATGGTGGCTGTAATCTCTGTTCTGTCAGCTCTAATAGCCTTGAGGTGGGGGCAGAGTTGGATCCCAGGCTCTGCTCTGGCAACAGCAGCACCCAATGAGTTCCAGTGATGCAGGGAACCAACAGAGCTCCCACTTGGCTGCCTATGAGGGCTGATCAGAGTGGCTTCAACTCCGGGAGCCTCGTATTCATTTGGGGAGAGAATGTGTAGAAAACATATATGGTCTTGTGGAACTGCATTACAGGGATCGTGTGACATAGTCTCATTTATCCCCAAAGGCTGCCATAGCTTAAGGCATGCTGGCTACACAGAGATATTCATTTCACTGCTAATCTAGGCAGAATATTATACAATGCTTCATCCTGTATTCCTAGGACTCTTGAGGAATGGCTCTAGACCCAGATACACGAAGAATAAAGTGGCATGTGCTTCTCAGGGGTGAGAGTAAAGCCAACGATAAGATAATCAAATGCGGTCACAGAGGCTGCAGGAATGAAGCAACTGGAGGTCAGAAGGAGAAGTAGGAAGCAATACTCTAGGTCATGATACCCCAGTGTCTTGAGACAGGTTTGGAGCTGTCTAAGAAGAGGACCTGAGGGTCTTGTGGAGTGTTTCCTGAAGCTATCTCCACTATGTCTAGCTGTGGCCAAAATCATGAAGAGAATAAAATCTACCTGTTAGGATATGTTGCACTCAGAAGACCCAGCATAGTGGACATGATATTCATCACACCGAGTGTGTTGACATTTTCCAGGGTTCTCCAGAATGTCCAAGTAGAAGTATCTAAATTAATCAAAATAATGGACAGCCTTCTATAAGAGGAAGGACTGAACACAAATATAGACTCTTCTGTACAGAATAAGTCTGAGAGGGAAAATCATAAAATGTTATATAATTCATCCAAGAAAAAGAGATGGAGTTACTGTTTTAGTGCAGTAAGAAGAAAACCTATAGAATGATTATAAGAGGTGGTGCCTTGAAAGTTAGGAAGTGCTAGGGTTCCATTTTCACAAGTTAATGTTCTTATTATCAAGGACAGTCATGCCTTCTCAGAAACTTCCCTGGTGACACTGCTGTCAACAGTCATTCTTCAAATAAATTGTTGAAAGGGGAATGCTTCACATCTACTTTGGCATTTTGTTTTGTTTTAACATTATTTGAAGAATAAAGGACATTTGGAAGAATGCTGGGGACAAAAGAAGCTGGAATGTTTGCTATAGACTCCATACTAATCAGACTCTGTAAGTCACATGTGGGATTTAAAAAAATAAATAAGTAATAGACAGTATCCACTAAAGTCTGTGCTTCCTGGGAACCCCCAGAGATAGTGAGTCTGAATCAAGAAAGGAAAGCAAGGAAGATCAAACTGTGGCTGGTTATACTTAGGGGCTCTTAAAATTGTCTGGTGCTATTTGTAATGGAGAAGTCTTCAATGTAGTTTAAGAAATTTAGACTACCAGCATTACTCATTTACTGCCTAGACTATTGAACTGACATTTGATCAGGCTCTGCTTTTTTGTTGTTGTTGTCTCAAATAATTGGCTTCCAACCTGCAAGACAAAAATCACTGGCAGGACTTCAAATCCCTTTGCACAACACACATCATCTGTGGATTTAGTAAATACTTCTCTTATATTTTATGTATTGCTATTTTTATATCAGTATTAATGCGATTAATAAAATTCAAATCCAATTTAAGTATAATAACTTTCATCTAATCTAAAGCATTACTAAAACTTATTGACCCCTTCTGTCATTTTTTCTTAATGGATGCTGAGTAAAACAAACACTATTATAAATTTATGTCTTTCAAACTATGGTTTAAAAACAATATTTGTTATTATTTTTCTCTTATTCTAAAAATAATGAATTCTACCATTTACTGACCAATTATTATGCACTTGGCCTGTGTGAAGCCCTTCACATGAAGTACCTCACTTAATCCTCATGATAACTTTGCAATAGATAAAGAAACTCAGGCTTGAAGAGTTTCAGTAACCTAGTTATGGTCCTGCAAGTAACAACAGGCAGAGCCAGGATTGAGACCAGACCAACCTATACTTTAATTATCACACAATACTACTTTGTGAAATCTATTAGAAAGTTTAGAAAACTGGAAAGTAAAAAGAAACATATCTTTCATAACCATTCCAGTCAGACATAGGGTGATAACATTTGAGATCTGGTCATTTTCTTTATGTTTTTATTTTTTATTTTCTCACTGAAGTGATTTTATGTAACACATTTTGTTTTGTATTTTTCACAAGGCACCTTACATTTCAAATATTTTTCTGTAATATCATGCATTGTCTATTGCATGGTTGAACTATGTTTTATTTGACCATTTCTCTATTTTTGGACTTTTTTTTTAACTTTGATGTGCAAGTTTCTTTTTTTAGGCTAGTGTATGAATGAAGCAGCTGGGTAGGCAGTTGGTGGGGGCAAGGGTGGAGGGAGGATTAGTAAAGATGCTCATGCCAGGAAAGGAGACTAATCTCATTGTTGGACAGAATTGTTGAGGTGCCACAGGCCTGGGTGCCCGCTGTGACCTGAAGCACCCCCTCTTCCCTTAAGCCTTCTCCTGAGAATCCTGTGATTCCAGCCCCACACAGCAAGAGCTCCCACAGCAGGAGAGCTACTTTCAAAAAATCTCAGTGTCTGGCCAAAGGCATCAGAATCTCTGGGGGTGGGACCCAGGCATCTGCATTCATATTTTTAATTAAAATTATTGGGATGACATTGGTTAACAAAAACATATAAGTTTCAAGTGTATAATTCAATAATATGTCAGATGTATGTTGCATTGTGTGTTCAGCACTCAAGGTTAAATTTCTTTCTGTCACTATATATTTGACCCCCTTTATCCCTACTTCTCCCCTCCCCACTTTCCCTCTGGTAACCACTAATCCATTGTTCGTGTCCACGAGTCTCTGTTTGTTTGTCATGTTGATTTGTTGCTTTCAGTTTTATATGTCACATATAAGTGAAATCATATGGTTCTCCATTTTTTCTGTCTGACTTATTTCAATTAGTGTGATAATCTCAAGATCCAACCATGTTATTGTTGTTGTCGTGAATGACAATATTTCATGTGTTCTAAAGGTTGAGCAATATTCCATTGTATACATATACCACATCTTCTTTATTCAATCATCTTTGGTTGTTTCCATGTCTTGGCCAAAGTGAATAATGCTGCTATGAACATCACGGCGCACATATCTTTGTAGATAAATGTTTTCAAGTTTTCTGGGTAAATACTCAGAAAAGGGATTGCCGGGTTGTATGGTTATTCTATTCTTAATTTTTTAAGGAACCTCCATACTGTTTTCCATAGTGGCTGTACCAATTCACATTCCCACCATTAGTGTATAAGGGTTCTTTTTTCTGCACAACCTCTCCAATACTTGTCATTGTATTTTTGGACATTTAGATGGTTTCTAAAGTTCATTAATTATAAATTATGTTGTGTGGTTTTCAAAACCTGCCCATGTACTATTCTCCTCTCATCAAGAGATAGAATCTATTTCCTTGCTCCTCAAGTCTGTGTTGGACATTTGACTTTCTTTGGCCAATGAAACATTAGCAAGTGTACACAAGCTTGAGCACGGGGACTAGCTCTTTTTTGTTCTTGGGAACTCAGCAATTGCCACCATGTGGAGAAGCCCAGGATGATGAGAGATATGTGGCCTGGTCATCCCTGTCATCCTTGTGAATAGCTTCTCAACCACCAGATCTGTGAGTAAGTTTACCTTAAATCATCCAGTGGCCAGCAGACTCATTCGCAGACCACAGACACATGAATCAGCCCAGCAGGAATCAAACAAGCTGACCCAAATGAGTAGAACCATCAACTGTCCCACAGAGTCATAAGCTAATTATATGGCTGCTGTAAGATTAGGGAGGTTTGTTACACAGCAAATATTAACTAACATATGTTGCAATGAATAATCTTGCATATACAACCCTAAGAGTAGAAGTTACAATATAGAGTGAAAGATGGAGTGAGACTTTGGAATGGATTAAGTTTAGAGATTAAGAAAGGAAGAACGGTACTCAGAAATGGGATAGAATCATAGATTGAATGGAGGTGAGAGCCTTACAAAGAAGTACAAATTAGTAATTGATAGCTGGTCACAGGAATGAGGAGCATGACATAGAGAATGCAATCAGCAGTAATGTAATGGCTAGCTGTAGAGCCAGCGAGAAGATAGAGCAATCAGGGGGATTGTTTCATAAACTATATATAAATGTCTAACCAATGTACTGTATACTTGAAACTAATAAAAAAAATAATAAGTGAGGATATCTGTTTGCATTTACTTGGTAATTTTCAAAATCAGAATGTTTATTGGTGTATTATGCTGTACCGAAATATCGTATACCAGAGAGTGCATATTTCACCACATATTCAGTAACGATATATATAATTCCTTTTCCTCTTTGCCAGTGTAAGTGAGAATAATATCTTCATGTTTCAATTTTGCACTCTGTGATTACTGGTAGAGTTGAATTTACTTTCACATAGTTACTGTCAATTTTTCTTTTCTCTGTTCATGTCCTTGTCCATTTTACCACAGGCTGTTTCTTTTATTCTCATTAATCTTCAAACCTTTGTCATAGATGTCACAACTATTTTTTCTAGTTCATTGTTTGTCTTTTAATTATTTTTTTCCAAGGCTTTTAATAAATCATCTTTACAGAAGTACAATTTATATTAATAAAATGCAGTCATTAAAATGTAAAGTCTGATGAATTTTGACAAGTGCATATACCTATGTAACCATCACCACAACCAAGATTTAGAATATTTTCATCACCCTTGAAAATTCTTTTATGCCCATTTCCAGCCAATTTCCACTTCTACCCCTGGTCCCAGGCAACCATCAACCTGCTTTTTCTATCATCAAAGATTAAAATTGTTTAGGGGTTTTTTTTCCAAATGTATTTTAAGCTTTTTATTAGTCAACTCTAACAATCTTTTCCTTTAAATGTGTATGTCTAAAAGGCTTTAATCTTTCCCACATTAAAGATTACATAAATACTCACCTGCATTTTCTTTTATTTATTTTCACATTCAACCTTTAGTTATTCTGGGATTTATTTTATGTATATAATGAAGCATCTATCCTTATGATTTCTAAAAAGTTTATCAATTGTCCAATATTATCTTTTTCCACTGATTTAAAATGCCGCTTTTGTCATATATTGAATATTTACACACACATATATTTAGATCTGTTCCTATTATTTTTTTATCTTAAATTACTCTAGCATTTTTATAATTATAATGGTTTTATAGTTCCTTTGAATAGCTTATAGTGTAAGCACTCTCTCCTCTCAAACACTGCTTATTATTCTCGTCAATTTTTTCTTGGCAGTACTTGCTCATTATTTCTTCCCAATAAACTTTCGAATCATTTTATCAAGTTCTAAAAAAAAAAAAAAAAAAAAAGTTGGGAATCATTGTTTTAATCATTATTTCAATATTTATTGTAATTTGTATTTTAAGTGTTTTAAATATTTATTGCGATTTACTGCTTTAAGTCTTATTTGTTCAAGTAGGTTGTGGACTTCCTAAGGACAATAGTTATGTCTTATGGTATGCCTTGGACACCTCCACAATGCCTGACATGTAGAAAATGCCCAATAAGTGTGTGTTGATAGAACAACCTCTCCCCAGAAATCTACATCACCAGGGCTTTCAAAAAGATATTTTTAAACTACTTACCAAAAGAGGAAATAATAGCAGATACTATACATCTAACTTCAAGATGTATTTTCAACAACTCGAATAAAATATTTTTATTCAATGATTTTATTAAATGGTTTTATACAAAATAAATTACTATATAAAATTTAAAATTAATGTCAAAAAACTCCACAAAGTTGTTTTTGTACTTGGTTTTTATTATTAAATTGAATATTAAGTCTAAGTAAGCCTTTGCATTATTTTTCATTTTATGTATGTATGTAAGATTGACCTCTGTTATAAGAATGTCTTCATATACAAATTTTAAAACTATAAAACCTTAAGAAACATGAACTAAATCTATACAGCTGATTCATAGTCTTGACTTCTTAACTTTGGCAGTATCCTTTTGCAAAGACATCTGCAATATTCGAGCTGAAAGTGCCCACAGAGAGCCAATTCCTTCATTTAACTGACAAGGAAACTGAGACACAGAAAAGTAAGGCCAGGTCATGTAATTAGTAGATGGTAGAGCTGGGATTAAAGTCAACTCCTCTCACTCCCACCAGAGTAATATTTCCATTACATTAGGCTGTAATATTGCAAATTTCTTGACCTTTTCTCAAAGCCAAATTAATTTTTTTAAAGCATGCCTTGTAAATTTTTTTCACTTGTTTTGAGAGAAAGAGTATCATCAAATCAAACTAATAGCAAAGTCACTAAAATTCTAAAAAGATGAGTTTTTGCTAAAAGATAAACCTGTTCTTTAAAAATAGCAAAATCACTTTTAAAACAAAACAGCAGCCCACTAAAGCTATTGAAGATTGTATATAACAGGCATAAATAGTGAAAAGAGGAGAAAGAGAAAATGTGGTATTGCCCACAAAAGAGAAGGGACTTTCGATGAACAGTATAATGGCAAAATCCATAAGCTAACAAAGAAGATGAAAGGAGGAAGGAGGGAATGAAATATATTTAGGACAACTCTCTGTCTCACAGGATTTCACAAGTGATTTCAACTACTGAGATATATGCTGGGTTAAAGCATAGTGTGACAACGAGTTTTTTATATTATACAGAAGACAGCTTTATGACCTAGCAAGTAATAATCTAACCTGAGGAGAAATATCCTCGATCAAAGGCAATGTAGTCAGATGGTTGTCTGACCAAGAGCCCATGCATCATATAGAGCCAGGTAACAGTGAGTTATAAAAGATGAGTGACAGGTAGGTGACCCACAGCCCTTTAAATTCAGTAGAACAAGACAGGAGTTCATACATCCAGGCATTATACCTCAAGTAAAGGGAAATACTTATATTCAATTTTAGGAAAATAAAAACCAAGACAATAACAAAATAGAGAAATATGCCCTATTCATAAAAATGAATTTCTAGAAAGTTCCAGAAACACTGGGTCTACTAACAGTTTTCTAACACTTTATAGTTGTCAACAAAAATGAGGCTTAGCTTATCTTGACTTCTTCTTTTTACAGGTTGGGATAAAGTCTTTTCTTGAACTAGGAACAAAATAACAAATATAAAGGTGTTTCCCTGAAAGCCAGTTTTCTCTGGCCTATCTAAATTTTTTAACTTGAAACATTATAAAAAATGGTCTTTATAATAATCAAGGTTGAGTTTAAAAAAAGAGAAGAATGACTCTACCACATGCCATATGCAAAATCGATTCTAGGGTGGACTGTAGTTTAAATGTAAAAGGTAAGAAAATAACATATGAAAATATCTTTATGACCCTTAGGATAGACAAATACTTCTCAAACAGGACATAAAAGATAAAAAATATTTCTAAAACATAAAAAGTATTGATCATAAAAGAAAGACTAATACTCTGGACTCTGCTACAATAATAACTTCTGATCAATGAAAGGTATTATTAAGGGAGAGATTGAAAAGGCAGGCCACAGCGGGGCTGGGAAGATATTTGTGATAAATATATTTGACAAAAGACTTGTGCCCATAACACACACACGCACACACACACACACACACACATATATGTATATATGTGTATATATATAAGCTCCTACAAATCAATAAGAAAAAGACAGGTAAGCCAACTTTTAAAAAAGAGGTAAAACATTTTAACAGGTGCCTCATCAAAGAAGATATGCAAATGACAATAAGCATCGGAGAAATGCAAATTAAAACCCCAATGAGATTCCACTACATACACATAAGAATGACTACCACTAAAAAGATAAACTATATCAGCAGTTGGTAAAGATGTGAAGTAATTAGAACCCTAAAACACTACTGGTAAGAATAGAAACTGGTACAACTGCATCAGAAAGCTCTCTAACCATATCTACTAAATTTGAACACATGCTTACCCTATGATCCAGCAGTTCTACTTTTGTGTTTTCATTACATATGCACACCAAATGACATATGCAAAAGTGCTCATAGAAGCATTCATTGAGCTAATGAATATTATTAACCATAGATCAAAATTAAAAACAAACTAAATAGCCATTAACAACAGAATGAGCAAATAAATTATGCTATAGTCACACAAGAGAATCCTACGCAGCAAGGATAAAAACAAATTACTGTTACTGCAGCATGGAAGAATCTCTCAAGAAACCAAACAAAGAGTACATACTACATAATTCCATGTATATAAAGTTCAAAAACAAGCAAAACTTATATGCTGATAGAAGTAAAATTGTGGTCACCTTTTGGGGGCAGGTGGGAAGTGACTAGGAAAATCATGTGGAGCACTTCTTGCATCTTCTGATCTGGGTTGGATTACACAGGCTTGTTTACTTTGTAAAAATCCATTGATTTGTACATTTAAGATTTGTGCACTTTTCTGTAGTGCACAAAAATTTTTTTCTATACTTTAATACAAATTAATTTAAGATTGGTTGCACAACAACACGAATGTGTTTGTGTGTGTATTGTATACTTAAAAATGGTCAAAATGGTAAATTTTATATTATGTGTATTTTACTACAATTTAAACATTTAAAAAAACTTTTTTTGAAGAAGGGACCGATCGTGCTGATACTTTTCTTTGGACTTCTGGCCTCCAGAACTCAGAAAGAATAAATTTCTCTCATTTTAATCCAAATAAAATAAAATGTAGCCAACTTCCATTTCCACACACAATGAAATGATGTAGTTTACCAATGTTATAATGTTCCATATTTAGTTCCATTGAGTTCTCATATCATTATTTTCAAGCTTGTTAGTTTTCTTATATTTGTAATATCTGTCACCAAAAAGAAATACTTTCTGGTAAAAAATTATCTAAATTTGAATAAGGGACTCTCACTCCATATATTAGCACTATTAGAAAAAACTACAGCACTTTACTGTGGTTCATCTAGCTCTGTGATTAGGTCAAGCAGATAGACTTAAAAACTGGAGGCATGTTCTCTACATCAGTGTCTCAAGACCCTTGAGGGACAACTGAGTCTGAATAAAGTGCACAGGGCCCATGCAAAGAGGGCACTTGTTGAGGCAGCATACTTGCCAGTCATCATTTTTCCCATCCCCATTTGTTGGATTGACACCAGGGCCTGACCTCAGCTGCAATTCTTATGGACTGTGTCTAGAAAACACTGAAGGGTTGGACCAGATCACAAGTTCCATGAGGCCACAGTCCCAGCTCTTCCACTGACTTCACCAGCAAAATTCTCTAGAGTACTCATCATTGTTTGCAAAAAGTCTAAAGGGAGAGCACATGTAGCTGTGCTAGTCAAACATTCCATCCATTCATCTGTCCACTCGTTTATTTATGCAACAAATCTTTGTCAAGTATCTATATGTTCGAGTCATTCTGCTAGGTTGTCTACAATAGAAAGAAACTCTAGGATCCATGGGGATAATACTATTTTTGAGAAGCGTCAAAGGTTTACCTTATAGGAAAACAGAATGTGGACATTCCTTGGAAGAAATTTCTGTACCTTTCTCTCTGCTGTTCTATCCCTCTCCCCAGTCACCACCTTGTGTCTGCTTCCAGAACACTCATTCCTGGATGGGGAGTAAGCAAGAGGCACAGAGAAGACTTAATTTCAGCCTTCACTTAAATAGTGTTGGGCAGTAAACCTGTCCTCTTAGGTAATAAACACCCTTAAGATTAGCTACATGTAAGTCACTTCTCCAAACCAGCTTCCTTCTGGGAAAGAAACTGTAGTTGTCACTGTTTGGTTGCTTGTCTAATAACTGTTTCTTCCACTCACCTGTCCTCCTTTGGAGCAGAATCCTGATTTTCTTATACTATCCCTTCTCCTCTATGCATGTGTTTCACAGGAGGCCCCTGGCCCAGAAGTGAGATCCTGAAGGGTCTAAGCCAATGATGCTTTCACTCCTCCCTTTGCCAGTGGCTCGTTTAGGATGAGTTTACTATGAACAAACTGCAGCCTGAGACCCAAGGGGACTTCTCTAGGGGGCTTCTGGGAAAGATTTCTCTCTTATCAAGTCTGTGGCTCTATGATGCCTGGGATGCTGCCCAGGCTCGTCTTTCCACCAGCCTAAGGATAAAGCCAATGCTGGGGATGGCCAGGCGGAAAGAACCTGGTCTGTTCTGACACTGTGGAGTCACTGAATTAACCAACTCTGGGCACCCACTCTGAGTCCCTTGTGATGGGAGAGAATATATTTCCTTATTATTTAAGGCTATTTGAAATGGGATTCCCCGCTAGTTACAGACTACAGAATCCTGATTGATACAGAAACTCTATGAGCTAGGTTAGAAAGCCCCTTATAATTGAAATAAAGTCAGGACAGAAGTGAGATTGATGTTCTGTTTTGGGTTATTCGTCCAATAGTTTTCCCATTCACATTTAAGGTCAACAAGGGAAAGGCAGGCACATTGGAATATAACACATCTGTTTAGAAAAGGGCCACTCAATGCATTACTAATGGACCTAGATTAGATGATCATTGTTTAAATTCCTTCCTGTTCATGAATCTTTTTCTACTCAAGAAGCAACTTTCTCAACTTATTTTTCATTCTTTAAAGCGTCCTTGAAAGAAAATTGACATGAATCCCAGCAGCTGTCAGAGGTAGAACATGAGCCAGGGGGCATCCTGGGGAAGCATTTAACCAGGTCTTCAATTTCATTCAGACAAATGGCTGTTAGGGATTCCTCCTCAGCCCTGTCCTCTGACATTCTTAATCAGCAAGGCTACATTGGAGGTTGTGTGATTCATATTTTTAATGTGCTCCCCAGGTGATCCCGACACAGGTGATCCAGGGACTTACTTTGGGGAGAATTGATGTTAGGCACCCTGGGTCAAGGCTGGCTATTTCTCCAGATGTAGCCTGGACTAAAGGAAAGGTGGGGCAATGAAATTATGGCTCTGGGATTCTTAGCTATCTGATGCTGCCTGGGTCTCAGTTTCTTCACGTGGAAAGTAGGAGCAAGAGTACTTAGCTCCCCACACTGTTGTAAATACTAAATACACTTACATTTGGCCTCATCAGTTTGCTCATCCATGTATTGATTCTTCCAACTCTTCCGGACCAGGGCCGTGTTTCCTTGCCCACAGGCTATACTAGCACATGGTCTCTTGAATCCAGGACTTTTGCAGTAAATCCATCCAGCTGAGCTTTCCATCATGTGCAGGATGAGAAGCCCCTTCCTGCACAACTTTTGTTTGGTGCACACCTAGCCCACCTAGGCCAGCCTCTTGCTAAAGTCACCCTTGGTTTCTGAACACTGCTCCCTAGAAGCAGTTCACAACAATGAAAGTGAGGAAAAGAGACTCCTATTTAGGGACTAGCACAACAGCCTCTTCCCTCCTTCGTAGTAGGTGAGGAGAGGAAAGAAGAACCAGGGGAAAGGAATTGGCAAAAGTCAACCTCCAGCTGATTCCCAGGCAAATCTTCCAACACACATTTATTGAACACTTACTTAGCACTAGATACTGGACAATGCCTCTTGGTTTGCCTCTGGTTCCTACTGCCCACCTCCACCTTTCAGCTAGAAGAAAGGCATTGAGAACTACACTCTGGAGGAGAACGAGGCCACAGTTGGAAGTTTCACTTGGCCTGGATCTTTTCATCTCACCTCCCTTCCTGAAACCCTCACTTCTCGGGCCTCCGAACAGTGCTCTCCTGCTGTCTCCAGTTTGAGGCCTTGCCCTGTCTTGCTTTTCCAAAGACCTGGCCATTTGGGAATGCTCAGAGTTAGTGGTCTAAACCAACACTTCTCAGCCACAGCACATTGATGTTTCAAAAGCAGTGATAACGTCAAGTGATGTGCTATTAAATAGTTGAAGATGGAACTCATTTGAGTTTGTAAATGCCTTTGTCTTAATGTATTTGTTAGAGTCAATTCAAGTTTACTGCTGCCCTAACATCCCTACCAATCATTTGTGTTCCATCTGGTCTTGTGAGGGACGGAGCCATGAGTTCGCACGAACCACCATCCACTCATTTGCCATGGTGGTCAGGACAGATGGGGGAGAGGGAGACCCCTGTGGTCAACCCCATGCTGCTTTACCTTCACTTTTCCATAGTCTTCACGAGATAGAGGAAAATCCTTTTTATCTTAGTGAAATTTATTTATGTAGAAAAGAATAATGATGTTGCTTTTCAGCCTTCTCCCTACGTTACCTTCCTCCTCAGCTTTTCCTGGCCAGGGCGATCCCCTGTCCTTTCATCTCTTTTGTGCCCTTTGTCCCTTTTTGGTATCATCACAGTCTTTGGTCAGGTTCAAACTCTCACCTCAAGAAGCTGTTCAAATGCTCCTCTTCTGAAACCCCTGTGTCTCCTCCCGTTGCAATCCCAAAACATGTCATTTGTATGTTGCTGAATGAACAACATACAAGGATTCAGTAATGGTCTCAATGATTCAGGATTCAGTAATGGTCTCAATGACCATTTTTCCCATTCGACTACTTTGCCACTTTCCTCAAGGGGCAGGGAGAAAAGGGAGGAGACGTTCATTTATAGGCTTCCTGTCACTTGCCAGGCACCATGCCAGGAACTTTACATGGGAATACTATTTAATTTACTTCATGAGGCAGTCATTGGCACACCCATTTTACAGATGAGATTTGCCAAATAAAGGCAGAGAGCCAGAATTAGAGTTTAAAATCAAGTCTGGCTCTGTAATGAGCATGTTATTAATTGTCTTTTAATCTTTGTCCTTATCACATGGCAAAGGGCCTTGCCCATAAACGATCCCCATAACTGTTGACTGAGGGAATGTGTGCTCTTAGAGTGCTGAAGGAAAGCAAACTGGGCACTTGAAGGAATTCAGACTGCAGCATAGCTTTCTGAAAGGGGTATTTACATTTTAAAGGGGAAGGATTAAAAGAAATAACTGAAGGAATCTCTACGCAGTAAAAAGTAAGGATGTTTCCTGGTCCCCTCCTTACTCTTTTTCTGACCCAACTGATTGGAATGGGACACAATGAATATTTTTTCTTTGCCCTCAAGGAAGTCCAGTGTTCTACTTCACCCATGTGGGAGCCCTTCTGAGGCTACCTATGATATCTGGCTTCTTCAGTGTTCTTAGCAGAGTATGTTCGAGGCTCTCATTTCAGGGGAATGCAAGGTGAGAACCTCTGCAGCATATACACCTCTCCCTGGGCAACTACAGGAGCCCCGGCGCTGACTGGCCCCTTCTCTCTTGGCCACTACCTCTTTCTGAAGTGTGCCTCATTCCAGAGAGCAAGGTGGTTACCAAGGGTAACCGCCTATCTTTAGCTGCTGTCCCTTCAGCAAGGGACGCCTGCCAAATGTCTCTTCCTGCCCTCTCAATCCTGCTTCTATATGTCATCTGGTGGCTGGAAGCCAAAAGCCCTCTCCAAGTCAGGCTGCTTAAGATTTCTGCCTCCATCAAAGTCAGAAACTGGCCACTCTGGGTTTTGCCCAATAATACGAGGTGCGGTACAGAGTAAAGAAATACCACTGCTGAGTTTCCTTGAGAACTTCAGCATGTCCTTTTAAGCATCCTCCAACTAATCAATTGCACAGAGTCCTTATTTCAAAAAAATTTCCTCAGAGCTGCTCATCAGAGTGAAGTGTCCATCTTTCCATTCATTCACTCATGCATTTGTTCATCAGCCATGGCATTTATTCATTCACTGCCAATTCTGTGAGCATCTATTCTGTTGTCTTCCACATTTAGTTCAAGCTCTTTGTTCCAGAATTTATGCTGAGTCACACCTGTAAGCTGGCCTTGAGGATGTTCATTCATTTCTCTAAATCTACTTCCCTGAGTTTGGCTTCCCACTTTGGCCATTTGACCTTGACTGGATTGATTTCAGAAAAGTCAGTGGGAATTAGACAGGATGTAGGAGGTTCCAAGATGTAAGATAGCTTAGCTGTAGAAGAGCCATTCACAGCCTGCAGCTGGAGCAGATTTACTTCTGAATGCAGTCTTTGTCCTTGGCACTACCCATGGCAAGGCTGAGAGTGCCTGACTGACCCTATGGCCCCACGAAGATGGGAGGCATGATAAGTTACCATGACTTTTGGCTGGAAGCAGGAGTTGTTGGTGTGTGGCCTTTGAGCTTGGTTTCCAGCCCTGCTACTTCCTCACTCATTTTTCTCTTCTGGATTTGTAGATCTGTGAGCAAAATGAGAAAACACATATTTTATTCTTCTGTTCCTCTTAGTGTGAACATTCTTTTTCTTGGGTTCTTTTTTAGGAACAAAACAAATTAAAAGGAAAGAGAGCCAAAAGCAGCAACACCCAGGTCTAAATTGTAGGCTTGGAGAAAAAAAAAAAGCACACAGTTAGAAATACGTGCAGTCCTCTCTGTGATGGCTGTGTGATTTTGAGCAATTTATTTAACTTCTCTGGGCCTTACACTGCTCATATGATTCAACAGTGCTATTGTAAGGAATAGCTCTGTGTGTGTATGCGTGTGTGTGTTCCTTGATTTACATAGTTTTCTGAGCTTGCTTACATTAAATAGTACTATATAATGCTGCAATACCATGCTGAGGATGGTATTGTGGTATTGCATTCAAGGAGCCAAGGTTGCTATTATTTTCTATTTTTCCAGAAAGTTAATGGGAAACACAAAATTCTATTGTTAGGCAAACCTTCTCTTTTTACAGTAGGACAAATTTCTCCAGGCATACACCCAGCCAAGTGGCATCAAGTCCCTGCTTTTGCCCATTGAGATACTAGCACTCTTTGGAAAATCTCCCAGACTTGTTTTTCTCTCTTTTCTCTCCAGCATTAAGGGAGGAGAGGTAGCTAGATTTCATTACTCAGCGATCAAGAAAAACAAGGCAAATAAAAGATGCTTCCAAAAAGAAATCTTCTCACTTTCCAGGGAGAAACATTCTTTGAGACATTATACTGCATTTGCCATTTGACCAGCTACTTTCCATCTTAATTCGCATAACACAAATATGAGAGTCAAGACAGGTGTAAGTAGAAGAAGAAAGAGAAAGGGGGAAGCCGAAATAGAATACCCAGACCATATAGCCTATACTAAGTAAGGTTTACTACTGAATGCCAGCTAGCAAGACAAACATACGGTAAATACATATCTTGCCAAGAAGCACAATGTGTCTTACAGATAATCTTTAATTATTCTCAGAAAAGTATGTTCTCAGTTTAGGGTGGGGATGGGGAGGGGAGCACATAACAGTACTCTGGGAGTTTTTCAAACCCCACACCAGTCACTCTTCTCCTACCTACTCTTTAATAGAGATTTCAGTGCCCTCCTGTTTGAGAAGCATGGTGCTTTTTAGGGACATTCTCCCAAAGATAGCCCGTGATACTTTCATAGTATTAATAGATCAGAGCAGAGAAAAATGAAATTCTGTTACTTCCCACCAATCAAATTCTCCTCTGGGTCAGACAACAGCCAGGTGATGGAGTCTTAGCACCAGATCACAAGGCTCACCAGTCTTTATGAGTTTGATTCTTTTCATTTAATTAAAAAATCATTTAAACTTATAGGCAGCATCACCGGTAGCCATGGGAGACTGTAAAGTCATGGATAATTGATATCCACCAATAATCCCCAAACCTCATCTGGATCAGTAATTTCATCTTCCCCTCCAAATAAGTTCTTTTTGGAGCTGCTAATAACATTGCAATCTTGGCTGATTTGTGCCCTCTCTCTTATCCTTGCCTCAGTCTATCTCCCGGTGGAAGTGTTAAGTATTGAAAAGGCCCATTGGCAAAAGGCCAGTGAAAGAAGGAGCTGCAACATCCCACAGCATAGAATAATTGAGTTGTTTTATATGCATGCCCCACTTCAAGTACAACTAGTACTAAAAAAAGACAAATCTTAAAACCTACGAATTCGTGCATGATGAGTACTACAAACATATGTGTATTAATAAACAGATTTTTGCTTCATAAACAGACTCACTATGAGATTCTTTAGGCCAATGTTTATTAATTTCTATAAGTTCTCAGACTCTTTAGAGAAATTAAAGCTATGGACCCCTTCCACCAGAAAATCATGTTCACACAAATTACATAAAAATTCACTCACAGTGTTGAGAGTTTCACAGAACTGCTAAGCAGCTTATAGATATAATGCAATATGTTGGACCTAACACAAAGAATAAATAGATATAATCGTTTTCTTTTATTAGATTACAGCCTGTAAGAAAGAATAGTATACCATATAAGAATGACTGTGCTAAGGGTTATAATAAAAGACCACCAATAGAGCACCAATAAAATGTATACATAATTTAATTATGTATATTTCATTAGGTAGAGTGGACAGAAGTTAACCAAATCTGCTTGGTTTACTTTAAAGACTATATTCTAATATCCTCATAAAAATTACGTGTGTGTGTGTGTGTGTGTGTGTGTGTGTGTGTGTTTAAATGGAGTTCTAAGTATGATTTGAAAAGAATTTCAATAGGTAGAAAGACATAACATTAATATGTTAGGAGTTGTGACCAACAAAAGGTGAACCAGCAATGAATATCTACTTCTCTGAAACTGAAGTCATTGGCATTTATCAAAATTTAGAAGCACATCAAATGCATAGGTGATAGTCTCTTTGAAAGCCATTTTCTCCTGCCTTTCCTCGATATCTTTATAATTTTGATAAAAGAAAAGTGTTTCTTCCACAAAAGTATCCTCCCAAACTTCGTCTAAAATGTTTTGTTGGTTCTCCATGTCTTGGGCACCAATAGCCTCTTCCTAAATCAGGAGATCAAATGGAGTGCCAGGCTGACATAAGTGTACATATGCAAACTGCCAAACCCTGACCCCAGCCCAGGCAGAGAAGGTAACCATAGTTTTAGAGGAAGATGATTCCAGAGTCAGTATGGCCAAAGATGGAAAGTTTTACTTTGCAAAAGCTGATACTAAAAAATTCAGCCTTTGTACCAATTTGCACAGAACAGCCTTATGAAAATTCTATCTTGAATAAATGAAAATTCCATCTGTAAGAAATTCCAAAAGTTAAACTCTTTACCCTTCCCTTAACAATGAGAACTGGAATTACTTGATCATCTGTCTCTTTTTTGTCAAAAATTTGTTACGAGTATTTAGACCATGTATTTTTAAAAATTTGATCTGTTTTAAATTAGAACTGCTTTTGTTTCAAGTAGCAACCAATATAAGACTCCCATAAGAAGGAGTACCTGCTCTGGTTAGAGTGGCAGAGCTGGGATAGGAAGGGAAAGCAGGACCCACCACTCAGCCTTCCTCCAACATCTGACCAGCAACATCAACATCACCTGGGAGCTTGTGAGAAATGCAGTACCTCAGACTTCATCCTAGACCTGCTGAGTCAGAATTTGCATTTTGACAAGATCCCAGGTGATTCAAATGTACAGAAAAATTTGAAGAGCCTTGCTTTAGGGAAACTTCAGCCTTGTGTTGTACAATTTTTATCAATGGAAAAGAGGAACCAGAGGTTGAGGTCATTTTCATTTTAAGATGGAAATAAATTACAGGTGACATTATTTCCCCTGCTAGTTTATTAAGCAGGGGGAAATCCCATGATTAATCACTCCCCTGCCAAAGATAGGAGCATGTCATGTCTTTCTGAGTACCACTCAGGCTCGGCTGGGAGCCATAGCACCTTGCCTCTGGCACTTAAGCCCTGCTGTTTGGCCTCTGTCTTGGGGGTCTCACTCTCCCCACTGAAATCAGTGAGCCCATTTAAGAAGCAGCAATCTACCATTTTCCCTCTGGCCCACAGTGAGCAAACATTACAGTACTTTTGAAGATGCTGGCATCCCTGTCACTAATATATGTCTCTGGGCCATCTTGGAGATATAGTGAGAAGGTAGGTGAGCAGTTTTATAAATCAGCTCCAATAGTTCTATCTTCCTGTGTTTGTATGCTTTCTTTAAACAATCTAAATATCTGGCATCTTTACTTAATTTCATGCAAGCTAACTACATTTCAGTCAACCGAAAAAGCAAACAGAATTATCCCCACCTATTCAAGAATCCAAAATCTAGGATAAATGTGCCCATGTTGATGAATTTTACCCCCCAATCATTGCAGAGGAACTATGATCCTGAGGTTCCCTAGAACTAATATAGTTCTAAGCAAACTGCCAAGGGCCTGCTTGATTCATATAACCAAAAAATGAACCAAAACCAACCAACAGACAAGCCAACAAAACTTCCTGGCCTGCTGACTGGAGGCCATTAGACTGTAACCGAGGGCTCAAGTCACTCTTCTGGAGTCATGGCCTCTCACTCATTCTCCGGGTCAGTTCAGAGACACATCCCTTCTTTGAAGGGATGCTTTTAAAGAAAGATGCTGCAACAGCACCTAAGTGCACGATATTAACCTTCCCTTTGGCTGTCTTAAAAAGGAGCCTCTGGACATTATGAAGTTAACTCTTCCATCATTGGATCCTGACTCTAAGCTAATGTGACTGCCTGGGGACCAGGAATGCTGCTGTGGTTTGCCAGATAGAGGAGGGCCTTATGAAGTTTATCTGATAAAAAATGTTTTGGATCAGGTGTGTCCCACTGTGGACTCAATGCATTCTTGAGGTCATCTGTGGTTATTGTCCTAGTTTCTGAACTGTATATTTGGAATAGACATACTTGGGACTAAAATAATCAAAGGCAATGTATAATCCAAGGGAAAATTTCAAAGATTGATACTTGAAAGATGCAGGAGTGAAGATTTCTATCATACCCCCTTCTTGCCTTTGGTAGAATATAGTTATAAATCTTGGAGAACAACAGTGAACCACTGTAAAGTAAATTAAATGGGAACACTAATTGCAGATTCTGTTCCATATATAAAGTATTTACTGGAGCAAATTAATATAACTGCTAGAACCTGGCATACAGCTATTGATCCAAAAAACACTTCTTGTCTTACCATAAGTGGAGAATACCAAAAACATTTTTGTTTCACCTGGAAGGGATGCTTTACTCGACTACATCAGTTCTATGTCTCTGTGTTATGTGTAGTCTACAGAACATTTCATCACTAATCTACTACATTAATTATATCATACTGACAGGACTAGTAAGCAGAAAATAGCAGGTACCTAGATATCTCGATATGATATATATGCATTGGAAAGTGAAAGATAAGTTCCATAAAAAAGTTACAGTATGGTTGCTTAGTCAAGTTTCTGGTGTATGGTATAGTAGTCTGGGGCATGATAAGATATTCCTTTTGAAACTGAATATAAGCTTTGTGCCTTGCACCCCCACCATTATTTAAGAAGTGCAAACCTTGAGTATCTTTGTATTATGGAGATAACTTATTCCAAATTTGGTTGCATTGACCCAAGTCATTTACTTGGTAACCACAAGGTAAACAGTTTTGAGTGGGGCCCAGAGGAAAAGAAGTATTTTCCAATTTTGTTCAGGCAAATATAAGCAGCTTTGTCACTTGAGACTTACGACCCAGTACCTTAAAATGTCTGTGATAGAACACAATGCTGTGTGGAGCCTGTAGCAATACTTGATAGAGGAAACAAGCACAGGTCCCCAGGGTTTGGAATAAATCCATGGCTGTCTCTTTAAGGAATGGTTTTTAGCTTACTTCTAGTACCTTTTAGAATCAGAATGTATGTGAGGCATACATCACAAACTTGTTATTTTGACTTACTAATCTACCAGATATTCATGTCCAAAAATACTCCATCACTGGTAGCAATGAAATACCCAAATCAGATCTGAGCAAGCACTGAAATTATAAGTAATTGGTATTCACAAGTGACTTCTACTCCCACGGCATCTAGTTCTGCAGTATCACCACCTCTCTTTCAATCTATGGCCTAATGTGACATTCTGCAGGATCAATGACTGAGAAAGAAAATAATTCAACTTTATTCTGCAGATAGTTCTGCATGACATGTGGATTCTAGCCAAAGGAGGACTGTTATACCGTTAAATCCCTCATTAGAGATGGGCCTGAAGCACAGTGGGAAAGAGTTGTCTTCGGGGAAGAATTTTGAGTGTTAAATCTGATTGTCCACTTTATCTGGAAGAAAGGTGACTAGATGTATGGATCTATACTGATTTTGAAACAGTTCCTGAATGCTTAGCCAGATGGTCAAGGATGCAGAAAGCTCAAAACAAGAGAATTACTAACAAGGATATTTGGGAAAAATACTTGTGGATGAACCTCTCAAAAGGGTCCCAGAGAATGGAGACTCATGTGATAGTCACAAAAAGACCCCTCAGCAGAGATCGATAGCATGGCCCAGTCTGTGAATACCATTCAGCCTCTTTTGCTAGTAACCTATTGCTTGGAGGAACAGCCTGTTACCTGGCTACAGGTTGATTACATTGGACCCCTCGGATCATGGAGGAGGCAGTTTTTTTTTTTCTCACAAGAGTAGGTACTTACAAGACATGGATTTGCTTTTCCAGTCCTTCTCTAATTCTTCCATGGACATCATGAATGGGCTCATTAAGTTGTTTCATCTGGTGTTCCACTCAGCATTGCTCATGACCAAGGAATTTTATTTCACACTGAAAGAGTTCACTGGTCTTACTATGTTTCTCACCACCCAGGAATAGCCAGTTTTAAAGAGTGTAGACTGGCCTGTAGAAGACTCACAGCACCAGGTGAGAGAAACTCTGTGTCTGCACTACTACCCCAAAGGAGGTAGGGCGTGCTTTGAAACAGCTACCAATAGAGCCAGAATACAAGAAATGGGAGAGAAAATCTCATCGTTACTCTCAAAGACCATTTGCAGTCATATTGATCCACCAGACCTCAGACCCCTCATGAATAAAGTTTTCCACCACAGTGAAGAATTGCAAGAAACTGAGGCTTTGATTGAGGGCAAAAGAAACGAAGAATGGGTAGTAGAGAAAAGGAATTTATACATACCAACTGTGGCCTTATGATGCATTAAAAAGGCTAATATTGTAATAACTACTCATGCATATTATTTATTTCCCTTTTAGGTATGTACTTATGCATACTAAGCAAATTTTTTTCCTTCTCTTTCCTCTGCTATTTTAACTAAACTAAATTGTTTGTTGTTAAATGTATATATTGATGTTTGGGTTTCAAGAAATCAAAATGGGATTGGGAGAGAACATTGGCCATCATGAGAGGAGCCACGGTACCCTCTTCTGAGGAAAGGATGAGCATGTTTGTATATGAATAGTTGCATTATTTCAGAGAAGTGTGTTACTATTGTTGTTGGTGAGAAGTTTAACCACACAAGAGATAGCACATGTGGATGATGAGTAGCCCAAGGGATGGACTACAGTGGGTACCTTGGATCACCTCTCTCAGCATCTATTATGACTCTCTAGTGGTAGGCCAATCTATCCTGCATATGCTAGAGAGACAAAGTTCCATTTCCCAGATTGTGTTGCCACTAAGACCTGCCAATTTGATGCACTCAGACCAGACTTAAATTGGAAATTGTGAGAGGTAGCAAGGGAGGCAGGTGTGAAGTGTCTGTTTGGGACATGGATCTTGGCAGACGCTGTTACCAGTGACCTGTTTGGGTAGCTCGCTTTGGTTTTTCTGGTTGCTACAGGGGCCAGCGTTCTGTTCCCTTCCCTTCTGTGGCCTCAGTGGCAAAGCTCTCACTCACAGCAGAAGCCATAAATATGAGTTGTTGGGATTTCCACATAGAGCCCTAACCACTGTGTAAAAAGCTAAGGTCTGGTCCCCAATCTCTTTCTGTTTAAGCTAGATAGAGAGGCTTCTATTCTCTGCCATGAGCCCAGGCTGATGCTCTGGGCAGGGACAATGTTGACAACAGAAACTTCGGAAATATAAAAACTGATTTTTCTTCATTTAAGCACTATAGACTATTTATGGACACTTTTAATGAGAAATTTAAAAATATATACCAATTGTATAAATGTATTATGTAAAAGGGAATTTTTTCAGAAGACTTTGGAAAAAAAGATTGCGTTAGTGACCCTTCACCTCTGAAAATAATTGTGTGTTAGGACTCAAAATGCACATTGTATTTGTATTTAACAATGTGAAATCACTAAAAGTATAAATGTGCCCTCATAGCTGAGAGATAGCACGTGCAGTGGTTTGGTGCACTAGATCAGGTGGCCTGGGTTCAAATAGTGGCTCTACTTCTGCCTGACAATGAGATGTTAAGCAAGTCACTTACTCTTTCTGGGACTTACTGTTTTTCTTACGTAAATCAGGGATGATTATAGTACCTTCATTACAGGGATATTGTGAAGGTGAACTGAATTCATGTATTTAAAACACTGGGGTGGTGGGAAAGCGGGGAAGTAGACAGGGTAAAAGGTGTCAACTATGTGGTGACAGAAAGAAATCTAACTATGGGAGGTGAACACACAATGTAAATAAACATATGCCTTATTGTTAAAATGTACAGCTGAAACTTATAGAATTTCGTTAACCAATTTCACCATAAAAAAATTAATTAAAAAAATTGTTAGTAGCATTCACTCAAAAAAAAAAAATATATATATATATATAACACTGGTAACAGTGTCTGAGGCCTAGTAAAACGTCTACACATTTGCTATTATTGTTATTATTATTTTACATTAACACGTTGGCTTTAGGACCTAAAAGTAAAAGGGGGATGTAGAAAACATGGAAACAGAATAAAAGAAGGTATACTACACTGTGTTAGTTACAATATTATACTTTTAGGTGTCAGATGTCCCCTAGACATAACTCCTTATAAGAATACCTGATGTCAGGTTGACAGCCCACAAGGCTATTGTCTCTAAAGGAATCTCCCTGCACAGAGAACTTTCTATTTTCACAATATGCTGCTGACATCAGTACATGCTCTGCCTAGGGCTTGGAGTACCTGTAGATAAGTCTTACCATTACTCATTGTAGGCATAAGTGTCCTGGACCTCAGTTCTATCTATTAACTGGGAATGATAAGCCCCTCCCAACCACCCACAGGGATGTCACCAGGCTGGATGTAATCCTGGGTATAAACATCTTCAGTGAGACTTAAAAGGACATGAGAGTAAGGGGCACCCCTAATGTCCATGGCTACCCCAGAGTACATAATAAGGTATGACTGAGCAAGAAATCTGTCTTCAGAATGCTCTGGAGATTTTCTTTCTTCAATGTTCTCTAGATCAGTGCTAGTCTATATCTGCATTGTACAATTTACATGTGGCTAGTGAGTGCTTGCAATGTGGCCTGTGTAACCGAGGCACTGATTTTTATATTTTTTTATTTTTCATTGGTTTAGATTGAAATAACCACATGTGGCTAATGACTGTGCATTGGATTGGACCAAGCAGCTCTAGACTGTTAGCCCTAAAAAGGCATGGACTGTGTGTGTGTTCTTCTTCACTGCAATTAGGTGCTCGGGCACCTGGTCATTGGCCCATAAATAAAGTGTCAAGTAAATGAATGTCCACGTGATGAGAAGTCTGGCTGTCATGTTTGTATGTTTATCAGTACTGCCCACAGCAGAGAAAGCTTCTCAGGATGACATGCCAAGGATGGAAGAAGGGAGAAGGGCAGACATTAGATCTACTCCAGTGGATCCCGTCTCCTCAGATCTGCAGGTAAGAATTCACAGGGGTCATTACAGGATCACAGGTATAACCTAGAAAGTCAACTCTGAGGAATGACTTTATAGAAAGCAATGTAAGTGCTCTGCCATATCTCACTGGATTCATTGGGGGGTACCCCCTGCCCCATTTTAGTGTGCTTTTGCTTCAACAGTCAGAACTTGCAGCCCTTCTTGGCAGGACTGAACTCATACCACTCAGATTCATCCTGTAGCATAGTAAAAGAGAGCTGGAGGTGCCTAAGAACCCCCAGGCGCCTTCTAATGGAGGCTGCACAGGCATGAAGACCCAGCTTCCTTGCTGTGGGTTGGGAGGCTCTGAGGTATAATCTACACTCCATAGTTCCTTGCAGGAAGGAGCTGAAGTGGTGCTGGGTAAACTTTACCTGACACACACCCACCCTGAGCACACCCTTCCTGGCTCACTTCCCTTCCAGTCCTGCTGCCCACAGTCTTACTGCTTTCTCCAGGAACACTGCCTTGGTAATCATGTACACAAATCCTCCTCCAAAGATCTGTTCTGAAACCTGACCTAAGAGGACATTCTGCTAACCAAACTCACAAGAGGCTGAGCAATTAATGAGATTACTAATTATTTAACCAAATCTACAAGCAATAGTTTTCAAGGTGTACTATTTGCCACTAGGAAGCATTCTCAGGGAACTAAGTTGAGGTTCAAATGTCACTGGATGAATCAAGATTCAGAGCAGAGTGTAGGAAGCTATCAGGTGATGTTTCCTTTAATTCCAGGTAGCCTGGTAGCTCAGCAGTCATCATGAACCTGATATTATCCTGAAAAGATGGTACTAAAACCAATCTCCTTTCCCCTAGGCAGAGATACACAGACACATTCTTTGACTCTCTTCAGGATATGTGACCAGAAGACCTCACCCTTTAATTTGGATAACACAACAGGATCTCAGGCCCTGACCACACACTTAAGCTGAAATATAGTCAGTTCTGAAACAGAGTTTCGGTCTCTGTATCCCAGGCATGTTTTCTTGAGGCAACACCCTGGTATTAGTCAGAGTTCTCCAGAGAAAACAGAACCAACAGAGAGAGAGGTAGACAGAGACAGAGACAGAGACAGAGGCAGAGACAGAGACAGACAGAGGGACAGAGAGGAGATTGACAGAGAGTTTGAGAAAGAGATTTAATTTAAGGAATTGGCTCACACAATTGTGGGGGCTGGCAAGTTCAAAATTTACAAAGCAGACTGTCAAGCTGGAGGACCAGGGAAGAGCTGATGTAGTTCAATCCTGAAGGCAGTCTGGAGGCAGAATTCCTTCTTCCTTATGGGACCTTGGTCTGTTCTCTTAAGACTTTCAACTGATTGGATGAGGTCCACCTATATTATGAAGCATAATCCATTTTACTCGAAGTCTTCTGATTTATATGTTAATCAGATCTGAAAAAGAAATAACTGCAACATCTAGACTGAGGTTTAACTAAAAACTAGGTGCTGTGGCCTAGCAAAGTTGACACATAAAATTAACAATCACAGCCACCTTGACCGAACTGTTTTCTGCACTTAAGTTTAAGAAGCACTTTCTCTTCCATTATGGAAACTTGGACAACTCGTTAGTGTTCGCAGCAACAAGCCATCACTCCATGTAGTTAATCTCATTCATCTTATCTTGGTTTATGTTGACTTCAGCTTTCTGATGTGAATCCCAAATTTTCCTGGCTATATCTCTTTTAGGACATGTATCTGCCACACATATTCCTCTGACCAGGGAACAGAAGAGTGTAGAGGTTAAGAGCCTGTGCTCTAGAGTCAGACATAGCCTTGAATTCTAGTTCTGCCATTTGCACCCTGTGTGACTGGAAGCTAGTTATTTAGCCTCTCTGAACTTGTTTTCAAGCATTAAAACAGGAAAAGAATAATATCTTGAGGATGTTGAAAGGAGTCAATGGAATAATTCATACTACGAATATTAATTGAACACTTACTGTGAGCCAAGCACTGTGGGAGACCCAGACACAGTAGTGACAAAGAAAGACGCTTGAGTCAGGAGTCCCACAGTCAGTGTGGAGCTTGTATGAAAAACACCTGGCACAGCCTCATACATACAGTCACTTATAGCTGTCATTATTTACTGCTGAGAGTCACTGATTGCCAACAAAAGCCTTTGAACAGGAAGAAAAAGAAAAACCACTGTATATTCTTGAGGATTGCAAAGAAGTGAAGGAGTGCTGTCAGAACACACAGTCTGTGGTCACTTAGACACCATCATGGCCCCTAGTGGCTCTTGGCAAAACAAGGGTATTGTTCACTTAGGCAGGTAACTTTTAACTTGACAAAAAGGGAAGCACAGTGAGACATTCTTGGGGGGAGAGTAAGCTATAATTAGTATCCATGGTTTTCCTTCTTTTATGTAATTAGGATTTAGGACATCAAAACCCAGGACACATAATCTGAGTGTATTTGGGGAAACAATGGGCAAAGGATGTATGAAACTGGGGTTGCTCCAGTAAACCCATGATTTGTGGCCACCAAAAAAAACAAGCTTCATTTCAGACTCATCCTAAGGAAACTGGTCTACCAAATTCTTCTGCAGTTTCACTCTCCCAGTATAAAGTTCCTACATTCTGTGTCTCACCAGTATTATTAAGACTTATAATTAGTTGTTTACTTGATTGAATTCATGTGGGAAGTTCAATGGCAAACCAGACAGGATTCCATCCTGTGGAGCCCTGTCATTGGGAAGACAGATAGATACGACCACACCGATTTAATTACAAATGACATGAAAGAAAAGTGCAGGAAATTATAAGAGTATAATAGGGAACATAACTTGGATGGGGTCATAGAAAGTATATTAGTCAAGACTCTTATTCGCATGTAACAAAGACCAATTCTGGCTGATTTAAGCAGGAAAAAAAAAATGTGCTGAAAAGCCAGTGGGTACTCACTGGATTACTAAAAGGGCTAGAGAACCTGGCTCAGTGCGCCCACAGCCAGAATTGACACCAACAGTCATACCACAAAACAGGCTGGTGAGATCATTGCTACCCCAGTGAGCACAACAGCTGGAACCTCCGAGACTCAGCTCTGGAGCCAACAGGTGGCCACCATCCTATCTGACCCAGGAACTTGGCTGTCTCCTCATAGTCCCTGCTTCTTTGCATCATTAGCTCCAGAACCACTATCTGGGAAGAATCATCAGATTGATAGAGCTTCAGTCATTTATCTGCTCCTCGCTGCAGAAACTAAGAATGTAAATTTTCTGTGTTCTTAACAGAAATATTTCCCCTTAGGCTATATACTCTGCCAGGTTCTTACACCTTGCAAGAAAAGTTGCTTCATACATTTCATACTTTGAAGAAAACTGAATTGAATAAAACAATTGCCACACAGGAAAACAAACAATAATTTTCAATAATTTTTGAAGTAAGAACAACACAAGATGTCACCATCATACCCTTTTTTGACAGTATTTTGAGAGTACCAGCTAATAAAATTGTACAAAAGAAATAAGTAGTGTAAAAATTGGAAAAGAAGAATAAATTATTATGTCCAGATTTATGATTGCATATTAGAGAACCTAAAAAAGCTCATTTAAAAATAATTAAGAAAAAATTAACAAGAAATATCACTTGGTGACCAGTTATTAATTTAAGAAGAAAAATCATTAGTTTTAATGAACAGAAAACAACCAGTTAGAAAATATAAATGGAAGAATATATTTTATTTATAACTGCAACCACAATGATGACATATCTAGGAGTAAACTTTTTTAAATGTGCATGGTTCTATAGACATAAAATAGTAAACCTCTACTATTATAGATAGAATACTTAAATAATAGGAAAAATATACTGTTTTCTTAGATGAAAAGCTCTGATATTGCAAAGATGTTAATTCTCTTTAATTCATAAAATTAATGTGAACCTACAAAAATACCAATAAGACTTTTTTTTTATTTTTTTATTTTTTATCTAGGCCAGTGGTTCTCAGCCTTGGACAGTTTTGCCCCCCAGAGGACATTTGACAATCTCATGACTCAGGGGAAGAGAGTGATGCCTGCATCTTATGGGTAGAGGCCAGGGATCCCACAGTGCCAAGACAACCTTCACGCAAAGTGTCAATAGTGCTGAGGCTGAGAAACTCCGAACTAAAAGAACTGATTCTCAAACTCCTGGTTGGAAGTGGGAAGTAAGAAGAGGTCATGCAAGAGTTAGGAAAATTCCTGGGGGAAAAAAACACACGTAATGTTAAGGATCCAGCCTTATACATATTCAAAAGCATTCTCTAGAATCTACACTGGTTGAAGCAGTAGAGTTCTCAGCCTTGGCATTATTGACATTTTGGACCAGATAATTCTTTGCTGTGAGGGCTGTTTTGTGTACTGTAGGATGTTTAGCAGCATCCATAGCCACTACTTAATAGATTCCAGTGGTACCCTTCTCCACTCAGTTGTGACAATCAAAACTGTTTCCAGGTTTTCCTACATGTCCTCTGATTAAAAACCACTGAGGAAGGAGAAAAATATGGTGTAGATGATAGAGGCTCTGTTCATCCCTCTGTCAACCAAATCAAAGTTGTGACAGAAACAAGGAGCAGCAGCAAGGAAATATCACCTGGGATCTAGATGAACAAGCCATACAATTACGGAGAAATCCAAGAAAGCACCCTGCAACAGCAGAAGGTAGGATGGAGCAAGGACTGTCAGATTGCTTGACTAGTCCCTAGCAGCTGAGTGAGACAGAGGCTGCGGCAGCAGCAGGGACAGAAGCCTCTTAAAGGGCCTGTGTCCACGAGCAAATTTTCATGGTGATGGACTGCTCATTCTGAGCACCGGTGCCTATTCCACTGCACAAGAGGCACCAGGGACTCATAGGGAGACATTGCTAGAGTGAGGGTCGAGGCAAGATTCACTCAGTACAGAAGTGCTGGCAGTACCCATTGTTCCCTGTTGAGCCCTCCCCACTACCAGTGTGCCGGATACAGTGCAGCCATAGCTGTGACATCATCAAACTGGATAACAGAGGCCACTCTGCCCAGAGTATTCCCTGAAACCCCACCTACCCCACTTCGCAGCCCCACCCAAGCCACATCCAGGTGTATCCTCAGTGAGTCAGGTGCTCTTTGCTGAGACTCACACTGGTGGAGGCAGCTGGCCTCGGTTTCTGGTGTGGCCTTTTAAGGCAACTATAAGCACAGCCTCTGTGGATTGCTTGCTGAATCTTAACAGGTGGCCCGGGATGGGTAGAGGCTTGGGCTAAGTTTGGCCTGCAGCTAAATCCCTCTCAGGACTGAGCTACTGGACACCTACTTCACAAATCCACACAAATAAGACTGGGAGACTTAGGTGCTTTGCTTAGGACATAGAAACAGACATGGAAAGGCAACCAAAATGGGAAGACAAAGAAGCAGAAACCATATAAGAGAACAAAACAGAGATCCAGAAATGATGGAGTCAAGCAATCTGACAGATGCAGAATTCAAAACATTAGTTATAAAGATGTTCAGTGAACTTTTGGGAAGTGTAGAGGACTCCAACAAAGAGATAAAAAATATAAAAATGGAGATGGAAATTATAAAAGGGAACCAGTCTGAAATGAAGAACACATTATCTGAGTTGAGAAGTATATTAAATGGAATAAACAAAGGAATAAACAAAGTGAATAAAGAAAAGGATCAAATGCCCTATCCAGAGGACAGGAAAGCCAATCAAGACACAGAATGGCAAGAAAAAAGATGCCAAGACTATAAAAATAATTTCAGGCAGTTATGGGACACTAATAAGGCTCCAAATATTCATCTGATCGGCATAACAGAAGAAAATCAAGATGTTGAACAGCTGTTTGAAAAAATAATGATGGAAAACTTCCCTAACTTGGTAAAGGAGATAGACATAAAACCCCAGGAAGCTCAGAGAATTCTAAAAATCAGGGATCCAAAAATGCCCACACCAAGATGCATCATAATTAAAATGCCAAAGGTTAAATACAAAGAAAGGATATTAAAAGCAAGAGAAAAAGAAATAATTACTAATAAGGGAACATCCATAAGACTGGTAGCTGATTTCTCAAAAGAAACTGCAGGACAGTGGGCTTGGTAAAAAATATTTGACAGGATGAAGACCCAGGATATACAACCAAGAATAATTTATCCAGCAAAGCTATAATTTAGAGCTGAAGGACAGATCAAGAGCTTTTTAGACAAAAATAAGCTAAAGGAATTTATCACTACTCAGCCAGTATTACAAGAAATGTTGGAGGGACTTCTTTAAGAAGAAAAAACATGTATCAAAAACAAGAATAAAGAATGGTAACAACTACATTCCTATCAATAAGTACCTTAAATGGAAAAGAATTAAGTGCTCCAACCAAAAGGTACAGTGGTTGAAAGGGTAAAAAAAAAAAGACCCTACATATGAAAAGGAAGGGAATGGAAAGATATTGCTTTGATGGACCTAGAAAGTATTTAAGTCAGACAGAGAAAAATAAACACTGTATGATTTCACTTATATGCGGAATTTAAGGAATAAAAAGAACAAACTAATCAAAAACAGACTCATAAATATAGTGGACAATTTGGTGATAGAGGAGAGGGGGGTGGGGGGGGCCTGGGATAATGGGGTGAAGGATTAAAGAAGTATAAATTAGTAGCCGATGAATGGTCACAGGGATGGGGAGCACGGCATAGAGAATGCAATTAGCATTAATACATTGGCTAGGTGGAGGGTCAGGGGAAGGAGGGAGCAATTGGAGGGATCATTTTTACTAACTATATAGATGTCTAACCAATGTACTGTATTCTTGAAACTAATTAAAAAGAAAAGGAAAAAGAAAAAGAACCCCTGAAATGAACATACTAATGGAACTAAATAGAGGATTTAGAAATAGACTTAAAAACTTTAGGGAGTTTGATGCAATAAAGTCAACTTTTCAAGTCAGTTGGGAAAGGGCAGATTAGAAATGGTTGGATACAACTGTCTAATCATCTGGAAAGAGTTAAGCAGATATCTTCATTATATCAAAATAAATTCCACATGGATCAAATATTCAAATGTAACAAAAATGAAATTATAAAAGCACCAGAATTAAGTATGAAATAATTCTGACTTTTGGAGAAGAGATGATCTTTATGAGGTATGCATAAAACCAGAGCAACAATAAATAAATAAATAGATAGATAGATGATAGATAGATAGATCTGACTCCATAAAAATTGAAAATACTGCCCGGGGAAAAATATCATAAACTTAAGATTAAAGACTAATAACAAGCTGATTAAAAGAAAGGTGAAGGAAGATATTCAATAGTCAGAAGTCTTTCTTTTAATATATAAAGAGCTCTTTCAAATCAGTAGGAAAAGGCTAACCATACAGAAGAAAAATGGGCATAGAACATAAAAGTAAAAATGTATATAATGGTTTATAGCAGTTGTGGTAGGCAAATAACAACTTGATACAATTCCCATCCCCAAAGATGGCCATTTTCAATGCCTAGAACCAGTGTATATGGTATGGTACATACCAAAGAGAAATTAAGGGTGCTGATGGAATTAAGTTTGCTTATCAGCACATAAAAAGGTTATTCTGGTTTATCCAGGTGGGCCCAGTGTAACCACAAGAGTCTTTAAATGGGGAAGAGAGAAGCAAAACGGTCAAAACTAGAAAGATAGCATTATGAGAAAAACTCAACCAGTCATTGCTGGCTTTAAAGATGAAAGGGGCCACAAACCAAGGAATGCAGGTAGTTTCCAGAAGCTGGAAAAAGCAAGGAAACAGATTCTTCTTTCCTAGCCTTCTCAGAAGCAATAACTATTATACACTTCTGTACATTCTCCTCTCCATTTATGTGTGTATGTGTGTGTGTATATGTGTGTGTATATATAAAATAATATGTAAATATATAAATATGTAAATATAGAGAGCTGACTTTTTAACAAATCATAGAAGGGAGAAGATAAGAAGATATCTTCAAAATTATAAAAGAAAATAACTACCAAAATACAATCTAATATCCAGTGGAAATATTACTAGGTATTCAAAATAAAGGCAAATGTTTGCTATTTACTAGCTGAGTAACCCTGAAAATCTGGCAATCTAAGTCCACGTCATTGGACTGTGGTAAATAGTGAAAAAAGTTATATAAAATACCAATCACAGTGCTTGACACAAGTGATTATTCAAAACTGATACTATTAATACCAATATTACCCCAATTAATAAATTCAAAGAAAAGTAAAGATATTTTTCAACAAACAAGAACTGAGAGAATTTGTAACAAGCATAACAATTCTAAAAGAAATATTAAAGAAGTTTACCATGAATGAGGAAAATCATACTAATTGGAGCAGGAAGGAATAAAGAACAATAAATGCAAGAATAAAACTGTTTAAAACAACAATAATGATGTCTGTATTAGTTTTCTAGGGCTGCCTTAACTAAGGACCCCAGACTCGATGGCTTAAACAACAGAAGTTTATTTTCTCACAGTTCTGGAGGCTGGAATTCTGAAATCAAGGTGTCATCAAGGCTGGTTTCTTCTGAGGTCTCTTTCTTTGGCTTGTAGATGACCTCCTTTCCATGTCTTCACATGGGCCTTCCTTTGTGCCATGTCTGTATCCTAATCTCTTCTTATAAGAACACTAGTCATAGTGGATTAGAGCGCACGTTAATGACTTTAACCTTAATTACCTCTTTAAAGATCCGTCTCCAAATACAGTCACATTCCAAAGTATTGGGGGCTAGGTCTTCAACATACGAATTAGGGTTTGTGTGGAAGAGACATAATTCACCCCCTAGCAATGTCTTTAGAGGTTTAAAAAATATACAAAATTAAAATATGTGAATAAAATAGTAGAAAAAGTGGGAAAGGAGTAAATGGATTTAAAATGTTGTAAAGTTCTAGAGTTGTTCAGGAAGTAGTAAAATTATAAGTTTTAAAAAACCCTTAATAAGGTAAGAAGTTATGATATAATCTAAAGGCCAATTATAAAGAGAATAGTGAAGAAGGAAATAGAAATAAAAATTAATTAATAAAAAAGAAGTCAAGAAGAGAGAAAGAAATTTTTAAAAGCATGACAAATAAAAAACAAATAGTAAATGGAATACTTAAATTCAAATATATTTTATATTACATTAAATATAAATAGAATAAATACTCCAATTAAAACATAACAATTGTCAGACTGGATTTTTCCAATAATAGCAATATCTTGCTGCTTACAAGAGACAACTTAATATATAGTTAGATTTGAGAACCCAGAAAGACTGGAAGTAAAATGATAGAAAATAATATGTCTTTCAAACATTAATCAAATGAAAGCAAGTGCAGCTAATCTATTATCTGACAAACAGATTTTAACTGAGAAAGAATTACTAAAGATAAAGAGGAACATTTAATAATAGTAAAAAGATGCATCCATCAGGAAGACATAAACAATTCTAAATTTGAATGTGCTTAAAAAATAAAGGTTAAAAATGTGTAAATCAAAATTAAGAGAATTAAAAGAGGAAATATACAAATCCATAGTCATAGTAAGAGAATTTAACACATCTCTCAGTAATTAATAGAACAAGAAAACAAAAAATTAATAATTATATAAAAATCTTGAAGAATGTAATTAATAAAGTGATATGTGTAGAATATTGCATTCAACAACCATAAAATACATTATTTTCAAGGGCACTTAGAAAATTTTTCAAAATTGATCTAAGCCATAGGTTGAGTCTCTAAAAATTTCAGGGGATTGAAATTATACAGAATGCATCCTCTGACTAGAATAGAATTAAGCAAGAAAAACAAAGAAATAACTACAAATCCCTAATTCTCAATATATAGTAAACAATACGCTTCTAAATAATCCATGAGTCAAAGAAGAAATCACAACATAATTTAAAAAATATTTTTAACTGATTGACAACGAAAGTAGGACCTATCAAAACATGTGACATATAGCTAAAGCCATAATAAGAGAGATATTTAAAGCTTCAAATGCATATTTAGGGGAAAAAAGCTGAAAAATAGTTATCTGAATATTTACCAATAAAAGTTTAGAAAAAATATGAGTAAAGCAAAAGGAAAGTAGAAGGAAGAAATAAAGATAAGAAGAGAAACTCATGAAATAGAAAGCAAACATACAACAGAGAAATACAACAAAGTCACAACTGTTCCTCTAGGGAAAAAATAAATGGATAAATCTGACAAACCTGAGCAAGAGAAACAAAAATAATGTATAAATCAAGAATATCATGGATAAAAGGGATGTTATGAAAAATTTTATCTCAATAAATTTCAAAATATAAATAAAATGGGAAAATTTTTATCAAAACACAACTTTATCAAAACTAACAAGATGGAATCAAAACTCTGAATGGTTGTTTATCTATTAAAGGAATTGAAACTATAATTTAATTCTTTCCCACAAATAAAATTCTATGCCCAAATTCTTCACTGATGAAGGCTTCTAAACAGTTAAGAAAGAAATGACACTGACCTTACACAAACTCACCCAGAGATAGAAAAAGAGGGAACACTTCCCAACTCATTTTATGAAGCCAGCTAATTTTGATAGTATAATTTACAAAAAAGGAAAAATTATAGACAAATCTCTTCATAAAAATGGATGAAAAAAAATCCTAAATAGAGCAATAACAAATTAAATCCAGTAGTTAATAAAAAGTATAATAAAACAAGTCCAAATTGGATTGATTGCAGCAATGCAAGGTTGATTTAATATTCAAAAACTTAATCAATGTAATTCATCATTATGAAAATAAAGCAAAAATTACATAAGCATCTAAATATATACAGAAAAAGCATATGATCAAATCCAACACCCATTTATAATAAAGGAAAATTTAAAAACTCTTATCAGAGTAGGATTAGAAGGGAATTTCCTCAACTGAGAAAAAGTAGCTTGGATACAGGGTTGGGGCAGGGCTGGAAAATACTCTAAAACAAATGTTATATCTAATGATGAAAGACTAAAAACTTTCCTTCTATAATGAAATCAATAATGAAAGAAAGATACTCATAGTTACCACTTCTCTTATATCAGAGGTAGTTTTGAATGCAACAAAGCAAGGAAAATAGAAGTTATAAAAATTGGAAATAGTGAGAAATTATTATTTATGAACAATATGATTGCATATATAGAAAATTCAGGAGAGTCTATGAAAAAATCCATTAGAATTAATAAGTGAATTCAGCAAGATGATAGCTACGAGTATACAATAAACAAAGGTTAATTGTATTCTATATGTCAGCAACAAACAAAACTGAAATATAAATGATATAATGAAAAGTGTATATTATATACTTAAGAATATCTAAGATATGCAACACCTCTACACAGAAAATTGCAAAACGTATTTGAGAACATAAAGACCTGAATAAATGGAGGGATAAATCATGTTTATGAATTAGAAGACCTACTATTGTAAAGATGCCAATTCTCCTCAAACTGGAGGAGAATAAATTTGATGCACATTCGGTAAAAATTTCAGCAAGTATTTTTTATGGGAATGGCAAGCTGATTTAAAACTTTACATGCAAATGCAAACAACTAACAATAACTAAGAATCTTATAAAGAAACAAATCTGGAGAATGCATACTATCAAGACCTACAAAGCTACAGTAGGTAAGATATTGTGGTACTATTATTGGTACAAGAGTAGACAAATATACCAATAAACAGAATACAGAGTCAAAACACAAATGCTCATTTACAGAATATTTGATATATGACAAAGCTGCAACTGCATGGCTACATGGAAATGATGGTCTTTTAGATGTCACTAGGTCAATCAAATATCCACGTGAAAAAAAAATATATTGACTTCTACCTTGCCTCATGTACAAAATCAGTTCCAAGAGATTTTATATTTAAACATGAAAGTTACAACACTAAACCTTCTAGAGCATAATATATAAAAATATCTTCATAATCAAAAATTCCTTATTGGGACACAAAAAACACTAACCATGAAAAGAAAAAAAATAAACTATATTAAACTTAACTTTTCTCTCTAAAAAGAAAACATTCAGGCAAACCACAGAGTGGGAAATATTACATATACATATACATACACACAAAATTTAGTCTTTTGTGTACTCAAAACATGTGACATATAGCTAAAATTTTTTATGGATAATATTGAATGTATGGAAAGCAAAATTAGTAAAAGAAAGGCATATATGGTAAAGTCACACAGAAGAAACCAAGTACAAACTTCAAACACTCCCCTTCCAGTTGAGTCACACTGAATACACTTTTTTCTCCAACAACAAGTTGCTGTGTGAAATATTTCTATCAGCATTCAAGAATTTTACTGGGGATTGGTCATTGGGTAGCCTCTGATGGCCACTTATTATTTTTTTTAAAGGTGAAAATGCAATTCAGTTGGAGCCTTTCAACACATGGTGCTGAACAATTGGACACTCACAAGCAAAAAACAGTGACTCTATCTCATGCCTTATACCAAAGTCATCTAGACTTCTGGTTTCTGCTCCAACATGTAAAGAGCTTGGAAGTCATTACTTCTACCCTTGCAACAACAAAAAAAAGCTGAGCAAACTGAAAATCCGCAACTCTTCTTAGAACCATCAGAGAATTAAGGTCACGAGGCAAACTGCTGCCCCCAAACCTGGAAAAACAGGTGAATACAGAAAATCACAACTTGAATACAGAGAATCATAGCTTATTGGAAGCAGAAGCCACTGGAACAAGTACTAATGGACAGGAAAACTTAAAGAGTAATTGACTAATAGCTGGACTGCATATGGACTAGCTTGAGAGATCAAAACTTCTAGGGGATCAGTCTTAGGAGGGGATGTTCGCACTTTCATAAGTTTTAACTTCTGGAGATCCACCAGGTTCTCAAGGTGAAGCTCAGCAGATAGAGAAGACAAGTAAAGATTTTGAAATATGCCCCAAAGAGTTCTGTTCTTGTTAACTAAGCCCTTCCCTCAAAGGAAACTACTTTACCAGAGGCTTAACGAATGTGAGGTAAGGAAAATATCCAACTCCAGCCCCCTCTAGCCTTCCTGTCTCACCTCAGAGGGACTAAGAAGCTGAGAAGCACTTGTGAAGGTCATACCCAGGGGCAAAGACTCACTAAAAGACTGAGTTTTTATCATAGGACCTGACAGAATTTACCACCAAATAAAAGTCTCCTGTGTATTAACAGGGGATTACAGTTGAAAGGACTATAAGGCTAAGACTCTTTAGGAAGGAGTCTCTAGGGAAACCCAAGACAAAAGAGGACACTGACACCTACATTTACAGCAATCATTAAGCAAAATTTAACCCCTAGCCAGATAAATATAAAACCTCACATTGAGGCCTATTTAGTTCTTATTGCTAATAAACTATGTCTGGCTTTTGAAATAAAATTACAAGGCATGTTTAAAGAAATAAAAAACTCTGAAGAGACAAAGCAAGCATCAAAATTAGATTCAGATATGACACCGATTTTGGAATTACCAGACAAGGAATTTAAAATAACTACGATTGACATGCTAAATTCTCCAATGGAAAAAAAAAAAGCGAACACCATGCAAAAACAGATGATTAATATAAACAGAGATAAATAAACTCTAAGAAAGAATCAAAAAGAAATGCTAGAAATAAAAAATTGTATAACAGAAATGAAGAATGCCTTTAGTGAGTATATTAGTAGACTGGACATAGCCAAGGAAATAATTAGTGAGTTTGAGGCTATATCAAAGGAAACTTAACAAATCGAAATGCAAAAAGAAAAAGGAATAATAAAAAATAAATAAAAGGAACAGAATATCCAAGGACTGTCAGATAAATACAAAGGATTTTAAGACAGATGTAATAGGAATACCAAGCAAAGAAAGAGATAAATGAACAGAAGAAATATGTGAAGAAATAATGGCTGGAATTTCTAAAAATTAATGACAGAAACAAAACCAAAGATCTGAAGGGCAGAGAACACCAATCAGAATAAAAATTACAACATCTACACCTAGGCATAACATATTTGAACTGCAGACAACCAAGGACAAGAAGGAAATCTTGAAAGAAGCCAGAGGTAGGGAAATACCTTACCTATAGAGGAGCAAAGATAATAATTCTATCAGACTTCTCTTCAGAAACCATGCAAGCAAGAAAAGAATTGAGTGAAATATATAAAGTAGTGAAAGAAAAAACACAGCACCTAGAATTCTGTATCCAGTGAAATTATCCTTCAAAAATAAAGGAGAAATAAAGAATTTCTCAGATAAACATAACCTGAAGTAATTTGTTGTTAGTAGATCTGTCTTGCAAGAAATTATTTTTCAAAAAGTTTGTAAGAGAGAAGGAAAATTATTTAGGTCAAAAACTCAGATCTATATAACAAACAAGGAGTGTCAGAGAAGAAAGAGAAAGAAAGGAAAGGAAGGAAGGAAGGAAGGAAGGAAAATAGTTGAAGGAAGAAGGAAGGAAGTTTGAAGGAAGGACAGGCTGAAGAAGGAAGGAAGGAAGGCTGAAGAAAGAGTTGTTGAAAGTATTGTTGTTGTTGTTGTTGTTGAAAGAAAAGAAAGAAAGAAAGAAAATATGTTGTTGTTGTTGTTGAAAGAAAGAAAGAGAAATGAAGAAAGAAGAAAGAAAACGAACCAGTGCTGAAGGCCGAAGGAATAATGAAAATGAGGAAAAGGAATGAAGAAGCGTGAAGGAAATATTAATTCCTAATTATTTGTTGAAAACAATAAAAGCAACAATATGTTAGGTGATTATAGTGTATGGATAAGTAATGACAGCAATGTTCTAAAGGATAAGAGAGAGGAATTTGAAATATTATGTTATAAGGAAACTGCACTACACATGAAGCAGCATAGTGTCATTTGAAAGTAGACTTAGATTAGTTGTAGGTGTATATTGTAAACTCTAGGGCAACCACTAAATTTTATTTAAGAAATATAATTGACATGCTAACAGAGGATAGAAAATGAAATCATGAATGCTCAAGAAGTGAAGATATAAAAGAAATAAAGAACATGTGCGATGAATAGAAAAATTCATTTCTTCAATTAAATAATAATAATAATGATGATAATAATGATAAGATTATTGAAAATAAGTGAAGATAGTAAACCCCTCCAAAAAAGACAGCTAAATAATAATAATAATAATAATAATAATAATAATTTCTTCAATTAAATAATAATATGATTGCAAATAAGTGAAGACAGTAAACTCTCCCCAAAAATAAATAGACAGCTAAATAAATAAATAAATACATACATAAATACATAAATAAATAAATACATAAAATGCATTTCAAAAAAAATTTGCAGGATGCATTGAAAGCAGTGCTTAGAGGGAAATTTATTACATTGAATGCATATATTAGAAAATAAAAAAGATATAAAATCTAAGTTTATACCTCAGGAACTAAAAAAAGGACAAATTAAACCCTAAATAAGCAGAAGAAAGAAAATGATAAGAATTGAAGAACAAATCAATGAAATTAAAAATAGAAAATCAATAGAAAAATCAATGAAACTAAAAGCTGTCTCTTTGAAAAAAAATTCAATAAAATCAATAAACTTTTAGAAGGCTAACCTCAAAAAAGAAAGAGAGATGACACAAATTACTAATATCAAAAATGAAAAGGGAGACATTACTACAGAGCCCATTGAAATTAAAATGATAATAAAGGAATACTATGAACAACTCTCTGCTCACAATTTGATAACCTAGATTAAATGGACCAATTCCTTAAAAGACACAATCTGCCAAGACTCACACAAGAAAAATACAGACAGTATTACAGACTCACACAAGAAATCTACAGACAATATTAATAGGCCTATATCTATTAAAGATTAAATCAATAATTAATAACCTTCCAAAATATATATAAAGAACATGAGGCCCATATGGTTTCACTGTGGAAGTCTACCAAACATTTAAGAAAAAAAAAATGATACCAAATCCTTACAATCTTTTTCAGAAGATAGAAACAAAGGAAATACTTCTTAGCTCATTCTATAAGGCCAATCTTACCTCAATACCAAAACCAGATAAAGACATTAAAAGAAAACTACGTACCAATATCTCTCATGAACATAGATTCAAAAATCCTCAATGAAATGTTAGCAGTTTGAATCTTACAATGTATAAAAAGAATTATACACCACAACCATGTAGGATCTATCCCAGGTGTGAAAAACTGGCTCAGCATTCAAAATCAATTAATATAATCCATTGTATCAACAGACTAAAAAGTAAAAATTACATGACTATTACCAATAGATGCAGAAAAAATATTTGACAAAATCTAACACTCATGCATGATAAAAACTCTCCATAAACTGAAAGAGAATTTTTTCACTTGATAAACAATATCTACAAAAAATCTACAGTTAATATTACACTTTCTGTTGAGAAATTCCAAGTTTTCCCATTAAGATTGAATACAAAGTAAGGATGTTTCACCTTACCACTGCTTTTCAGCATTGTACTAGAGCTCTAGCTAATGCAATAAGACAAGAAAAGAAAATGAACTGTATATAGTTTAGGAAAGAGAAAATAACAGTGTTTGTTCACAGATTACATGATTGTTTATGTAGAAGATTAGAAAAAATCAACAAAAATACTCCTGGTACTAATAAGTTATTATAGCAAGATTGTAAGATACAAAATTAATATACAAAAGTCAATAACTTTTCTATATATATGCAAAGAACAAGTGAAATTTAAAATGAAAACAATACATTTACATTAGCACCCCCCAAAATGAAGTACTTAGGTATAAATCTGACAAAATATGTACCAGACCTATATGAGGAAAACCACAACATTCTGATGAAGAATTTCAAAATATAAATAAATAAATAAATATCCCATGATTGTAAATAGGAAGACACAATATTATTCCTTCCAACTTGATTTATAAATTCCATGCAATTCCAATCAAAACCCAAGTAAGTTACTTTGTGGATATTGATTAAATGATTCCAAAGTTTATATAGAGAAGCAAAAGACCTTGAATAACCAATAAAACACTGAGAGAAAAGAACAAAGTTGGAGGACTGACTCTACCTGACATCAAGACTTACTCTAAAGCTATAGAAATCAAGAGTGCAGCATTGGCAAAAGCATATCCAAAGAGATCAGTAAAACAGAATAAACAGCCCATAAAGTATAGAAAACCGATTTTTTACAAAGAATCAAAGACAGTAGAGTTGGGCAAAGATAGTCTTTTCCACAAATGGTGCTGAAACAACTGGACATCCATATGCAAAAAAAAAAAAAAAAATCTACACACAGCCCTTACACCCCTCACAAAAATTAACTCAAATGGATCACAGACAAAAGTATAAAATATAAAACTATAAACTCCTAGAAGATAACATAGGAAAAAAATCTAGATGACCTTGGGTATGATAATGACTTTAGGATATAACACTAAATGCATAATCCATGAAAGAAAGAATCAATAAGCTAGACTTCATTAATATTAAAAACTTCTGCTCTGCGAACGATGATGTCAAGGAGGCAAGCCACAGATAGGGAGAAAATATTTGCAAATAACACATCTGATAAAGGACTGTTATCCAAAATACACAAAAGAAAACCCCTTAAAACTCAACAATAAGTAAACAAAAAATGGGCCAAATACCTAACAGATACCTCACCAAAGAATATACAGCCATGCACTAGTTAATGATAGGGATAAATTCTGAGAAATGTGTCGTTAAGCAATTTTGTCTTTGTGCAAACATCACAGAGTATACTTACACAAACCCAGATGTTACTGCCTATTATACACCAAGGTTATGTGGGATAGCTGTTGCTACTAAGCTACGAACCTGTATAGCATGTTACTTTATTGAATACTGTAGGCAACTGTAACACAATGATAAGTATTTGTGTACCTAAACATATCTAAACATAGAAAAGGTGCAGTAAAAATTCAATATAAAAGATAAAAAAAATGGTACACCTGTACTGGGCACTCACCATGAATGGAGCTTGCTGGACTGGAAGTTGCTCTGGGTGTCAGTGAGTGAGTGGTGAATGAATAGGAAATTACTGTACACTACTGTAGACTTTATAAACACTGTACACTTAGGCTACACTAATTTATAAAACAACAGAAGATTAAATCAAGCACAAGAGAAAATGATGCAATCAAGAGATGCACTAAACACAAGACAAGTGAGGCTGTTGCCAGCATAGCATAGCATACTGCTTTACAGCAAACATTTTTTATATAAGCAGAAAAAATGTACTCTAAAATAATGATAAAAAGTATAGTATAATAAATACATAAACCAGTAACATAGTCATTTATTATCATTATCAAGTATTATGTACTGTACTTAATTATATGTGCTATGTGACAGGCAGCACAGTAGATTTGTTGATACCAGCATCACCACAAATATTAGCAATGTGTTGTCCTATGATGTTACCATGTCCTACATAACTAGATGATAGGGATTTTCAGCTCTATTATAATCTCATGGGACCATTATCATACGGGCATTCTGTCATTGACCAAAACATCATTTTGCAACACATGACTATATACAGATTGCAAATAAGTATATGAAAACATTCTCCACATATGTCAACAAGGAAATGCAAATTAAAACATCAATGAGTTACCACTACACACCTATTAAAATGACAAAAATTCAGAACACTGAGTACATCAAATGCTGGCAAGGATGTAGAACAACAGGAATTCTGATTTATTGCTGGCAGGAATGCAAAATGATATAGTCACTTTGGAATACAGTTGGGCAGTTTTTTATAAAACTAAACATAATCTTACCATATTATCTTGTTACTACACTCCTTGGTATTTACCAAAAGGAGTTGAAAACTTAAATCCACACAAAAATCTGCACAAGGATGTTTACATCAGCTTTATTCATATTTACCAAAACTTGGAAGCAACCAATATGTCTTTCAGTAGGTGAATGGATAATAAACTGTGGTACATCCAGAAAATTGAATATTATTCAGCAGTAAAAAGAAATGAGCTGGCAAGCTATGAAAAGACATAGAAGAAATTTATATATTTGCATATTACTAAGTGAAAGAAGCCAACCAGAAAAGAATACCTAGTATTATGGTCCAACTGTATGACATTCCAGAAAAGGCAGAACTATGGAGATAATGAAAAGGTCAGTGGTTGCCAAGGGTGTCCGACTTATGCTGAGGAGCCTGCATGACATTCCAGGGCCCATCTTTCCCCTTCTGGGTTCACTCTGAACACTATGAGGATGGGTAGGAGGGAGAAGGGATGAATAGGCAGAGGATAGAAGATTTTTAGGGCAACAAAAGTATTCTGCATAATACCATAAAGATAGATACATGTCATTATGCATTTGCCCAAACCTATAGAATGTAGACCACTAAAAGTAAACAATAATGTAAACTATGGACTTTGGGTGATTATGACATGTCAATGTAGGTTTATCAATTGTGAAAAATGTACAGCTCTGATGGAAGGTGTTGATAATGGGGGAGGCCATGCATATGTGAGGACAGGGAGAAATCTTTGTACTTTCCTCTCAATTATGCTGTGAATGTAAAACTTCTCTAAAAAATAGTCTTAAAAAAGAACACATTACCATCTATACTAGCACCAAAAACAAAACAAAACAACCTTAGACATAAATCTAATATTTAAAGAACCTATATAAGAAAAACTACAAAACTCTGGTGATATAAATTAAAGAAGCTCTAAACAAATGGAGAAATATTCCACATTCATGGATAAAACGATAATACTGTTATGATATCAGATCTTTTAGAGTCAGAAAATAGGTCTATAAAATTCAATACCATCATGATCAAAATCCCAGCAAGTTATTATGTAGATGTTGAAAAAAATTATTCCAAAGTTTAAGGGGAGAGGTAAAAGACTCAGAATAGCCAACACGATGCTGAAAAAGAAGATTCAGAGGACTAACGCTACCTGATTTTAAACTTACTATGAAGCTATGGTAAACAAGACAGCATGATATTGATAAAAGAATAGACAAATTGAGTAGTGGAACAGAACTGAGAGCCCAGAAATAGACCACAAGTATATTCAGCTAATCTTTGACAAAGGAACAAAGGCAAGTCAATGGAGAAAGGATAGTCTTTTAACAATAATACTGGAAAAACTAGACATTCATATGTAAGAGATGGAAGATAATATCTAAATTAAAATCCTCCCAAAGTTTGAATTATTGGTAGTAGAAGTTTTCCTGAAAGCAATTTTAGAAGGAAGAGTGAAGAGTAAGCCCTGGGCAAGAGAAGTTGTTTTGCCACGTTTGGGTTGAGGTGAGGCTGAGGCAGCTGGGAAGAGAATGTCCTTGGAAAGAGAAAGGAATATAGAAACTGCAGACTGAGGTCTCTGAAGAAAAGCTTCCACATCATTCTGCCAAGTTGCACCTCTGCCTTACTCTGTCTTCTGATGACATCTTTCATGACTCCATTAATTCCAGAAAGCCTCACCTTGGAAAGCTCTCACTGGTACCCTGTTCACCTGGGCAAGCAGGTAAGGGACAGCTCAGTACCCAGAACCCTGGAATCCTTGTGTTACATTACATCATTCTGACCCTGGCTGAGATGTTCTGGGAATTTCTTGGTCTCCTTTCTAGCCAAGTTTAAATCAAGGATGCCTAGCTCATGCTGAGGATTCCGCATGGCCTTCCTGTGCCTGTCTTTGCCCTTCTAGGTTCACTTTGTCCACTGACTCTGCATCTTGGTACCACAAATGGATCTTTGGTATTCAAGTGAATTAATCTCACTAATATGTTCCCTTTTCCTCAGGAAAGTATCTCCCATAGTTGAGTTTGACAGAACATTAGGTACAAGAAAAAAAGACAGGACAAAACCTGCCTTTTCCTCCAGAAACAGCAGGCTGACCGAGATATTACCTGCTGTCATTCTGATTTCTTTAGTCTTGAGGTCATGAATAGTAATATATGCAAATAGGCCACCCTTCCCCTGCCATTGGTCAATAGTCTATTACCAAATAAAATCTCACCTGCAGCCTTCACCCTAATTAAATCCACACTGCATTGGGTGGCATCTCTTCAGGCAAGGCTGGCTTTTGAAATTCAGATTCCTTGCACAAATAGCATTCCATTGAGAGTTTGCTATTCCAGATATCTGAGACTAAATCATGCGTTTGTCCAGACTACAGAAAGCTAGTAAAAAGTCAATTTTCCATTTAGTGCTTGTGTCATTCACTCCTCCCTACATCAGAAATTGACTTCAATTACTTATTTGCAAGGCCAAAATCAAGTTGTTCATTTCCCTCCATCACTTTCCTTTTAAAAAATTTCCCTGGAAGCCTTTGGCTGTTGTGACAAATGTAAAAAAGCTAGGGGCATGCTAAAGTTTAAACTTGGTGCTTGCTTTTATCATTGCATAAAATTTTTCAAGCAGCCTTTGAAGCATAAGGAACTAAGTTTTCTTGAAAGAGTAAATTTCCCACAAAGAGATCACTCTTACACCTTGGATGTTGCAACTTTGTAGTCTTGGCCCTACATATGCATTTCCACAGCACTGGATCCTGGGGCTAGGTCCAGGTCTGCGACCTTCTAACAGCAAGAGAGCTCAAAATTTTGAGGACACTTTGGATCTATGGTGATCCCACTTTTTTCAAGTTTAAGTTGAGGTCGGAAGATCTGGCAAGTTTTGTGTTTCTAACATTGTGTTTCTATTATTGACAAGCCTCAAAAGATATTAGAATAAAATAACATTTCATCAGGGTATAACTCAGACCTATGTGATCAAGGCCCTTGAGCTAGGCCCCACATTTTGGGGATCCCATTCTGGTCTTCCTCCAGATGCGTCCTTTCTCACAATACCAGGCATCCCAAAAGCTGAGAGGAAAGACTCACCTGAAGACAAGTCCTCCTTTAAAATGACCATCACTAATGGGTGGCCATGGAGTGGCTGTTTGCAGGAGAGTGGGGACTGGACAATTGGCAGGGGAAAGGAGAGTGTTTTAGAATGACAGTTATGTTGTTTTCCAGGTATGATGAGATTAACAGATCAGCAGATGACAATCATTGAAAAGACAGCTTGTTATTTTCACTAATCCCAAGAGACAAGGTGTACCATGACATAGGGGCCACATGGGGACACACCACAGTCAGTAAGGAGGCAGAAGTGGGGTGGGGAGACTGTGACAAGACTTTATTGTAGTTTCCACGGGAAAAAATGAGTAAAGTGGGATGAGCAGGTTTAAGATTGGCTAGTTTGAGTAATTTTAGTGGGCTCTGGGTCATAGGGGCTGTCCCTAGTTAGCTGATATCTGGCTCTTTGGTTGTTGAAGCAGGTGTACAGTGACCTGATGTAAGAGAGCCCCATAGAGGAATAGTCAAGGTGTGGTCTCTGGATGCGTTGATTTGCATATGAAAGGTATGCTCACAGTTGAGTCTTACTATCTCTAGGGCATTGGCTAACCCTGGGAGGGGCAGTTCCTCCAGGCCCCAAGATGTGGAAGCATTAAATACAGAAACTAGAAAACATAGTTATTACAGAGAGCCCACACAAAGACTGCATTAAGAACTACCTCTCCATTCAACAACCCCCAACACTATTTTGTCTCCAGGATCATTTCTTTGGCAAGAGACTTCTAAGCAGAAAATAACAGAACAAGGAAGGCAGGCCACAGTTAGCTCTGAGTAAGAGATTGGTTGTCTTGGTGTAGACTGTAAGGGTCTAAGCTGTAAAAGGATCCTCTTTGAGTGGGGTGTTAAGGATGACATCTCACTGCAAAGGCAGGGCAGGATGAGACAGATCAGGCTTGGTAAACACAGAAAATGATCCAAATACACCCTCAGGTTAGATCATGTAGACCCATGGGATGTTCTGTTTTCCCCTAATTTCCACTTTTATCAATTGACCTTTGTGTCAGAAGTACCAGGGGAGCTCCATAAAATTGCCCAGTCTGCCCCTAGAGCAAACCACGGCTCTGCATCAGAATCCCGTGGAGATCTTGTTAACATGGACTTCTGGGTCCCACAACCAGCATTCTGATTTGGGGGGTTCAGAGTGGGGGCCTGAGCATTAGAACCTGTTTAGAACAGGTTCCAGAGTGATGCTAATTCTGCGGGCCCACAGTTGAAGAGCCACTGACCTCAGGATTCTAATATGATAGGTCTGGAAAGGGACTCAGCTGGCTTTGACATAGGTATTTAGAAGTCCACACTTTGAGAAACACAGCCCTGGGATTTAATAAATTCTAGTGTGAGCATTCTAAGGGTGCTGTTGCAGTGCTATGGAGAATCGAGAGAAAAGTCATTTGGCTCTGCTTGGGTGGTAGAGGGGGCCATAACATGGTTGTGGAAGAAAGATATTTTAGGGGACTGGGACACTATCAGGACAAAAAAGGGGTCCATCTGCCTGTGTGTGCACCTAAGCCAAAGAAGAGATATTTAAAGTTTTTGTCGCAAAGAAAGTAAGATTTATTAGAGAGTTGCAAGTCCCGGAGACACAGGCAAGCTATTGCTCAAAGGCCTGGCTCCCTGGGTGTCTTGGGAGTACAGATTATATAGGGAAAATCAGTAGTCATGGAAACTAAGAGAGTTGGGATCGTGGATGCTACTGATAGTTGATCGGAGGGAGATGAAATAATTAATCATTGTGTCTGGTTCTGAAATTAGCTACTATGCCATCTTGTCTGGTCCCATGGCTAGTGGTATTGTTGTTCTGCCTTGATGGACCTAGGGCTGAAACACATGTAAAGCCACGATATTATCCTTAGTCTAAAGTCCAAGCAAAACCTATTGTCCTCATGATTATAGACCTGAGGCTCAGTTAATCTTATGTCCTAAAGCTTAATGATTAAAGGAGCAGACATACAGAGGATAAGGGCAGGGAAAAAGCAAGTGTCACAATGCCGTTATCTGCCAAGAAATGAAGATTATGTGTGGTTACACAACCAAAACATGTCCTGATGAGGCCAGAAGTCTCCCAAGGTACAGAAAGGAGAAAGGAGGTGGGCTGCACACTGGGCTGGGATGTCTCTTTTTTATGGGCAGGTCTCTTGAATTATACCTTTAATGAACTGCATCTTTGAAAAACAATAAAATTGCATGAAATAAGAACTATACAGAAAATGCAAGTTAAAGGGCACAATTTTAACAGCACAAGGCATTTGTACCAATGGTGTTACCAAGATGGATTTGGAGGAACAAATCTAAATCAGCTCTACACAAAACTCTACACAAAAGACCAGGCTGACACTACTATCCACCGCCTCTTTGCTTGGCCTCTCCTCTCTCAGGGCTCCTTAGCTTTCTTTAGGAGCTTCTCTTATCTGTTTTTTGCACCCCCAGCTGTCTGTAAGAGGTGCTGGCTAAAGTGTTAAAGATCATTGAGATGATGACAGAATTCTATTTTTGACGTGATGTCTCTCAGTCTTACATTGAGAAAGGGATTTTTGTTGTAACCTAAACTCTTATCAAACTAGTAAAATACCTAAATATTAAAGAAGATCATTATCCCATGTGTCTGAGGAAATGCTCAGCAGACCAAAGGTAAGGTTGCTGGGAGAACACACACAGATCAGGGGTGCATGTGGGAGGCAGCTGTCAGGCAGCAGGGTCTTGCCAGAGAGCAGGTGACTCTCCAGAGGAGGGGTCCACCAGCATCCAACAGCCGTGGAGGGAGAGAAGAGCTTGGGCAAGTGATATCAGTACCTTCTCTTTCAGAAAACACCATCTTCCTTTATGAAACAAAAAATAAGAGAATCTGTATGGGAGGTGTCTCCAGGTGGGCTAGAGGAGGAAGCTCTCGTTGTGAAAGTATAACCGCACACAACTTCATTTCTTTAATATAGATTTCTTCCCTCTGATTCACGCTGGTTTTGCCCAGATAATTGCACTGTGACTCACTTGCTCCACCACGACTTCCCATCCTCCATATGCCTGCTTTGAGCTGAACTCTGAGCCACCTGGCAAGGTGGTATGGGAAAGGAGCGTGCCTGCACTACACTGAGACTAGACTGCATTGACTGCCTCACTCAGGAGCACAATTCCCCCTCTCCCAGTAGTTTCTCTGATAAATTCTTCTCTCTGTCCCCACAGAGGGAAAAGAGTAAGTGGGCAGCAGGTGAGCAGGTAGGGGTATGGTGGTTAGAAGATCTGACTCCAAGCTCAGTTGACCCAGGCTCAGGGCCACACTCCTCTATTAACTGACTTGGACATCTTGGACAATTTACTTAAATCAGCTTCTGTTGCTGTTTACTCATTTGTAAAACAGGGGTAAAACTTTACCCACTCCACGTAAAGAATACAAGAGATACATATGGCTCCCAGAAATGTGCCCAGTCCTAGGAACACTCAATAAATGTTAATGGTGGGTAAAGCATATCCTAGCTATGTCCCATTGGTCTCTTGGCTTCTAGTGCTGTCACCATTAAAGGTAAGCCCTTTAACTTTAGAGACTTTGAGAAATGAAAATAACTTCAGTATTATATGTAGGCATGTAAAAATATGCTGTCAAGTGATGATGGTCATGGATCAATTTGGGAATGTGGATGGCCACCTGCAATAGTCCCTTGGATAGAAGACTCTACTTTCTGCTTGCCCCATCTTTTGACTGTGTCAGCGCTGAGCTCATCGAGCCAGTTACGCCATGTGTCAGTGGTAAGTTGATCAAGAAGGGAAGGTTCGATGGTGAGATGTCCAGTTGAAAGAAAGCAGAAGAGGCAGACAGGAGAATGAAACAGCAGGCACCAACTTTATTGTGCAGAGTGCACTTCTCTTGGGAAGTGCAATTCTATCTAGGGGAGTGTGGTATTGCGTGCACTTCTGCTCCCCTTCTCATGCTCCTCTTCTGGTCTCCAGGGGACTGCATGGCTCCACACATATCAGAGTACAATAGTGGCCTTCAGCCACATATGCATGATACAATAAGCTGAAGTATGTTTACATATTTTAGAGGCAGGTGCCCTACAACACTAATGTAACATTCTAATCTGGGGTCCTATTCCTAGCTGGGAACCGGGTTCACAGCCAGACCTTGGACCAGCCAAACCTTGGATTCAGCTGGGCCTGGGACCCATAGACTGTTATTTCTTTTTCAACAGCCATGGTTCTCAAATATGGTCATCAGACCAGCAGCAGCAGCATCACCTTAGAACTTGTTAGAAATGCAATTCTTGGGCCTTGCCTACTGAACCAGAAACTCTGGGTTTGGGGTTCAGCAATCTACACTGCGACAATCCCTGCAAGTGATTCTGATGCAAACTCAAGATTGAGAACCACTGCTCAACTCTTACTTCCCCATACTGCTGGATCTGGATCTAGCTTGGAGATTAGGGCAACTTCCCTGAGAGGTTTGGAATTATATTTCTAAAGTTTAGAATAAATAAAGACAATATGACCACATCTGAAACCTGCTGTCCTCTATCCTGTATGATTTATATCAGCCTTGTTGATGATAAAAATATTCCACGGAACACTCCTTTAGCTTGCCACATCCGCTTCAGTCACTCCATCTTTGCTTTTCAGCCCTTCCTTTGGACAGTCTTTCTTAGCAGCATTTAAACATGCTTAAACTTCTACCATTAGAGTTATTATTTTTAAATGTCCGTCACATCCTTTCTCGCTGATCAACTCTCCAGTGGCACCTGGTGGCATTTACAATAGAATGTCTAACTGTAGGAAACACTCTTTAGCCTGAATGTGATGTTTAATTTTATGTGACAACTTGACTGGGCCGTGGGGTGCACAGATATTTAGTTAAATGCTATTTTGGAATGTGTCTACCAAGGTGTTTCTAAAGGAGATTATCATTTGAATCAGTAGACTGAATAAAGTAGATGACCCTTCACAATGTGGGTAGGCCTCATCAATCCACTGAAGGCCTGAACAGAAAAACAAGGTGGAGGAAGGGAGAATTATCTTTCTGCCTGTCTACTTGATCTGGGATATCTTCTCCTGCCCTCAGGCTGGGATTTACATCATCAGCTCCCTTGATTCTCAGGACTGTGGACTTGAACTAAAATTACACTACCAGCTTTCCTGAATCTCTACCTTGCAGATGACTAATACTCTGGGCATACCATGCAGATATTTCTTTATCTGGGACGTCTTACGTGGCAATCATTTTTTAGGCTTTCTGGGCTCTTCCCTCAGGGTTAGAGACACAGTAATTTCTGCTCCTAGATCCTAAACTTATCCATGTTATTCTACACTCAACACCCACCACTTGTGGCCCTTCTCAGAGACTCACTTTCCTGCTTCGTCTTTGGCTCTCATCCTCCCCTCATTCCCATTTTAGGAAAATTCGTGCATGCTTAGGAGGGGAGAGATGAGCTCTGGCTGCTAATGTAATCTTTCTAATCTATCAACAGTCTTAGACTTTTGAACTTCAAAAGGCAAGAATTTTATTCTTGGCATTTGCATTCTACTATTTTATTTCTTCTCTGAAAAATGGATATCTAGCTGATTGAGTAAGAGGATAGGAAGGAAAAGAAGCATCAGTTAATATTTCAAAATATCTTTCTCACTTCATAGGTTTAACAATGTAGCTAAAATTAGCTCTTAATAGACCTAAATTGGAGCTAACTAATGGAACCTGTGGTCAAAGTCACAGTGTGACAAAATGTTAGGGGTAACAGTGATTAGTTGGCCAGTATAAGGGTAGGTCTCTCCTATAGCAACCCTAACGAAGCTGATGCAGCAGACACAGCCAAATGCTTCATAATTTACAAGACTGTTGGTTGTCCTCAGTACCTGACTTCCCTTTCTTCATAATGATAGCATTTTTATCTCGACACATGGCAACTCAGAACAAAGACTACATTTTCCAGCTTCTCTTGCAGCTAAAAGTAGTTTTGTTGGTTCTGGCCAGTAGAACGTAAACATATGTGTTGTGTGGTAGCTTGTAGAGGCGTTCCTAAGAGACAATGTAAGCATGTATTTTGCCTTTTCTCACCTTTCCACATTTCTGGCTAGAATATGAATGTGATGGCTGGAGCTAGAACAGCTTTTTTGAATCATAGATGGGAGCCACATATTGATGATAATGGAGAATTAGGAAAGAAGCATCCTGGGTCTCTGGTGATCATGGAGCTACTTGCTTGTCTAAATTTACCTGAGAGTGAAACAAACTTCTAATTTAAGATCCTGCTACTGTGGATTTTCTTTTCTTTTCTTTTTCTTTTCTTTTAGAGCTGTATATAATCTTAACTAAAATATAATTTGGTACCAGGAGTGGGGTTGTAGAGGTGTTTTTTTGAAAGTTGTGTGACTGAAGATGATGAGAACTCAATATTATAGGCTGGAAAGCTGGAAACTCCTGTTGTTTCAATTACAGATGGCAAAACCATCAACTATAAGCAATGCTGTGTGATACAAAAAGAAAAATCAGCAATACTGATCCTGTCTTCATCTAAAATGTTTATATTTTGTTCATCATACATTTTTGCATTAATTTTTATTTTTAAAAATATCACCTTGAATATTATTTATCTTTATCTTGATTACTGAGGGGGGATTTTTTTTTTTGGTGCCCCTTTAAATTTTTCACTTGAAGTGAGTGCTTCAACTATCTCATCCAGCTTCAGCCCTGCCTAAAAGGTTAAACACATGCCATTTAAGAGCTTATAAGTTCAAGAGATTTAGAATACTTACGTGTGTTGGCAACTTCTGACGCTTTCAACAAAGTCCTAAAGAGAGAAATTAACTCTGACGATAGCTAGCTTATATACAGGCAAATGTGAAGGGGATAACTTTGTAAAGTGAGACTCTTTTTGCCTATGTTCTGCAACCCAAATACACTGAGAGTTAATCATTTAGAACTTCTGAGCTGAAAATGTCAACTGTTTCTGCAGCTCAAACTTACATTATCACGAACAGTGACTTCAAAGTGACAGCCTGTGGCCACAGGATTTTTTAAGCAACCTCTTTTAAGTTATTTCTGCTGGACAATAGAAGCCTCCCTATAAGCAACCTCAGATTAAGGTTTTTGTCTTCCCACTTATGCCTATAGCACCAGAGGGCCTCAAGGAAGCTACTATCATGTTAAAAGAGAAGCAGATGGGCAGAGCACAGAAGCTGTTAATTCAGTCTTCATATTCAGAACTTTGTCTAGACAGATTTTCATTTGTGGTTATTTGCACAAAAAACTTACTAAAGCCAAATAAATGGAAAGCTTAAACTTTTAAGGAGATTAAATTACAAAGAAATCACAAAATGGTTGGAAACAGCCTGATAGTTCAATCTTCAGCAGCTCTCAGAAGCCCAAACCTGGCCCAGCTGGAACTGTGTGCAACCCATAAAAGGACACATTCTCCAATATTCCTTCAGAGGTGGTCATAAAAGACAACTCTCAAAAAAGCACTCTATCCCCTCTCTTTCCCAGAGGGTAGATCCAGGGAGCACAGAGCACAGTGGACACGTGATCATACCCAGAATGCAGAACCTAGGCTGAAGGGGAAAATTCTGTTCATTCACCCTATTTAGGGTATTTCCTTGAAAATATAATAGGTTTTCATATAAGAGGTCTAACCTTTTCATTTTATGATGTGAAGTCATGAGCCTCAGACCCTTGGGCCTGACATACTTGCCTTCAATATGAACTGCTAAGTCTCTCACAAGGTGTACTGGAAACAATCACAGTAGATAGGAAAAGGTTTAACTGTACTTTTTTCTGATGCAGGACAGGGCAAATTTCCCCGAGTGGTGGGGAGACCAAACCCTTTGGAGGAGAGTATATAAGGAATTCAATGCACACACCAAAGTTAGAGTCAAAAGGAAAATTTATTGGAAAAGCGGTAACACTCCACAGATAGAGTGCGGTCTCCTCTCAGAGGCAGAGAGTGAGAGAGACAGTGAGAGAAACAGAGTAAAGGCATGAGAGAAATATGGAAAGGCTGTAAGTAGGGGCAGTGAGAGGAACAGAATAAAGGCACTGAGAGGGACCCTGAGTGCTCAGGGAATTCAGTTTAGTTCCCATTTCCTTTGATACTGACATACAGTGAGGAAGGGGAAGGGGAAGAGTACAAAAATGCTAAAAGCCCATTGGCTGGCACATCCCAGCCTTTAATCCACAGGTTCCCCATGGTTTTAACCATAGGGAATGACTCTTGGTTCCTGTTTCTCCTTTACAGGTGTGGGGAATGGGTTGTTAGCAATCCCAGTAGAAATCTTCCTTTGTTCTGACCGGGTCTTCCTGGCCTGGCTGCAGGGCTGATCAGCATATTGCAGTCTGAATGTAGCTTGATTAACATTTTTATTTCTCTTGCCTCCTCCCTACATTACTCCTACTTTTCTGTCTAAATGTCTGAGCTTTGAATTAGACTTTGTAGACACTTTCATTCTGCCTGCCATGCATGTGATTGATTAATGTTTATTTAGTATTAAACTGTGTTCTCTCTTCTGTATTTCTACATGCATTGTTGGGGACATCTTTTGTTAACTGGATTATTTTATGTCCCCCAGAAAGACTGGCAGATGGACTAACCAGGGAAAACACTCTCCCGACAGACAGGAATCCTCCTGCCTTATCTCCAGAGATTGATACTGGTGCTTCTCATTCTCCCTTGACTGATTTTTTTTTTTTTTGCTGGAATTCTTATTGTGATTACCCTATTCCTACTCATCATTGTATGTTGGGTGTATTGGTGGAGATATTTTATCTTTTGATTTGCAGTTCACTAGAACATGAGGCATTTATCTGGACTAAAGAAAAAGGCAGTGCATCATCCAAAGATGTTGGATGTTGAACTATGCTTTAAAATGTTTATTATTAATTAGGTACAGCAAGGCCCACAGATAAGAAGATGACTGTCCTTGAAAAGACAATTTGTTACTCACAGATCTCAAGGGGAGAGAGCACACCAGCCACATGAGTCCGTACGGGAAGCACTAGGGCCAGTCAGGAGGCAGAAGAAGCAGGGAACTATGGACAAAAGTCTTTACTGTGTTTTCTGTGGGAAGGATCAGGCAAGACAGGGTGAACAGACTTGGGATTGACTGGTTTGAATAATTTCAGCAGGCTCTGGGATGTGGGACTGCCCCTAGTGGTCTGGTACCTGGCCCTAGGTGATCAGGGCAGAGAGATAGTGACCCTGAATGTGAGCACCCAGTAGGGAAGTAGTATGAGTGTGGACTCTGGGTCAGTTGGTTTGCATTTGAAAAGCACAATGTAAGTAAGTTGTTTTCTGGCTCTAGGAATTGGCTAACCCCAGGGTCACCAAGGCCCCAGATGTCAAAGCATCAAAACACAGGCAATAAAACACGTGGTTAATACAAATAAACCTAGAATTACATGGAACTCTGGAGTTTGTTTGCTTGCCTTTCATGTGGGAAAGACTATATGCTGTTTAAGAAAAGAAGGGTGCATATGAGTGGTAAGGAAGCCAAGGTGATACAGCTATTGCAATTGATCTTAATATATATACTCCTCTTCTTCTGTAGTAATATAATTATTTGCTAGGCATATGGTCACTCAAAATCTATATTTGCCAGATTTCTTTTCAACTATGTTTAGTTGTGAACTAAATACTAATCAGTGGGATGTAAACAGGTCATGTAGCAGTTTCCAGGAACTTTCTTTAAAATACAGTAATATTCTTTCTTTCCTGCTTTTTCTCCCACTTTCTTCTTCCTGCCAGCTGGAATGCAAATGTGATAAATTGAGCTGGGGCAGCCATCTTGGTTCATGAGGTAGAAACCACATATTTAGGACGGCAGAACCACAAAATACAGGCCAAATTTCTGATGGCCGTGGACCTTGGGCTGCTTTTATAAAAATATAGATAAATATATTTTCCTCCTTTAATTCATTAATATTAATTTTCTGACACTAACAGAAAACCTAAATTAACCAATCAAATAATCTAGATAAAGCTAGGATGTTTCATGGGTCATGTCAGCAGTGTGCTGTATTCAGACTTTAACATCCAAAACATTGCAAAGCTACTTGTCTTTTAAATAGTCTCTAAAAAAATGTCAAAGTGGATTTTTTTTTATTCATAAAACACAGCACACTTGTTAAAATCCTCTTTTCCCTTTTCTTTCTCTTACGTGGAGCAGAATCTATCTTTCTGTGCTATTCTCTCTCTCAATCACTCCCCATTTTCTTCTTCAACTCCATTCATTCCTGCTCCTTTTCTGGATTTATTCTCTTTTCCTTTGGTATAAGGTTATCTGGTCTTTGGAATAGAAATAAATCACTTCAATTTCTCTTTAATTCTCTATCACCATGTTGATCAACACAATAAAAGTCATAGTTCCAAAGCTACCCGTACAACAACAAAGCATTCTTCTTATAGAAGAAAGGAAGGAGAAAAGTCTTCTGCAAATAACTCCTGGTTAACTTTCTTTTTTCCTTTGTCATGCTTTGCTTGGGGTTGGTCAATGTGAGAACTCAGAGATCCTCTGGCATACTTCTATCCACTTTCTTATGAGAACACATTAAAAGTAAAGGGCTATTACTTTAAGCCATTACTTGGTACTAACATGATCATTAATGTGAATCTGAATATAAGGTGCTTATCCAGATTATCTAAAACATATTTACTTTATAATCATCAAAATAAGTTACAAAGTTTAAATATTTTCATAAAGATTTCTTGGATGACACAAAATATATCCGCATACCTCCAGGGGACTAGAACACCTAATGAAGGAATGCTAGTATAATTTATTTCACACATTTTGAAAGTTCTATCACATTTTCAAGAGTTATAGAAAAACTTCCTCAGGAATTTTGAATATCGGTTGCTTTTCCTTTAAAAAGAATTGATAGCTATGCAGTATTTATTGTTGCATTAAATGAGAAAACATGCATGGAAATGTTTAGGAAATTTTAAAGCTTGGTACAGCTATAAAGATTTTATGTAAAGGGAGTTCACAAGTTCATGGCCAACTCAAAGTCAAAGATTTTTTTTTAAATTGGAAATCAGCCTTTACGAGATATACTTTAAAAGAACTAAAAAAACTACACCACAATTTCTGACCAAAAGACCAGCTATTTTGCTGTCTGAAAAACTTACTAACACAGTAGGGTTTATTGATATTGCTTCTCTGCTAAACAGAAATATTCTAAGAACAGATGCAGAAATAAATAAATAAATAAATGGGTCTAGTAGAAGAATTGAAACAAATGTGGAATTAAAAGACATCAAAACAATTCAGTAATCATCTCCAAGACTATGATAATTCCATATATGCCAATTAAGCATCCCAAGATGCATCAGACCCATTAACTATCACTGGTCAATTCAGAAGGCACCAATTCTGGATACCTGCCAACCTAATTGGATATTTTTGTTTTTCCAAGAGATAATTACAATGCACTTATCTTATCTTGTATTATATACACACTGAGACAAGGTTCATATGAAAATATGCTAAGTATTCTGGGACTCACTCAACTTAAAGAATATTTTTCTCTATAAAAACAAGGTACATTCAGGTATGAAAATGGCATCCCTGATTATGGTTTGTATACACAAATGAAGGCATATCAAGATGAAACTAAGTGGCCCATTAGCAAAGCTGATCATTTTAGGACATATCTCTGGACTTTTTTTTTTGCAACACTGTAAACAGCAGTTTTATTCTTTATTGTGTAGACATGTGTGTCATGAAGCCAAACTCCTAGGTGACAAAGTCATGATACACTGGTAATGTGTCAGGGAGATGTTAGGTAAATATGTGAGACAGGTAAAATAGGAGGCTTTGCAAATCATATGGCAGAGGTGGTGGAATTTTACAGGTCATCTAATATACTGGGCTCTCTTGGAAGTTAATCCATCTGATTCAGTTGATGTCCCACGTATTCACAACAGAATAGCTAAGGCAAGAGGAATCTGAGAACTTAAATCTCTTTGGTGGATCAAGAATGTTCTAAATTCGTATTGTCCAAAGCAGAGGACAAAGACCCAAATAGTACATAAGATAATTCATTTGAGATTTGTGGGAAAATATTATAATTCCTTTTTATATTAACTTTATTATTGTGGTAAAATATATGTAGCATAAAATTTACCATTTTAACAATTCTTAAGTGTATAGTACACTGGCACTAAGCAATTCTTATTGTTGTGCACATATTACCACCATTCATCACCAGAACTTCGTTATCTTCCAAACAAACTCTTTACCCATTAAACACTAACTCCCTGTCCCCTCTCTCCTAGCTCCTGGCAACCACCATTCTACTCTCTGTATCTATAAATTTGACTACTCTAGGTATCTCATATCAGTAAAATCATGCAATATTTGTTCTTTTGTGCCTGGTTTATTTCACTTAACATAATATCTTTAAGGTTTGTTTATGTTGTAACATGTGTCAGTATTTTCTTCCTGTTCATGACTGAATGATATTTTATTTTCATTCAGTATGATATATACATATTTCAATATGATATATACATATATCATATTTATAAATATGATATATGTATATATCATATTTTGTTTATCCATTCATCAGTCAATGTACTCTTGGATTGTTTCCACCTTTTGACTATTATGAACAATGCTGCAATGAACATGGACATACAAATATCTGTTTGAGTTTCTGCTTTCAATTCTTTTGGGTAGATATCTAGAAGTGAAATTACTGTATCATATAGTAATCCTATTTTTAATTTTTTGAGGAACCACTATACTGTTTTCCACAGCAACTTCACCATTTTACGTTCTCCTCAACAGTGCACAAGGATTCCAGTTTTGGCACATCCTCATCAACACTTGTTGTTTTCTGGGTTATCGTTGTTGTTATTGTTGGTGGTGGTTTATATATAGCAACCCTAATGATGTAAAGCAGTATTTCAATGTAGTTTTAATTTGCATTTTCCTGATGACAGTGATATTGAGATCCTTTCAAGCATTTACTGGCCATTTGTATATCCTCTTTGGATAAAGGTCTATTTAAATTATATGCCCATTTTTAAATTGGATTGTATGTTTTTTGGTTTTCGAGTTTCAGCAATTCTCTGTATATTATGGATATTAATCTTTTATCAGATATATAATTAGCAAATATTTACTCCCATTCCGTGGGTTGCATTTTTATTCTGTCAATAGTTTCCATCAATGCGCAAAATTTTTAATTTCAATGTATTCCAAGTTATCTTTTTTTTTTTTGCTTTTGCTTTTAGTGTTGTAGCCAAGAAATTATCGACAAAGGTACTGTCATAAAGCTTTTATATTATATTTTCTTCTAAAAATTTATAGTTTTTCTTATATGTTTAGGTCCTTGATCTACTTTCACTTAAATTTTTGTATAAAGTACGGGTCCAATGTCATTCTTTTGCTTGTGGATATCCAGTATTCCAGCATCATTTGTTAAAAAGGCTGTCCTCTTCCCATTAAATGGTCTTGGCACCCTTGCCAAAAATTACTTGCCCATATATGTAAGGGCTTATTTCAGGGCTTTCTATTCCATTCCACTGATCTATGTCTGTCTTTATGCTAGTACCACTGTTTTGATTACTATAGATTTGTAGTAAGTTTTGAAATGAGGAAGTGTGATAACTTCAATTTTACCTTTATTTTCAAGATTGTTTTGTTATTTAGGGTCTCTTGAGATTCCATAGGAATTTTAGGATGAATCTTTCCATTTATACATAAATATGTAGTTGGAATTTTGACAGGGATTACATTGAATCCGTAGATCATTTGGGGTAGTATTGATATCTTAACAATATTGTCTTCTAATTTGTGAACGTGGGTGTCTTTTCATTTCTTTATGTCTTTAATTTATTTCAGCATGCTTTATAGTTTTCAGTGTACAAGTTTTTTGCATCCTTGGTTAAATTCGTTCCTAAGTATTTATTCTTTTGATACTATTGTAAATAAAATTGCTTTTTAAATTTCCTTTTCAGATTGTTCATCGTTAATGTGTAGCAATGCAACAGATTTTTTTTATTAAGTTTATTGGGGTAACATTGGTTAATATAATTATGTAATTTTCAGGTGTACATTATAATTTGACATCTGTATATTCTATTGTGTGTTGACCACCCAAAGTCCAGTTTTCTTCAGCTACTATATATTTGATCCCCTTTACCCACTTCATCTTCCCCCTATCCCCTTATATTTGACTCCCTTTAATCCTGTCTACCTCCTCCTTCCTCCCCACCCGCTACCCTCTGGTAAAGACTAGTCCATTGTCCATGTCCATGAGTCTCTGTTTATTTGTCCTATTCATTTGTTGCTTTTAGGTTTATATCCCACATATAAATGATAGCATGAGATTTTCAACTTTTTCAGTCTGGCTTATTTCGCTTAGCATGATTATCTTGAGGTCCATCCATGTTGTAGCAAATGGCAGTATTTCATCTCTTTTTATGGCTGAGTAATATTCCATTGTATATATGTACCACTTCTTTATCCAATTATCTGCCGTAGGACACTTCAGTTGCTTCCATGTCCTGGCCACTGTGAATAATGCTGCTATGAACATCAATGTGAAAATATATTTTTGGATATGTGTTTTCAAGTCTTTGAGGTAAATAAATACCAGTAGAGGGATTGCTGGATCATATGGTAGATCAATTTTTAGTTTTTTGAGGAAGCTCCATACTGTTTTCCATAGTGGCTGTAACAATTTGCAGTCCCACCAGCAGCGTATGAGGGTTCCTTTTTCTCCGCATCCTCTCCAACATTTGTTATTACTTGTCCTGTTGATTATAGCTATTCTAACAGGTGGGAGATGGTATCTCGTTGTGGGTTTGATTTACATTTCCCTAATAGCTAGTGATGTTGAGCATCTTTTCAAATATTTGTTGGCCATATGTATGTCCTCTAGGGAGAAGTGTCTGTCCAGGTCTTCTGCCCATTTTTTGATTGGATTGTTTGTTTTCTTGTTGTTATTGAGTGGTATGAGTTCTTTGTATATTTTGGATATTAGGCCCTTATTGGAGGCGTTGCTTGCAAATATATCTTTCCATTCGGATGGTTGTCTCTTTACCTTGTTGATGATTTCTTTTGCTGAGCAGAAGCTTTTCAGTTTGATGTAGTCTCATTCATTTATTTTAGCTAATACTTCCCTTGCTTTTGAGGTCAAATTTATAAAATCCTCTTTAAGTCCAAGGTCTTTGAGTTTAGTTCCTATGTTGTTTTCTATGCATTTTATTGTTTCAGGTCTTGTATTCAGGTCCTTAATCCATTTTGAGTGTCTGGTGTATAGCGTGTGGTGATAGACAACAGTCTAGTTTCATTCTTTGCAGATGGCTTTCCAGTTTTCCCAGCATCATTTATCGAAGAGGCTTTCCTTTCTCCACTGTATGTTTTCGGCATTTTTGTCAAAAATTATTTGCCCATATAAATATGGGTTTACTTGTGGACACTTGATTCTGTTCCACTGGTTTGTGTGTCTGTTTTTCTGCCAATAACATGCCATTTTGATTACTGTTGCTTTGTAGTATAATTTGAAGTCGGGCGGAGTGATGTCTCCAGACTTGTTCTTTTCTCTCTGGCATTGGCAATTAGGGGTCTTTTGTGCTTCCATACAAATCTAATGATTTTTTTTTCTATTTCTTAAAAAAAAAAAAAGCCGATGGGATTTTGATGGGGCTTGCATTAAAACTGTATAATGCTTTAGATAATATGGTCATTTAAATTATGTTGATTCTTCCAATCCAGAAACACGGAATATCTTTCCATTTCTTTGTATCTTCTTCGATTTCTTTTAATAGGGTCTTGTAGTTTTCATTATATAGGTCCTACACATGGCTCATTAAATTTATTCCTAGGTAATTTATTATTTTTGTTGCAATTGCAAAAGGAATTATTTTATCCACTTCTTTTTCTGACACTTCATTATTAGAGTATCGGAACACATCGGATTTTTGAACGTTGATTTTGTATCCAGATACTTTATTGTATTTGCTTATTGTTTCTAGTAGTTCTTGTGGAGTCTTTAGGGTTTTCTATATAGAGAATCGTGTCATCCGCAAATAGTGACAGACTTCTTTGTTTCCTATTTGGATGCCTTTTATATCTTTCTCTTGTCTGATTACACTCACTAAGACCTCCAATGTTATATTGAATAACAGTGGTGATAGTGGACAGCCTTGCCTTGTTTCTGATCTTAGAGGGAAGGTTTTTAGTTTTTCACCATTAAGTGTAATGTCAGCTGAGGATTTGTCATATATGACCTTTATTATATTAAGATACTTTCCTTTTATACTGATTTTGTTAAGTGTTTTGATCATAAATCGGTGCTGTAACTTGTTGAAGGTTTTTATTCTTTAATTTGTTTATGTGGTGTGTCATATTTATCAATTTGTGTATGTTGAACCGTTCCTGTGCCTTTGGGATGAAGCCCACTTGATTGTGGTGTATAATCTTTTCAATATGTTGCTGTATTTGGTTTGCTAGTATCTTATTTAGGATTTTTGCATCTGTGTTCATGAGAGATATTGGTCTGTAGTTTTCTTTTTTTGTGTTATCTTTACCAGGTTTTGGTATAAGAGTAATATTGGCCTCATAAAATGTGTTGGGAAGTATTGCCTCTTCTTCGATTTTTTGAAAGAGTTTGAAGAGAATAGGTATTAAATCTTCTTTGAATTTTTAGTTGAATTCACTGGTGAAACCATCTGATCCTGGACTTTTACTTTTTGGTAGGTTTTTGATGACTATTTCAACATCCATACGGCTGATCAGTCTATTTAGATTTTTTTAGTTCTTCTTGATCCAATCTAGGAAGGTTGTATTTTTCTAAGTACTGGTCCATTTCTTCTAGGTTATTAAATTTGGTGTTATATACTTTTCATAATATTCTTGTATGATTCTTTGTATTTCTGCAGTGTCTGTTGTAATTTCCCCTCTTTCATCCCTGATTTTGTTTATTTGTGTCCTTTCTCGTTTTCTTTTAGCAAGTCTAGCCAGGGGTTTGTCAATTTTATTAATTTTCTCAAAGAACCAGCTCTTTATTGCATTTATTTTTTCTATTGTTTTTTGTTTGTTTGTTTATTTGTTTTCAGTTTCATTTATTTCTGCTCTAATTTCGATGATTTCTTTCCTTCTGCTGACTTTAGGCTTCATTTGTTCTTCCTTTTCTAGTTTTTTAAAATGAAGCGTTAGGATGTTTTTTGGGGCTCATTCTTGTTTTTGGAGATAGGCCTGTAATGATATGAACTTTCCTCGTATGACCGCTTTTGCCATGTTCCAAAAGTTTTGATATGTTGTACTATCATTATCATTCTTTTCTATGTATCTCTCGATCTTTCTTTTTATTTCTTCTCTGACCCAGTTATTCTTCAGTAGCATGTTATTTAATTTCCATGTATTTGTGGTCCTTCCTGCTTTCTTTTTTAGGTTGATCTCTAGTTTCAAAGCATTATGATCAGAGAATATGGTTGGCATGATTTCGACCTTCTTATATTTGTTGAGGCTATCTCTGTGTCCCAGTATATGGTCAATTCTTGAGAATGTTCCATGTGCACTAGAGAAGAGTGTATAAACAGCTATTTCGGGATGGAAGGCTCTGTAAATGTCAGTTATGCCCAGTTGGTCTAATGTGTCATTTAAGGATGTTATTTCCTTATTGATTTTCTGTTTGGATGATCTGTCCATATCCGACAGTGGGGTATTTAGGTTCCCTACTATGATAATGTTTTGGTCTGTTTCTCCCTTTAGTTCTGTTAGTCATTGCTTTACATATTTCAGGACTCCCTGATTGGGAACATAGATATTAATAAGTGTTCTGTCTTCTTGTGTATGATTCCATTTATTGTTATGAAGTGTCCCTCAGTATCTTTCTTTACCTCTTTTTTTTTTTTGAAGTCTATTTTGTCCGATATTAGTACCATTACTCCCACTTTTCTCTGAATGCCATTTGCTTGAAACATCATTTTCCACCCTTTCACTTTGAGTCTATATTTGTCTTTGGAGCTGAGATGTGTCTCCTGGAAGCAGCATATGGTTGGGTTTTGCTTTTTGATCCATTCTGCAACTCTGTGCCTTTTTATTGGTGAGTTCAGTCCATTTACATTTAGGGTGATTATTGAAATATAAGGTCTTCTTATAACTATTTTATCTTTTGCTTCATGGTAGCTTGGTGTTTCTATTGCCTCCTTGTCCATGTGTTTCTGTTTTCTTTATTTTGGTTGAGTTTTGTGAGTTTTCCCTCTGGTTCTTCTTGTTTTATGTTATGTACTTCAGTTCTGAATCTTTTTCTGAATCTAGATCTTTGAATCCTCCCCTTTTCAGTCATTGTTATCTCGATTTGTCTCTATATATGCTGAACGTTCATTACTATCTTGTTATAACAATTCTCTTATTATTATTTAAGCTTATAATGCCCTGTTCTTAGTAAAGGTTGCACTCCTCTGCTTTAATTTGCCTGATAGTCACTTTACTCCTAATTATGTTTTTCTTTTTTCTGTCATTTTGTTTTAGGTGAGCTGACCCCTTTCAGTATTTCCTCTAGTGCAGGCCTCGTAGTGGAGAATTCCCTCAATTTTTGTACGTCTGGAAAAGTCTTAATTTCTCCTTCATATCTAAAGGAGAGCTTAGCTGAATATATTATTCTAGGCTGATAGTTCCTTTCACTTAATAGTTTAAATATCTTATTCTATTCCTTTCTGGCTTATAAGGTTTGTGCTGAGAAGTCTGAGGATAATCTAATGGGTTTTCCTTTATAAGTTTCCCTCTTATTCTCCCTGGCTGCCCTGAGAATTCTCTTTTGTCATTGATTTTTGATAATTTTAATACAATGTGTCTTGGTGAAGGCTTTTTTGGGTTGAGATAATTGGGTGTTCTGTTGACTTCCTGAATTCCAATCTCCAGCTCTTCCCTTAGATTTGGAAAATTCTCATCCACTATTTGCTGAAAATGCTTTCTAGTCCCTGCTTCTTTTCCTCGCCTTCAATAATGTCCATTATTCTTATGTTTCCTCTCCGGATAGTATCAGCTAGTTCTTGAATTTCTCTCTCATTATTTTTCATTCTTCGGTTTCTCTCTTCTTCCTTCTGCTTTATTTCTAGATTTCTCTTTGATACCACTGATCCTTTCCTCCATTTGGTCTACTCTACTTCCCAAGCTTGCTATTTCATTTTTCAACTCTTGCAGTGTGTTCTTCATCTATAGAAGTTCTTAAAGGGTTCTTAAAGGGTTTCAGACTCCTTGCTCTGTCCATCTAGGTGTTTTTTTTTTTAATTCCTGAAATTGTTGAAATAACTCATTTTAGAATTCACTGAGTTTTTTCAGAAGTACCATCCCAAATTCTCTGTCATTTAAATTGCATATTTCTGTCTGTACGCTTATTTTCTGGAGATTTTTCTTTCTTTCTAAGATGCCTTGTCACCTTGGTTGGTCATGGTGTTTAATGGACTATTTCTCCACCTGGGCATTAATGGAAATGTATTCTGCTTTTTTTCCAGAAAGAAGTTTTATTATATGAAGGTATCTCTTTAGCCGGCTGCAATGAAGGCACTTTTCTTTTGCTTTCTAGAGAGTGATGTCTCAGCCTCTTGGATCCTTGCTTTGTATAAAGCCTTAAAAATGCCTTTTTATTTTCTAATAGATATTTAATCATGCTCACTACCCTCAGTTTCAGTCCCTGTCAGTGTTAGCAACAGTTTTGGTAGCGTTTGCTCAGATTCCCCTGGGGCTCCAGGTGTTCGGTGCCGGAAGTATGGGGGGAGGGGCTTTCTGGGTAGAGGGTTGGGGGTTGCAGCTCAGCCTCAGTTTTGCAACCAGGGCCGGTAAAAAATAACTATTGTTTTTCGCCATTCTGCTTCTCTGCCTTCTGCCCTGATGACTCAACCCTGCCACCGGCCAGCTGTGGGAAGCTCACAGTTTTCCCAGACAGGACTATTCATGGGACTTGCCACTCCTTCTCCTCTCCCCTTCCTCCTACAGGTAGCTCCAGTGGCTGCAAGAGGAAACTTCTTTATTTCTTCCAGTCCACTGCCTGACACCGGGGGTTCTGACCTGTGGTAGCTGTTATGCATAGATCCCATGCTCAAATGTGCTGGTGTGCAGTTTGGGTGTTTTTTATTGAGTTTTAGATGTTCAGCTTATTGTTGTTTCTAGAGGAGAGATCTGAGGATGTCTTTCACTCCACCATCTTTCCAAAGCTCTATCTATCTCTTTGTTTCTTTAAATCTGTCTTCCATTCCCAGTAGAGTTCACTGCACTGGCATAGTGACTTTTCCATACATGTTTCACAGTCCACATGGTTCAAATTGGTCTTGCAGTAAATCATATATATAGTGCATTGTATGGTCACCACCCATAGTTAGATTTCTTTCTATCACCACATATTTGACCCATTTTACCCTATCTACCTACCTCCTACCCCCATACCCTCTGGTAACCACTAGTCTATTGTCCATGTCTATTACTGTCTGTTTGTTTGTCATATTTGTTTGTTGCTTTTAGGTTTATATCCCACATATAAGTAATAACATGTGGTTTTCAACTTTTTCTGTCTGGCTTATTTTGCTTAGCATGATTATATCAAGGTCCATCTATGTCGTCGCAAATGGCAGTATTTCATCTCTTCTTCTATCTGAGTAATATTCCATTGTATATATGTACCACTTTACTCAATATATGTACCAGCTTCTTTACTCAATCATCTATTGTAGGACATTTCAGTTGCTTCCATGTCCTGGCCACTGTGAATCATGTTGCTATGAACATTGATGTGCAAATATCATATGTTTTCATGTCTTTGGGGTAAATACCCAGTGAAGGGATTGCTGGATCATATGGTAGGTCAATTCTTAGTTTTTCTAGGAACCTCCATACTTTTTCCATAGTGGCTGTATCAATTTGCAGTCCCACCAACAGTATATGAGGGTTGTTTTTGCTCCACATCCTCTCTAACACTTGTTATTACTTGTCCTGTTGATAATAGCTATTCTAACATGCATGAGATGGTATCTCATTGTGGTTTTGATTTGCATTTCCCTAATAGCTAGTGATGTGGAGCATCCTTTCATAAATTTGTTGGCCATATGTATGTCCTCTAGGGAGAAACGTCTGTTCAGGTCCTCTGCCCATTTTTTGATTGGATCGTTTGTTTGTTTTTATTGTTATTGAGTTGCATGAGTTCTTTGTATATTTTGTATATCAGGCCCTTATTGGAAGTGTTGCTGTGAGTTTTTCATACATGATCTTTGTGTTGAGGTAATTTCCTTCTATTCTTAGTTCTTTGAGTATTTTTACCATGAAGAAATATTGAATTTTGTCAAATGCTTTTTCTATCAATTGAGATGATTGTGTGTGTTTATTTTTCTTCATTCTGTTAATGTCGTATATTACATTGATTGATATTTATATGTTGAACCATCCTTGCATTCCAGTAGTAAATCCCACTTGATCATGGTGCATAATCACTGTAATATGCTCTTGAATTAGGTTTTGTTAGTATTTTGCTGAGCATTTTTACATCAATATTGATCAGGATAATCGTTTGTAATTTTGATTTCTTGTAGTGTCTTTCTGGTTCTGGTATTAGATATCTGGTGCTGACCTCATAGAATCAGTGAGAATGTGTTTCCTTCTGTTCAACTTTTTGAACTAGTTTGAGAAAGATTGCTGTTAATCCTTCCTAAATGTTTGGTGGAATTCAATATTGAAGCCATGTGATCCTGCACTTCTCTTTGTTGGGAGTTTTTTTTTGTTTATTATTATTACAGATTTAATTTTCTTATGAGTTACAGATCTATTTAGATTTTCTATTTCTTCATGATTCAGTCTTGATATATTATGTGTCTATGATTTTGTTCATTTTATCCAGGTTATCCAGTTTGTTGGTGTACAGTTGTTCACACTACTCTCTTATAATTCTTTTGATTTCTATAAAATTAATAGTAGTGTTTAGTATGTTCCTCTTTCATTTTTAATTTTAGTCATTTGAATTTTCTCTCTTTTTTCCTTAGTTAATATAGCTAAAGATTTGTCAATTTTGTTGATCTTTATGTAAAACTAACTCTTGGTTTTATTTTTAATTTTTTTATATTCTCCATTTTATTTATCTCTAATCTTTATTTTTTCTTTCCTATTGCTAGCTTTGATTTAGTTTCTTTCCTTCTTTTTTTAAGCTCCTTAAGTTATAAAGTTAGGTTGTTGATATGAGATCTTTCATCTTTTTTTATGTGTTTACAGTTCTAAATTTTTCTCTTCGTATTACTTTTGATTCATCTCATAAGTTTAAATATGTTGTGCTTTCATTTTCATTTGTCTCAAGATACATTCTAATTTACCTGTGATTTCTTATTTTACTCATTAGTTGTTCAGAGTGTGTTATTTAATTTCCACATAATTGTGAAAATTCTAGTTTTCTTCTGGTGTCGATTCTTATTTTATTTTATTGAGATTAGAAAATATATTTGGTATGATTTAAATTTTATTAAATTTATTAAGACTTGTTTTATGGCTTAATATGTAGCTTATCTTGGAGAATGTTCCATGTTCTCTTGAAAAAAAAAAAGTATATTCTGCCGTTACTAGGTGGAGTGTTCTGATACATCTGTTAGGTCTATTTGCTCGGTAGTGTTGTTTAAGTCTTCTCTTTCTTTACTGGTTTTCTGCCTGGTTCTGGTTTTTCTATCCATTATTAAAAGGGGATATATTAGTCTCCTACTGTTATTGTAGAGCTGTTTATTTGTCTCTTCAGTTCTGTCAGTACATGCTTCATATACCTTGGAGTTTAATGTTTGTTGCATATTGTTTATATTTTTTTATATATTCTTGGTTAATTGACTCTCATATTTTTATATTTTTACATAATGTCCTTCTTTGTCTCTTGTAACAGTTTTTGACTTTAAGTCTGTTTTTTTCTAATATTAGTAAAGCCACCTCTGCTTTCTTTTGGTAACAAGTTGCATGAAATATGTTTTTCCATCTTTTCATTTTCAACTTAAATGTGTCCTTAGATCTAAAGCGAGTCTCCTATAGGCACCATATAGTTAGATCCTGTTTTTTTAATCCATTGTTTCAACTATGTCTTTTGATAATAACTTTGATCCATTTACAATTAAAGTAATTACTGCTCAAAAAAGATTTACTTTTGTCCTTTTTTATTTGTCTCCTGTATATGTTGTAGTTTTTGTCCTTCAATTCTTTCATTATTACCTTTTCTGTGTTTAGTTGATTTTTATAGTGACATATTTTTATTTCTTTCTCATTTTCTTTTGTGTATAGTCTGTAGATATTTTTCTCTTGTTTCTCATGGGATCGCACATAACCTCCTAGTTATAACAACCAACTTAACTTCAGTTGCATACAAAAACTCTACTTTTTTTACAGCTACACTCCACCTTCCTTTATATTATTAATATCACAAATTTTATCTTTATATATTATGTGCCCATTAACCTAGATTTATATTATTTTTTGCATTTGTCTTTTAAATCCTGTAAAAAATGAAGTTAAAAACCAAAATTATAATAATATTTTCATGTATTAACCTTTACCAGAGAACTTCATATTTTTGTATGGCTTCAAGTAACTGTCTAGCATCCTTTCAATTCAACTTAAAAAAATTCCTTTAGCATTTCTTGTAAGGCAGATCTAGTGATAATGAACGTCTTTAGCTTGTGTTTATCTGGGAATGTCTTAATTTCTTCTTCATTTTTAAATACTAGTTTTGCCAAATATAGACTTCTCAGCTGACATATTTTTTTTTTCTTTCAGTACTTTAAAGATATCATGCCACTGTCTTCTGGCATGCCAGGTTCCTGCTGAATAATTCTCTAATAATCTTATTGAGAATCTCTTGTACATACTGACCCACTTTTCTTTTGCTGCTTTCAAGATTCTCTTTGTCCTTATCTTTCAAAGTTTAAATGTAACGTATCTTTGTATGTGTCTCTTTAAGAAGTTTGTTGAGAGGCAAAACATGGTGTAAATGATAGAGGCTCTGTTTATCCCTCTGGCAACAAAATCAAAATTGTGACAGAAACAAAGAACAAACAGCAAGGAAAAATTGCCTGGGATCTAGATGAACAAGCTATAAAACTAGGAAGAAATCAAAGAAATCACCCTGCAACAGCAGAAAATAGGACGAGACAAGGACGCAAGTCTGCCCGGTCACGAGTGGCTGAGTGTGACCCAAGTTGCAGCAATGACAGCTGCAGACTCCTCTTAAAGGGGCTATGTCCACAAGCGAACTTTTACAGTGACGGAGCTGCTCGCTCTCAGCACCAGTGCTGGTTAGTTTGCGCAGGGACTTAGAGGGTGACACTGAGTTGTCGGAGTGAAGGCCAAGGCAAAACTCACTCTGTACAGAAGTGCCAGTGGTATCCATTTTTCCTCTGTTGAGCCCTCCTGCTTCCCAGTGTGTAGATTCAGTGCTGCCATAGCTGAGACTTCATCAAACTGGACAACAGAGGTCGCTCGACGTAGAGGATTCCCTGAAACTCCACCTCTCTCAACTCATGGCCCCACCCAAGCAGCATCCAGGTGTATCCTCAGCGCGTCAGGTGCTCCTTGCTGAACAGTGCCTAGACTCACACTGGTGGTAGCTGGCCTCGGTTTCTGGCATGACCTTTTGAGGCAACTATAAGCACAGCATCTGTGGATTGCTTGCTGAATCTTAACAGGTGGCCCCAGAGGGACACAGGCTGGGGCTCGATTTGTGTAGTAGTTGTCCAGACTGTGCCACTGGACAATTACTACACAAATCCATACTAATAAGACCGGGAGACTTAAGAGCTTTGCTTAATACATAGAAACAGACACAGAAATGCAGCCAAAATAGGAAGACAGAGAAGCATAAATCTTATGAGAGAACAGAACAGAGATCTAAAAATAATGGAGTCAAACAATCTAACAGATGCAGAGTTCAAAACACTGGTTATAAAGATGCTCAATGAACTAGGGAAAGTGTAGAAAAATTCAATGAGAACTTTAACAAAGAGATAAAAAAAACATAAAAATGGAGATAGAAATTATAAAAGGGAGCTAGTCAGAAATAAAGAACACATTTTCTGAGATGAAGAGTATATTAGAGGGAATACATAGAGTGGTTAAAGAAGAGGATCGAATCACAGATATAGAGGATAGGGAAGTCAAGGACATTCAATTAGAACGGCAAGAAAAATAAGCCAAGACTATAATAATAATTTAAGGAGCCGATGGGATACTATTAAATGTGAAAATATCCATGTCATGGGGTACCCAAAAGAAAACAAGATGATGATGACCTATTTGAAGAAATAATGATGGAAAACTGCCCTCACCTGGTGAAAGAAATAGACTTAAACCCCAGGAAGCTCAGAGAGTCCAAAAACCAGGAACTCAAAGAGGTCCACACCAAGACACATCATTATTAAAATGCCAAAGCTTAAATACAAAGAGAGAATCTTAAAAGCAGCAAGAGAAAAGCAGTTAGTTACCTACAAAGGAGCATTCATAAGCCTGGCAGCTGATTTCTCAAAAGAAACAATGCAGGACAGAAGGCCTGGCACAAAACATTCAAAGGGATGAGAACCCAAGATCTACAACCAAGAATACTTTATCCAGCAAAGCTATCATTTGGAATCGAAGGACAGATAAAGAGTTCTCTAGACAAGAATAAGAAAAAGGAATTTATCATCACTGTAATCCAGTATTACAGGAAATGTTGGAAGAACTTCTTTAAGAAGAAAAAACATGTATCAAAAACAGGAATAAAGAATGGTAATAACTACATTCCTATCAACAAGTACCTCAAATGGAAAAGAATTAAGTGCTCCAACCAAAAGATAGAGTGGCTGAATGGATAATAAAACAAGACTACATATGCTGCCTACAAGAGACTCATTTCAGATTAAAAGACACACACAGGCTAAAAGGAAAGGGGATGAAAAAAGATATTGCCTTGATGGACCTATTGGGTATTATGCTGAATGAAATGAGTCAGACAGAGGAAGACAAATATCACATGATTTTACATACATGTGGAATCTAAAGAACAAAATAAACAACAACAAAAGCAGAAGTACATGTGGACTCTAAAGAACAAATAAACAACAAAAGCAATAATAAACTCATAGATACAGAGAATATTTTGAGGGCTACTAGATGGGAGGTGGGTTGAGGGTGGGAAAAAAAGCCAAAGGAATTAAGAGGTACAAATGGATAGTTGCACAATAGACATGGAAATTTAGAATGTAGCATGTGGAAGATGGTTAATCATGTAATAAATATGTAAGGGAGAAAAGGGGTACTAGATTTAATGGGATGACCGCTTTGCAAGTTATGCGTATCTCTGATTACTAGGTTGTATATCTGAAATTGGTATATTATTGTGTGCCAACCATAATTGAAAAAAACTCATTTGAATTGTAAATATGTGCAACTAATTGTTTATTATATGTCAATAAAGCTGGGGAAATTTTTGAGGTAGATGCAAAATGTAGAGCTCAGTGAAAAAAGAAATACGTAGAAGCGTTTATAGCAAGCTACCCTTTGTGTACAACACTTATACATATGAATTTCCTTATGAATAAAGTGACCATCTCTGAAAGACTGTAAAGGAAAGGAGTTAAGAGTGAAGATCTCTGTAAGGGGAACTGGGAACTGGAAAACAGGGTGGGAAAATGGCTTACTTTTTAATTCTACTCTCTTTGGTATGTTTTTAAGATTCAGTGTTCTTATTAACCTATTTTTTTAATCAATAAAATAACACAAAATTTTTTTTAAATGAAGTTTGTTAAGATCCATAGATTTGTTAATTCATGTCTATCCTCAAATCTGGGAACTTTTTCACCATTATTTTTTCAAATAATCACTCAGCTCCTATCTATACTTTTTCATTTGAGATTTCCACTACGCATATGTTGATCTGTTTCATGAAATTTTGTGAATCCTTTAGGCTCTATTCACTTTTCCCTATTATTTTTCTTTTTTGATATTCAGATTTTCTCATTTCAGATTACTTGTATTTCATTTTCTGATTCTTTCTTCTGTCCGTTCAAGTCTAGTGATTTTTTAAGATTCATTATTGTATTTTTCAGCTCCAGAATTTCTGTTTGGTTCTTTTTTATCATTTACATCTCTTTGTTGATATTTTAATTTTGTTCATATATTGTTTTCCTGATATGCTTAAGTTCTTTTTTGTCTTTTCTGTTAGCTCTTCAGTATATTTAAGACAATTGTTTTAAAATCTTTAGAAAGTCTGGTACTTCTGTTTCTTCAGGAATAATATCTGAAGATTTATTTTGGTCCTTTTATTGGTCATGTTTTTCTGTTTCTTTAAATGCCTTGTGATCTTTTGTTGAAAATTGAGCATTTGAAATAACAACCACCCCTTTCAGATGGTGAGAGAAAGAGGGAAATACCTTTACTAGTTAGCAGGGCTTGTTCTGAGCCTTGGGATTAGCTCAGAGTTAAAAGCCAAGGTTTTCTCAGGTTTTTTTCTGAGCATACATTATCCATAGACCTGTCAGGGGGAGGGTAAATATGTGTCCTTTATTATTTTTTTCCTTCATATACATGACTACTCTTATATGTCTTAATTTCCCAAATATCTCACCCCTAATTTCTTCTCGAGGCCTTAGATGCTCTATTATATTCTTCTATCAGTAATATCTTGTCTCAGGCATATGAAGATCTGCAGTCCCCCTGTAGCTTTCACATGCCACAGTGTCTCCCAATGCCTTCTATGGCCTTTTTCAACATGAAATCCAAGTTATGCAATCTTTTCTCATTGATCTCTAAATCAGGCAAAACAGAAACCAGTCCTTTGGGCATCCTACAGACAGGTTATAGCACAGAAAATAATTCTTACTCTGCTCCTTCCATTCCAAGGCAGGGAATCAGAACTTGGCTACTTCTTCCTGATTATACTGGTTAAGGGGGTAAGTTAAGGACAAGTAAAAACACCTTGAAATTTTCTGCTGTTTTGAGTGTGACTTTGCTGGATTAAATATTCCTTTGGTTGCTGCAGACTTCAACTGCTTTCCAGAGCTTCTACAAAGTTATTTTAGCCAGTCTCTAGTTTAAAAAAAAAAGTTTCTGTGGAGGAATGAGAGCCTAGAGTTTCCTAGTCCAACATTTTACTGACATTACTACCTTATATTAATTTTAATAAACTATTTAGGATAGTTTTAGATTTGCCAAAAAAATTGCAAAGAGAGTTCGCATATATCAGTTTTTTGTTCTCTAACATTCATAGAAGTTTGTTGGGATCTGGGTACTAAAGGAAGTGATATGGAAAGATTGGAAGAATGGCTAAGAAAGGGAAGCAAGCACAAAATGCTACAGCAATAAACAAATCCAAATTCTCAGTAGCTTTAAGTAATAAAAGTTTTGTTCCTGTTCAAGCTTCAAGTCCAGCCAAGTCAGCAAGATGGCTCTGTTTATCACTAATGAACACTTATGGTCCCAGACTGACAAGGCAACCATCATTTTAAATGTTGCTGGTCATTATGCCAGTGGGAAAAGAAATAAAACTCTTCAACATAAAGCTTCTGTTGCCCATTTCACTGACTAAGAGGCCTCATCGCCATGCCTAACTTCAGTGAGAGAGGGAAGTTTGAGTCTACCATGTGCCTGAAGTCAAAGAACCGGAAATATTACAGTTGAAGCTATTGGTAATGTCAAGGTCTAAGGCATGTCCCTGGGGGCAAACCTAAAAGTTAGGATGAAGGACAAGGCAATAGAAAGAAAGATAGTCAAGGAAATGAGTTTAGACTGTAGGACATATTATCTATATGCATATTAAAATTGTTAAGAATTAAGACAAAGGTAATGTTGAATAGAGTGACAGAAAATCAGATGCTAAAATTAATTAGAAATAATGTGGAATAACCCTAAGGGTCAATAGACGCTGTAATCATGAGGGCTAAAAGAAGATAATATGATTTTCAAAGCTGGGACATTTTAGGTAGGGGAAGGAAAGGAATAAAAATGGTCTGAAAGAAAAAATGAATAGCAAGAAAGACACTCACCACCTCCAGGCCCAGAGGTTAAAGGGCTGTAGGAAGAAAAAAAAAAAAATCTACCATGTAAGAGGACTGTAGGAGAAACGGGGCATTAAAAGGAAATTTAGATGTCCTCAGAGCATGAAAGTGAAAATATGTTCAGAGATGAGGTTTAAGGTGTAATTTTGCTGATGAGTTTCAGAAGACACAATGTCAAAATTTTATCTGTTGGAGAGGGATGGAAGATGGGGACATAAAAGGATGTGCTGAGCTATGGGCGAATTTCAATCACAAGAGATGAGGAGTGACCTAGGAATCTGGAACCACAGATGGAAATGGACATAAACATAGATAAAGGTCATAATGAGATTAGTCTGGTGAATGGCAATGACGAGGCTGTGAAGTTAAGGAATATAGAGGGATAGATGGCATGGCTCCTTCTTCCTCTCTGCAGATGGAGGCAGGGGTAAACACTCTCTTAACACCTGTGAATGGAAGTTACGACGTCTGGGAGACAAGGTCCTACTTTGAACAAGTATGGGAAACTCTCTTCTCTGCCCACAGATTGGTCAGCTACACCTGGCCTAAACTGAAGACAGGCTGAAGAATTACAAAGGAGAAGGGATCGAACGTAAATACTATTGCTTCTGACATAAAAAAGCTCAAAAGATACACTCAACAAAAGATATGCAACAACTTTTATATATAGTCCCATAAAACTGCTGCTAAAATTTTGATATTTGTACGAAGTATTAGAAGTTCTCTGATACATTCTCCCCAGTGAAGTAGAAAGCAAGTGCATCACTTGGAGGAAGAGAGAAGGTATACAACTGTTGATATTGAGTGTCTATTCATGATCATTATATATCACTCCATTTATTTCATTCTTTTTTTCCCAAGGTTTAAAATTTTTCTGTATAAAAGTTCTACAGATCTCGTTACATTTATTTTGAGGTAATTTTTTTTTACTATTGCAAGTGTATCTTTTCTTTTAAATTTTTTAATTTATTTTTTTAATTGAAGAAATGATTGTAATTTTTTTGGTAAGTGTACCTTTTTAAAATTACTTTTCCTATTTATTGTTGGTTTCTAAAAATGCATCTGATTTTTTGTATATCGAGCTATATTCTAGCCACCTTGCTAAACCCTCATTAATTGTAATAATTTTTCTCTGAGTTCTTTTGAGTTTTCTATGTATATAATCATATCATCAGAAAATGAATTTTGCTTCTTCTGTTCCCATCCTTATATCTTATTTTCCTTTTTCTTTTTTTTATACCAAATTTTTCTGGCTAGACCTTCAAATAATGTAGAACAGGCAGTGATCCACTGGGTTTTTAACTTTAACAATTACAGTTTTTATTTCTATAAGTCCTGTCTGTTTCATTTTATCATCTGGTCATTTTACATTCTTATTCTTTTCTTATTTTTATTTTCATCTTTTACCAAGTTCAATCCTTCATTATATAGCCATTTTATACTCTGTATCAGAAAACTAAAAAATATCTGATATCCTTAGGAATCTAAATCTAGCATTTAGATGGCATTTGCTGGGCAACCTTAACTTCCACGTTTACTTATAATTCATCTTCTGGTTTGAAAACTCTGTTTTATTAATTTATTTATGTTTAAATTAAACTTTATATTTTGAGATAATTATAGATTTATATACAAATGCAAGAAATAATATAGAGATATCCCATATACTCTTTACTCAGTTTCCACTAATGGTAACATCTTGTAACACTACAGTACAATTTCACAACCAGGATTCTGAGTTGATACAGTCAGATACAGAACATCTCCATCACGACAAGAATCTCTTATGTTGCCCTTTTATAGTCACACTCACTTCCTTTTTATCCCATCTCCTCTTAACCCCTAGTACTAATCTGTTCTCCATTTTTATGATTTTATCATTTTTAAAATGTTATAAAAAAGGATTCATACATTATGTCATTTAAGAGGACTAACTTTTTTCATTCAGTATAATTCTCTGGAGATTCATCCAGATCATTTTGTGTATCAGTGGGCTATTTATTTTTAATGCTGCATAGTATTCTATGTTATACATGTACTGCAGTTTGTTTAACGATTCACCTGTTGAAGGACATGTTGATTCTTTCTAGTTTTGAGCTATTACAAATAAAGCTGCATAAATATTCATACATAGGATTTTGTGTGAACATAAGTTTTCATTTTTCTTGGATAAATGCCTAGGAGTATAGCTACTAGGTCACATGGTAATTGCATGTTTGGTTTTTTGTTTCTTGGTTTTTTATTTTAATTTTTTTTTTTTTAAGAAACAATCAAACTGTTTTCCAGAGTGGCTGTACCATTTTATAGTACCACCAGCAACTTATGAGTGATCCAGTGTCTTTTCGTTGTCACCAGCATTTGGGGTTGCCACTATTTTTATTTTAGCCATTCTAAATGGTATAGTGATATTTCATTTTGGTTTTAATTTGCATTTCCCTACTGGCTAATGATGCTGAACATCTTTTCATTTGCCATCTGTGTGTCTTCTTCAGTGAGCTGTCTTATCATGTTTTTCAACCATTTTCTAATTGAATTGTTTGTTTTTGACTGCTTAGTTTTGAGTTATTTATATATTCTAGATTCTAATTCTTTGTCAGATATGTGGTTTGCAAATATTTTCTCCCAGTCTTTTGCCTGACTTTTCATCTTCATAATAGGGTTTTTGGCAGAGCAAAGTTTTTAATTTTGATGAAGTTCGATTTATTTTGTTTCTCCTTATGGATTGTGCTTTTGGTGCCAAGTCTCAGAACTCTGTCTAGCCTTAGATCCAGGCTTTCTTGCAAGCCTAGTAATGGATCAAAAATAATTTGGAAGGGGAGAATTTATCCAAAATCTAGCTATATTTTAACAGAAGATTCTTTGAATATCCTTTTAAAATATCTATCACCATAATCTATATTTATTTTAATTTCTAAAATAAATAAGCTATATCACTAGTTAGCATCCAAACTAACAGCGTTGCTTTTGCTAATCTGCGCATTGAATTTTGCCGAGCAGGTCCTGAGGAAGGGAAAGACTTTCATATCCAGTAGGGAAGTGGGGGGCACATTGGGACTCTCTTTTGTTTGTTTGCTTTTAAATTAGAAGCCTCTTTTGCACTTTATGTGATTCTGATTACATGGATGTCTACCTTACAATCTTTTAATTAAATTGATTCTCATAAAATACAAAAGTGACTTTTAAAGATTTCTACAAAAAAAAAATCCATCTGATCAAAAGATAATACTAATACTGCAAGCACAAATGAACAGCAAGATAGTGGCAGAATTGGCACCTCCACTACTAGCATGAGCTTTTATACAGCCCCACTGTGAGTAAATGTGATAATCCAATCTCAATGAACAAAGGCTTGACCAACATCTTCAAAATTACCAAGACAGTTTACTGAAATGGTGATTACATTTACTATTAATAAAAATAAGCCCCATGCTAAGTGTATATTGTTCTTTAAGATATTAGCCAGTCACAGTTGTCCACACAGATTTGAGTTAGGGAGGCATTCAGCTGCAAAGAGCAGAAAACCCAACCACAGTGATTTAAGATTATATTCCTCTTGTAACAAGAAGTCTAAAGGTAGGCAGTCATGGACAACTGTCAACTGCTTAAGGGAGTTATCAAGAATGCAATTTCCTTCTGTCTTCTACCTCTCCCTCCCTCACCAAGTAGCTTTGTCTTCAAGATTGCAATACTGCTGGTACAATAGAGATTATGTCTCTTTAAGAAGACATATCAGCTACATTCAGACAAGAAAAGCAAAGGGGAAGTATACAATAGTGAGGAAGATAACAATTCCAAGTTTCAAGCAGCTTCCTTTTCCAGCAAATTTTCTTAATTATTTCCCATTTTTATCTTCTTCTCATAGGAATTAAAGACCAGAATCTCTGAGGATGTATGCTCCACGCTGCACATGAGGAACTCTGGATTGACTTTAAGAATCATTTTTTAAAAAAACCAGCCATGCCCTGCTATGGAAATCACTAGCCACTGGCTGTCATCATGTCAATTTGTCATTGTTAATGAGATAACACTAGTTTTATAATTCTTAATTTACCATAAAACTGTATGTCAGCTCTTCTATTAGGAAAAATATATCAGCAATGGGGAAATGTTAACGTTACTTTAACAATGACCTTCAGTAATATTATATGTTGTTGACCTCTGAGCTTCTTTGAGAATGTGATATATGCTCCTTTACTACAGGGCTGTCACCTTTCTATCTCAAAATAGTATTTTCCTTGTACTGGTGACTTCACAATAATGCTAAAGAGTCTACCCTACTGGAGCTACACTAAGGATTCCAAGGTGATTAATTTGTGGGTATTTCTCCTCCTAGAGAAGAAAGAAAAATACAAATGCCATTTCTGACAGGATACCCTGAATTGCATGTGTTGTGTGTGTGCAAATATGAATGTAAAATATAAATAACTATATGCACATATGCATATGCATATATGTAGTGGATATGAATTACAGTCCACATTTTCAAATGTATAAGAGATAGAACTTTTTTAATTTCTTGAACAATTTAGCTTCCATTGGGCTACTAAGCTACTAACACATGTTAGCCTCAGTCTTTATGAGCTTCTGCCTCCACTTCAATGGCCAGAGTTGTGCTGGTTTCAGAATCTTATATAGTGGCAAGACATGGTCAGCTATAACAAATCCCTTCCTTTGCCATCTCTCTGTACAAGTTGCCATAGAGAACATCCACCACCCCAGTACAATAACTCCTTCAGATCCAGATGCTGTCTCCCTTTCCTGAGCCATTGCTGGGACACTGAAATCTTCTCAAGGTTGCCCACCTACCTAGATGACCTTCCATCCTCCTTCTCTAGGATTGTGCCACCTCCTTGTACAATTCTCTTGTCTCTATCTTTACTTCTTTCCTAAGCCCAGGTAAATCTTTTCCTTGACCAGAGCTAGGAAAATTCTGTGTTCTCCATGGTTTCTGGCAAGACTTTTTGTCTGTACCTCAAATCTTGAAGAGTCTGGTAAAGGGTTTGTTAATTTTGTTTATTCTTTGAAAGAACAAGCTCTTGGTTTCATTAATCTTTTGTATTGTTTTTCTAGACTCTATTTTGTTTATTTCTGCTCTGATCTTTAATATTTCCTTCCTTCTACTCACTTTGGGCTTTGTTTGCTGTTTTTTCTAGTTCTTTTAAGGTTAGATTGTTTATTTGAGCTTTTTCTTGTTTCTTGAGATAGGCTTGTGTTGCTATGAATTTCCTTCTTAGGATTGCTTTCACTGTGTTTTCATTTTCATTTTAAGTTGTGTTTTCATTTTCCTTTGTCTCTAGGTATCTTTTGATTTCTTCCTTGATCTCATTGTTAACCCATTAATTGTTTAGTAGCATGTTAGTTAGTCTCCATGTGTTTGTGTATTTTCCAGTTTTTTTCCTTGTAGTTGACTTCTCGTTTCATGCCATTGTGATCGGAGAAGACAGTTGATATAATTTTAGTCTTCTTAAATTTATTGAGACTTGTTTTGTGTCCTAACATGTGGTCTATCCTGGAAAATGTTCTATGTGCACTTGAGAATAATGTATATTTTGCTGCTTTGGGATAAAATGCTCTAAAAATATCTATAAATCCATCTGGTCTAGTGTGTCTTTTAGGCCCGTTGTTTCCTTGTTGATATTTTTGTCCAGAAGATCTGTCCATTGGTGTCGGGGGGAGTTAAAGTCTCCTACTGTGAGTGTATTACTGTTGATCTTTCCTTTTATGTCAGTCAATAATTTCTTTATGTACGTAGGTGCTCGATGTTGGGTGCATATATGTTTACTAAAATTATGTCCTCTTGATTTATTGAGCCTTTTATCATTATGCGATCCTCTTCTTTGTCTCTTATTATAGACTTTATTTTCAAGTCTATTTTGTCTGATGTAAGTATCACTACCCCAATATTTATTTGATTTCCATTTGTGTGAATTATCTTTTTCTATCCCTTTACTTTCAGTCTGTGAGTGTCATGTGATCTGAAGTGGATCTCTTGTAGACAGCATATGCATGAGTCTTGCTTACTCATTCATTTGGCTACCCTATTTCTTTTGATTGGGACATTTAATTCATTTACATTTAAAGTGATTATTGATAGGTATATAGTTATGCCACTTTATTATTCATATTTGTTTTTTCTTTTTTCTTTATTACCACTTCTATTTTTACAGAAGTCCCTTTAACATTTCTTGTAACACTGACTTGTTGGTGATGAATTTCTTAAGCTTTTCTCTGTCTGGGAAGCTCTTTATCTCACCTTCCATTTCAATTGAGAGCCTTGCTGGGTAGTTTTTCATAACTTTGAATATTTCTTGCCAGTCCCCACTGGACTGCAAAGTTACTATTGAAAAATCAGCAGACATTCTTATTCTTATTAGGAATCTGCGCATTCTTGTAAGTAACTAGCTGCCTTTCTCTTGCTGTTTTTAAGATTCTCTTTTTCTCTTTGACCTTTAGCGTTTAATTATGATGTGTCTTGGTGTGGATCTGTTTGAATTCTTCTTGTTGGGACTTTTTGTGATTCCTGAACTTGAATGTGCGATTCCTTTGCCAGGTTAGGGAAGTTTTCTGTCATTATCTCTTCAAATAGATTCTCAATGCCTTGCTCTCTCTCTTCTCCTTCAGATACTCCTATGATGTGGTTGTTGTTACACTTCATGTTGTCCCAGAGGTCTCTTAAACTGTCATCATTAAAAAAATTTTTTTTTTTAATTTTTGTTTTTCTGATTGTTTTCTGCTACATTGTCTTCTAGTTCGCTGATTTGGTCTTCTGTTTTGTCCAATCTACTGTTGAATCCTTCCAGTGAATTCTTCATTTCAGTTATTGTATTCTTCATTTCTGTCTGGTTCTTTTTTATGGTTTCTATGTCCTTTTTTATGCTTACTATCTCTTGATGTTTTCATTGTGCTCATCCATTCTCCCCCTAAGTTCATTGAGCATTTTTATAACTGTTATTTTGAACTCTGTCTCTGGTAGGTTGCTTGCCTCTATTTCATTAGCTTATTTTCTGGAGTATTCTCCTGTTGTTTCATTTGTGGCATGTATCTCTGTTTTCTCATTGTATTAGCCTCTCTTGTTCATTCCTATGTGCTAAATATATGTTTCATCTCTCAGCCTTGACCAGATGGCCTTATGCAGAAGGTATCCTGTGTGGCCCCACGGTGCACTGTCTCTGATCCTCTATGCCACGGGCTCTGTACATGATCTTTGTGTGGATTGTGTGTGATCTGTTGTAGCCAAGCCTTTACTGGTGTTAGTATGTCAGTGGATGGGATTAATGCTTGGGCTAACTAACTGTGGGAATTAGCTGCACCCATAGGGTAAGTCTTGCTGTGTGGGAGATGATCCCACTAAGTGGGATTCACTCTGGTAGGTTGTGTACTTGTTGAGACTATCCTTTGTGTGTACCACTTATGGGACTAGTCAGGAGTTGCTCTGTTGTGATTTAGCACCAACCTCCAGGTGTGTTGGTTTTGTGACCCCTTGGGATGTGCTCCCTAGTAGGCCAACATCAGCCATTGCCTTTGATTGCTCAGGGCTACCGGGTGGGAGCTATAAAGCGATCCACAGATGATTGCTGCCTATGCTGGATCTATAGGTAAGTGAAAAAGACAATGTTGTAGGCTGTGGTCTGGTTATCCCCTATATCTGGCCTAGGGCTATTTAGCAGAAGGACTAGTGCTCCTCAAGGCCTGATACTGCCTGTCAGTTGCTCATAAGTCTCTGAAACTGGAAGAACCTCTGGGTGATATGTATTTTGGGTGGTGGGAGTCTCCTGGATCTGTTGAGAAAATTTCCCCCTGCTACCTCAGTGTCAGTTTACATGCCAGCATTATCTCTGTGGTTCCTTGTACAAATTTCCAATTGTAGCAAGGCCAGCTGCTGCCCACCTCAGGCCTGCAAACACCTGAGTTCTGTTAAAGAATTACTGAAGCTCAGGGGCATGATTCTGTGGCCTGCCACCAAAAACTCTTCCCGGATGAATGGGTTTTGCATGGGCTGCATGAACTGAGTGCGGTTGTTTGCTGTTGAATTTGTGTCCCAAGGAAGGCACAGGATAGGACTGGGTTGCCTGGGAGCAGGCTTGCCACTGATAATTTGCGGATTGGGTGGGGCAGCGTCTCAGTGAGGCATGGAGTCGTCAGGCTTATACAGATGCTGGCTCTGGGACTGTAGGTGCCCTCCAAAGTCACATATCACTGCACGACCTACTGCTATCTGTGATAGGCTCACAAAACCCCTGAGATCTGCCCAAGTGATACTGCGTCTCATGCTAGCAGTAGTGATCTTCCTATCATTGTATTCCCTGAACTTTGCTCACTTTGCTGGCTGAGTGACTGCACAGAATGTGCTACCCCAGGGCAGGGGCAGACAGGCAGCAGTGGTCTGCCCACAACTGTTTTCCCAAAAACGTGCTCACTACACTAGCCAAGGTCTGTTGCCTGCGCAGAATGAGCAACCCCAGAGAAAGGCAGAGTGGGAAAGGCTGCCTGTCAATGGGCTACAGGCACTCTGTGGCTTAGGTGAAGCAGGATCTCAGGGAGACAAGGGCCATTAGGCCAATACAGCTTCAGTTTTGCTGCAATTTTCATGCCCACACGTTATCACTGTAGTCACAGATCACAGTGAGACCAGCTGCCATCTGAGGCAGTCCCACAGACCCTCGTGATCCCCCCATGAGATATTGCAGTTCTTGCAGGCAGCAGAGGTCTGCTTGCAACTGATTTCCCTGAAATGCCTGCACTATGTTAGCTGAAGTTTTTGCCTGTGTACATTGTAAGACCCAGGAGAGGGGCAGGGCAGGGCAGGGCAGTGGTGGTGGTCTGTCAACAGGCCACCTGAGGCAATTGGTGGGTTGAGTGGAGCAGAGTCTCAGGGGGATAATGGCCATCAGATCAATACAGCCTCAGTCTTGCTACAACTTCGGTTACCCTTCGTGCAATCCCACAAAAGTCCCAGATCACAGCAAGACTAGTTGTTGTCTGGAACTAGCCCACAGACCCCCGAGATCCACTCAAATTCATGTTGGCAGCAGCAATCTGCCCAAAACTGTCTCTGAAGTGCGTACTCACAGTGCTGGCTGCCTGCTGTGAATGCCTGGCCCTGAAAAGGTACAGGGTGTGGTAGCGGCCCAGCAGCAAAAGCCCTGGGCAATCTGCAGACTGGGTGGAGTGAGCCAATCTCTTCAGGTCAGCACTTCCATATTGGGAGGGATCTGCATGGGCAGGCTGGTATGGTCTGTAGATTGCCTCATAGAGGGGCCTGATTAAGATACAATGGCAGCTGCCCGTCCAGCCCTCATTCTGGCACCAGGAAATGCAGTCTTTTCCTGTTTGATTTTGCGCAAGCCTCTGACCCATCACCTATACGTGTCTGCCTGGGTGAGTGTCTGCCAGTGAGAGCCTGTGTGTTGGCCCTTTAGGTGTGTCTAGGTATTCAGCCTCATTCCATCTCATCTCAGCCAGAATCCCCTCTGATTTTTACAGTCAGAGTTTTGAGGAACTCCCCTTCCCTGGGCTGGAATCCTGGGCTGGGGAGCCTCCAAATGAGGTTAGAACCCCTCTCTCCTTCAGGGGAGCCTCTGCAGCCTCGCTCTCCCTCCCAGTGATCCTCCACCACCCGCAGGTGTGGATCCAGCCCCATTGGCGACTTTGCCCCTCCTACTGGCTTCAATGTGACTCTTTCTTTATATTATTAGACGGTATGTATTATAATCAGCTGGACTTCAGGTAATTCTCCATGTTGATTACTTTATAATTTGGTTGTAATTTCAATGAGGACCTGAGAGGAGGTGAATCCTGCTTTTACCTAGTCCTCCATCTTTCTCCAATCTTCCATTTTCTGAAAAGTATTTTGTGATTATTATCTGCATTTTACAGATAAAAGGGAAAAATATAACACTAAGATTAAGTAATTTCTCCAAATTCACACAATTAGTCAGTGGGAACTAGAGATGGTGTGAAAAGACTGCTCAAATTATAATCTCCAAAAAAAGGTTAAAGATAAAGAAAATACATGTATATTATATGTAGCTGTATTTTGCATAATTGAATATTTTGTGTAAAGCTCTATACTCCTAAGATGAATTGCTTAATATAGTGGCTGTAAATTTAATTTAATCAGAATCTCTAGAATAAATCTCAGGAATTATTATTTTAAAAGTTTCCTAAGTGATTCTAATCACCAGCCAGGGTTGTGAACCACTGGAGTTTCTTTTGTTGTTGTTTCATGAGCAAAGGAAGGTTATAATGAGTGGCAGAGGGAAAGACAGATGACCTTATCAGAGCAAAGAGAAGGTGGAGATTGAAGAGGTTAGGCATTCAGACCTAAGGGGCAGGGGAGGGGACTAAATTAAATAAAACATGTTTTGAATAACTGTAGGGAGTTATAAAGCATCACTATTATAGAACATAGGGAAAGATCAGTAACCTTACTTTCTATTAATAATTTCAGATTTGGTTGAACTTACAGTAGGGTTACTCAAAAATTTTAACACTTTAAAATTTTCCAGCCCTTTGGACTCTCTTTTCTCCCTCAAAGTGTAAAAGTTGCAGAGTAGATTCTAGTTTTTGAGATGGCTAGAATAATAATAAAAGTGGTTCTTATACTTTCCTAACCAAAATACAAAATGAACCTTAATCACCATCAGCACTAGGTATCGCTGAATTGGTCTCCCAAGCAGGTGTACAGAATTATACTCTCGTCAACATTGTATAAGAGATCACACTTACCCATGTTATTACTACACTTAGTGTTATTGGACTTCTTAATTTTTGCCAGTTTAATAAAGTGAGCACAAGGAGACATGACAACAAGGAAATATATACAAGAATAAAAGATAAACTTCTCATTGGTAAGAGGATGGATAAAGAAACTATGAATGAAATAATTGATACAGTACCATACAGAAGTTGACATATATTAATTGGGCTTACCAGTTTCAATAAATCAAAATATCAGACCTAACATTGAACCGTAAAGCAAATAGCAAAGGAAATTACAGCATGATGCTATTTTTGAAAAGTTTAAACAAAACACAAAACTATATATTTCTGAAGGAATGCATATGTAATAAAAATACAAAATCATACATGGGAAAATACACACCAGCTTCCAGTGTATTATATTTTTCAGGGGGGAAATATAAGACTGGATTTTACCTATTTTTGGAAAATCTTATTCCCTATCACCATTACAAAAGGCATGCATATGAAGCAGACATGTAAACGTCAATATATGTAAATCTAGATGACTAGCATATATATATATATAAAACATTATACATCAATATAAATAACATTATTTTCCTTATTTTTCTATGTGTTTGAAATAATTCAGATTTTTAAATTATTAATAAAGTGATGAATTTATTTTGACAGAAAGAATAAGCAGACATATTGTTAATGAGAATAGCCTTAGAAAACTATAGAGATGTGAATAAACAGGATAAATTTGTTCTACAATTTAGCCCTCATTGCACAACTAGATTAATTTTTAAAAATAATGTTTCAAACATGCAACTGTTAAAATAAATAAATTAGATAGAAATATATCAATATGAATTAATCTGACAACCATAGTTCTTAATTTAAAGAAGGAAAAATAATGGTAAAATACGGAATGAGATTTATACATCATGATACCATTTACTTATATTAAAAGTACAGGGAAAGGCAAATTTCACTTCCAGTCATGTTGGAATAACTGATACTAGACTTTCTTCTCACGTAGTGACTAAAAATATTGGATAAAAGACAGCATAGAGGTATGATCCCTGAGAGAAGAGAAACATAAGACATAAGACTTACAAACACAAGAAGTTTTTGCCTGGACATTCTCTTCAGTCCAAGAGAAGGGAAGAAGGAACCCAAACAAAGCATAGTAGCTCTCTGAATTGAGGAGATAGAAATCAGAGTTCAGAGATTTCAAGGCAACTGGAATTGGCAGAGTACCAGAAAAGAGACAGCTATACAGAGAACTCTCCATAGGGGTCCCCACAAGTTTGCAGAGTGTGAAATCCCACAGGAAAGAGAAATAATTTTCAGGAAACTATAAGCTCAACAATTTCTGGAGCTCAGAGCAGGAAAGGAAACACTGGAATTCAAATAATCCAGAGTAGAGGGCTCTCAAATACCTGAGGCATTCAGTAGAAATCCCAAAAGGAGTAGTGGGAGGGTTTATCTAGCCCTAAAACTTGCCCTAAACCTTAGCCTAATAAAACTTAAAAACAGTCCTTGAAAGACTCAATCTGAGTTTTAAGTAGTATAACTGCCTGACAGAACAATGCCTAATACTATTTAAAAGAAGACAGCAAAATCCACACACTAAACTACCTAATAACACAATAGTCAGTATACAATAAACAAATTACTAGACTTGTGAAGAAGTAGTAAATGAGACCAATTCCCAGAGGGAAAAATCAATCAATAGAAGCAGAACCAGAAATGACATAAATTGTGAAATTAGCAAAGATTTTTAAAACAGCTATTACAAATATGTTCAAGGTTTAAAATAAAACATGAATATGATGTGTAGAAAAGTTGGAAAATACAAAAAGAGATCCAAATGGAACTCTTAAGCTGAAAAGTACATCTGGGGTGGAAAAAATATCACTAGATGGTCTTGACACCAGATTAGACACTGCAGAAGACAAGATCAGTAAACCTGAAGAAATAGCAATAGAACCTATCAAAAATTAAATCACACAGAGAAAAAAAAAAGACTGAATGAAAGAGTGTGGGATAATAGCAAGTCTAATATATGTTAATTATATCCAAGAAGGAGGGAAAGAAAAAAAAATTATTTCAACATAAAAAATATGAGCATTTTCCAAATTTGATGAATAATTATAAATCACAGTTCCAAGAAACTCAATGAACCCAAAGCAAGAATAACTCAAACATATACCTGATGGTTTGTGGTGTTAGTACCTACCACTGCTGCCTGATCTGATTTATTAGCTGAATGTGCAGCTGGCATGCAGTGTGATCCCCAACCTCACCAACTGGGCAGAGATGGAGCTCAGAGACCTGACCAGGTCCATGGTCTAGGGGAATAATATTGCAGGCTGATAATACAATTCACAATAAGAAGATCAGAAATCCAAAAACTAAGACCAACTCAAGTTGAGGAAAAGAGGGTGCAAAAATAGCATAATGAGCAGAGGAGGATTAAGTCAATGGGAGGCACAGCTGAATTTCCTGAATCAAGTGGACTTGTCAATTTTCAAATGGGCTAGGCACTTGAGTGGCAGTTTTTGATCATAAGTATCTTAAGGGTCTCCCTGACTTCCAACAGGAACAAGGCTGAACAGTGTTCTTTGTGACACAGTGCTCAAAGTTCTTTTTGAATTCCCTTGTCTCAAACAAGTCAACAATGTCCTCCTCTCTTTAGCCACTGAAATAGTAAATTTCTTGCTCTAGGGTTCATGATTTACTCAGCAAATTTCTGAGAACTGAGACACAAATCAACAAATCACTTCTAAGTAGAAAAGCCTCCCTAAGGTTGTTTCACGCTTGGGAATTCTTCGAGAGAAAGGAAAGATCCTTGTATTTAGAACAGATTAAGACATTTTATATTTAAGAAAGAGGATTAGAGCTCATACAAAAGGTAGACTAGTAGCTAATCTTTACACAGCCACAAGGAAAATGTCAGGGAAGTTAAACTTCACCCAGCATCTAGACTAGAAATTAAAAATTAGAAGCTTGCTTTTTTGTATAATATTTTGCTGATTTCAAAAGAATCGATTTCTCTATAGAACATATGAAATAAACAAAAACAAAATAAAACTTGAAAGATCTGTTTCAAGGAAAACAATATGTAATAAAATTAAGATTACAGTTTATATAGACTTTTTGCAAACTAATTTTCCTTGGTCATGAAAATTTCCCTCATTCACTCAATAAATATACATTTATTTTCCCCACAAAATTAGAATCATGCACTCTATATTTTTTAACCCCTATTTTTTCATTTAACAATATGTTATAAATATTTTTCTGTGTGATTTATTCATTCATCTATTTATTCAAAAAATCAATAAATATTGTAAGATAATTTTGCCTCATTCTTTATTGTGGTTATGTCCATTTTTTTTTCTTATTATGCTGGCTAATTATAATGGAGAACAACTTTGTCTTGTTCGTAGCCTTAATGAGAATGCCTCAAGTTTTCCCTGATAAATATGCTGTTGACTTCTAGTTTGAAATAGACAATCTTTATCATTATAATTGTCTTTCTATTTTCAGTTGTTAGGAGGTTTATTTATTTATCTATTTAAATCATAAATGGGTATTGAATTCCATTAAATTCCTCTTTGGCACCAATTGGGAAGTGGAATGAGGGTGGAGACTGGAATATCAGTTGAGGAACTCTCATTTGTCCATGTCAAAGGAATGAGGTGAAGGCAACAGATGTGAAAAAGGAAAGAGGAGGTCTGCTATCTGTACTGCAATGGGAGATAAGAGAGAAGGAGAAGGTAGAGATATCTGTGAGACTTTAAGCCTGGCATCCTGGAAGACCAAACACCAGGAGAGCACTGAAAGAATAGTAAGTTAGAGAGGAAAGACAATGTGTTACGTTTCAAAGTTGGATTTGAAGTGCCTGAGACATTCATGTAGAGGTGTCCAGGTAGCAGATGAAACTATTCAAGAACAAGAAAGAAGAAAAGCTAGATTCACAAAATTACCTGCATAGAAGTACATCAAGGTCGCAAGAGGACATGAGATGGTCAAGGAGAAAGCACATAAGGTGAAAACACTGAACTTGAGGAAGGAGGAGCTTTTAAGAAACTCTTGGTAACTCCTTGGTGGCCAATGCATTTACTTACTGAGAGCTTAAATACTGCTTAACAGACACAGAGAATAAAAGAAAATGGTTTGATTGGGGTTTGGGCTGGGCTAGGCTTCTAAAATAGAAAACAATTTTTTAAAAAATAAAACAGAATAATAATAATCCACATAAAATAGGAAGAGGAGGGAATGCATGAAGTGTTTGCATTAGATGATATGATCTTTTCCATAAAGCAGGCAAGTTCTGCTGAGGAAAGTAGATAAAGGTAAGTCTGAGGTGTGAGAAAAGTGAAAACAAGAACAGCTGTAGTAGGTGGTTTGTGAGGAATTGACTGAGAATGAATTGAAAGATATGGATTCTGAAAGCTCAACATTGTCTAGCATGACAGTGTTGGAGGTTCAATCATTTTTCACCTCTTAACTTTCTCCAGCAAGGTTCAGAAATTTGGAATTCAGAGGGAAGAAAAAGAATGAGGAGAGATGGAAAGCCATAGAATGTAAAAATGGGTTAAGTGGGGGAACTTCATGAATGTATTGTCTAGATTTATATGGAGATAGAGAAATAAGGATAGAGTCTCAGCAGGAAAGAGTCAATTAAACAAACACACTGGCTTAGGTTAGCCTTTTGCCAAAGTGTGTTTTATGGAACACTAACCTTGTAAAACATGCTTTTAAGAAAATGATCTTTTTTCTAAAATTATTTTGGGAAAACTCGGAGCTTTGCAAGAGACATTAACATATTAAAGGGTCTAAGAAGCCCCGACTAAACCTATTTTTTAACCTACTACTTTCTAAGATTATTTGAGCTTGAAACACTTTTTCACGTAACACATATCAACAGCTGAAGCAATAATATATATTAGCCAGAATAAGCTAGGTTATGCTCTTTTCACAAATCAGCTGAACACAGTCAAATGTGGGTTTGCAAGCAGCTCTGTTCCAAATAGTCACTGAGAAACCCAATCTAATGAAGATTCCACTGCTTTGTGACCATTTCAGTGTATAACTCCAGAATTTGCCACAGCAGAGGGAGAAAGCACATGGAGAATCAGCATTCAATCTTTGCTACTCTGGCCTAAAATGATACACAAGTCACTTCTGCTGTAAGCTCATGGGCCATAATTAGTTGTATGACCCCACTTAATTGTAAAGGGACTGGGAAATACGAGACATGCATGGGTATTTATTTGGTGAGCAGCAAATGATTCTGTCACAACTAGTGTTCTGTGGAACACAATTTGGAAAACATATACCAAGGTAATAGAAAACATAAGTTTTTCCAGTTCAAGGGAGGTGTTCACAAAGAATTCTTTGATGTAAAGGAGAAAAGAATCTGTTCTTTCCTGTAATGAGGAGGAGGAAGAGAAGAAGAAAGAGAGGGGAACAGAAGAGGAGAAAGGAAGAGGAAGAAGAGAAGGGGAGTAAAGAGCAGAAAGAGGAAGAGGAGCAGGAGGAGAATGGGGAGGGGAAGGAGGAAGAAGCTGCCACAGGTAACATTATTTAGTGGGGTCTTGCTCTGTTCTAGGCATTTTGCTAAGTGCTTGTATGATACGCATGATGTCATATAATTCTCACAACGACCTTACTTGTAAGACACATTATCATCCCCATTTTGCAAATCAGAAAATCGAGGCTTAGTAAGGTTAGCTGATGTGTTTAATGTCACAGAGCAAGCAAGTAAATGAGTCTACATTCAGATCTTTGTTTCTAGGATGGCAAAGCCCATATCGATCAGCCCTGGACTCCAAGATCCCATATCTCTTCTATTTTCTCGATGGCCAGGCCCTTTTACACATAGCTTCATATTTCATCCTCACAACAACCTTGCTAGATGGATAATGTGCCCTCATTTCATAATGGATGACAAAAGAGGGATTCGAACCAAGTCTTCTTTGACTCCCAAAATCTATGTTAGTGCACTTACTCAGACCTCTTTTTCTACATTTTGATCACTGTGGACCCTTTGGATTTTCCTCAACAAGATTAGGTTCATACAACATATTCTGGATCAGACCTATGGACATATCTTTGTTTCAATAGGGCTGTAATGATGCTTAGCGTTTATCTAGATCTTCTTGCTAATGATCTCTGGACTCGTTGAATAAAAAAGGTCCTTTATATTGGAAGACTTGAAGTCCTTATACCTTGAAGTCTCTTCCTCAAAACTATATATAATTTAATACAAGTTTGTTCTTCCTCCAATAGCATTGGAAAGTTTTCCTGGATTTTCTTTATATGCTTGGTATTGACTACCCAGGAAATCTTTGTGTCAGCTGCAAACTGGAAGATTTAAATGTATACAGTTAAAAGTCATAGCTGTGTGGTTCTTCTGGGTCCAAATTAAAGAGTCCATGAAACCATCCCCCAGAATTCCTCAAGCACAGTGGGTTCAGAGAAGATTTTGAAGACCCATTTGGGTGATGTTACAAGCCCAGCTGCTTGTTTTCCAGGTAACTTAAAAGATCAAGTAATCACAGGCAGAGAAGCTCAGTGACTCTATGGAACTGGGAGCAGAGGGTGAGTCTTGCCTTTTAAGATGCCATGTGAACTGCAAACAAGAACTCTATATTGGGCAATCAGCTCACAAAGCAAATAATCCCATCAATGTATATGTTAGGATTATACAGAAAACCTATATATCAGTGGCTTAACCAATATAAGATTGTGTGTGCTTCTACATAAAAGTAGTCCAAAGGTCAGCAATCCGTGGCTAAAATTTTGGTTCCATTATATCACCAGTGACCTTGACTACTTCTAGATTTTTGCACCCTGTTCATGGCATCTATTCATGGTTGCAGGACAGCTGCTACAGCCGCAGTCTGTATTTCAAGCTGTAAGAAGAAGGAAGAGCAGAGGGCAGATACAATGACTTCTGCTTAACTTTCATTAGCCACCCCTATCCACCAGGGAGACTGGGAAATGCAGTTTTTCCACTTGCTACATTGTTGCCTTCCAAAAATTCAGATGCTGAAAAAGAAAGGGGAAATGAGTAATAGGTAGTTCATTACAGTCACTGACCCACAAGGAACTGAATAAACTGCATGCACATGCGCGCGCACGCACACACACCCACGCACACACACACACAAAGACAATTCTTGGAGACCAGTCTACACTGAGTGAATGCTTATTTTCAATGTGATATTTGCTCTCTGGGAGGCAGTCCAGACTTCCTCTCCACACTGCCACCATAGCAGACATCACCATTGCCTCTGGCAATCCTGACTAGTTGGCAGAAGTCTGTAGACACTGAGGTTGCTCCATGTTGCAAGATGTTTCACCGCCACTTTCTGCCTGGGTCTACCTTTTGCACCTTGCAGAGACAATTAGCTTAATCCTAAACCCTAGCAGGTGGCTTACTTCAATTTTGAAAGCATTTTGCTCACTGATACCCAGAGCAGGGAGCTCTGAGAATGTTCCCCTTCTCTCTGTTGTACTCTTTATTAGGGACACCCTGACCACTGAACAAACAACAATTAAGCACCACTATATGTACCAGGCACTGTGCTCGGTGCGGAGTCAACAAAGATCAAGAGAATTTCTCTTCTTGAGAATTCAGAGACTAGTAGAGGATACAAGCAGGTATGCAAATAAATTATAATGTGATGTGGGAGTTCTGCAAAAGAGGTGAGAAGGAAGCCCAGGGACACTGAGGGAGTCCCTGACTGTACACCACATTCTTAGTTTATTTCATCTGCTGCAACAGAATACTACAGACCGGGTGGCTTATAAACAACAGAAATTTATTTCTCAGAGTTCTGAAGACTGGAAGTCTAAGATTCAGGTGTTAGCATATTTGGTGTCTGGTGAGGAGTCTGCTTCCTGCTCATAGATGGCCATCTTCTCACTGTGTCCTAACGTGTCAGAAAGAGCAAGCTATTTCTTGGGATCTCTCTTATAAAGGCACTAATCCCATCATGAGTGCTACACCATCATGACCTAACCACCCCCAAAAGCCCCACCTCCGTAGTGGCTGCACCAATTTGCAGTCCCACTAATGGTACACAAGGATTCCCTTTTTTCCACATCCTCGCCAACACTTGTTTGTTGATTTTTTTGATGATAACCATACTGACAGGTGTGAAGTGATATCTCATTGTGGTTTTAATTGGCATTTCTCTGATAATTAGTGACATTGAACAACTTGTCATATGTCTATTGGCCATCTGTATGTCCTTTATGGAGAAATGTCTATTCAGATCCTCTGCTCATTTTTTTAATTTAATTTTTTGGTTTTGGGGATATTCAGTTGTATGAGTTCCTTATAAATTTTGTATATTAATCCTCTATTGGATTTATCATTGGCAAATATTTTCTCCCATTCAGCAGGTAATGTTTTCGTTTTGTTGATGGTTTCTTTTATTGTGCAAAAGCATTTTAGTTTGGTGTAGTCCCATTTGTTTATTTTTTCTTTTGTTTCTCTTGCCTGAGGCAACATCAAAAAATATTACTAAGAGCAATGTCAAAGAGTTTATTGCCTGTGTTTTCTTCTAGAAGTTTTATGGTTTTGAGTCTTACACTTGTCTTTAATCCACCTGGATTTTATTCTTGTGTATGATGTAAGAAAGTGGTCTAGTTTTATTTATTTTTTTGCATATATCTGTTCAGTTTTCTCAACACCATCTATTGAACAGAACTTCTTTACCTCATTGCATACTCTTGCCTCCGTTATCATACATTAACTGAAAATATAGGTTTGGGTTTATTTCTGAGTTCTCTATTCTGTTCCATTGATCTATGTGTCTGTTTTTATGCCAATACCATGCTGTATTGAATACTATAGCCTTGAAGTAAAGTTTGATATCATGCAATATCTTCAACTTTGTTTTCAAGATTGCTTTGACTGCTCATGGTCTCTTGAGGTCCATATATATTTTAGGATTATTTGTTCTAGTTTTGTGAAAAATGTCATTGATATTTTGATAGGGATTGCTTTAAATCTGTAGATTTCTTTGTGTAGTATGGAGAATTTAAAGATATTAATTCTTTCTATCTATGAGCACAGTATATATTTCCATTTATTTGTATCTTCTTCAATGTCTTATAATTTTCTAAGTACAGATCTTTTACCTCCTTGGTTGAATTTATTCTCAGATTTTTTTTTGATGCAATTGTAAATGAAATTGTTTTCTTAATTTTTCTTTCTGATAGTTCTTTATTGCAACCAATTTCTGATGCAACTAATTTCTGAATATTAATTTTGTATCCTGCTACTTTACCAAATTCATTTATCAGTTCTAACAATTTTTGGTGGAATCTTTAGGGTTTTCTATATATAGTATCATGTCACCTGCAAATAATGAGTTTTACTTCTTCCTTTACAATCTGGATGTCTTTTTTTTCTTGTCTTATTGCTGAGGCTGGGATTTCCAATAATATGTTGAATAGAAGTGTTGAAAGTGGATATCCTTGTCTTGTTCCTGACGTTAAGGGAAAAAATGTTAGCTTTTCACCATTAAATATGATGTTAGCTGTGGATTTGTCATATATGACCTTTATTATGTTTCAATATGTTTCCTCTATTCCCACTTTGCTTGAGAGCTTTTAGCATAAATGGATGCTAGATTTTGTCAAATGTTCTTTCTGCATCTATTGAAATGATCTTTTTTTTTTTTCATTTTGTTTATATGGTGTAAATACATCTCACTTGATTATGGTGTATCATCTTTTTAATGTATTGTGGAATTCGGTTTGCTAATATTTTGTTGAGGATTTTTGCATATATGTTCATCAAGAATATTGGCCTATAATTTTTTTTTTGTAATGTCTTTTTCTGGTTTTGAAATCCGGACAATGCTTACCTCATAAAATGAGCTTAGGAAACTTCCCTCCTCTTGAATGTTTTTGGAATAGTTTGAGAAGAATGAATGGTAATTCTTTTCTGAATATTTGGTAAAATTCACCTGTGAAGCCATCTGATCCAAGACTTGTTTGTTGGGATTTTTTTGACTACCGATTTGATTTCATTGGTGGTAATTGGTCTGGTCAGTTTCTGCTCTTCTTGATTCAGTTTCGAAAGATTGTATATTTCTAAAAATATTTATTCATTTCTTCCAAATTGTCTATTTGGCAGCATATAATTGTTCATAGTATTTTCTTATAATTCTTTGTATTTCTGTGGTGTCACTTGTCAGTTCTCTTTCATTTCTGATTTTATTTGGGTTCTCCTTTTCTTGGTGAATCTGATTAAAGGTTTATCAATTTTGTTTACCTTTTCAAAGAACCAGCTATTGGTTTCATTGAAATTTGAGCTTTGTTTTTCCTTCTTTTTCTAGTTCCTTTAGGTATAAAGTTAGATTATTCGTTTGAGTTTTGCTTTTTCTTTTTTTTTTCTTTTTTTTTTTTTGAGATAGGCCTGTATTGCTATTAATTTCCCTCACAGAACTGTTTTGGATGTGTCCCATAGATTTGGGGATCGTTATGTTTTCATTATTATTTTTCTCAAGGTATCTTTTGATTTTTTTCTTGATCTCACTGTTAACCTAGTCATTGTTTAGTAGCATGTTATTTAGTCCATGTGTTTGTATATTTTTCCATTTTTTTTCTTGTAATTGATTTCTAGTTTGATACCATTGTGAATGGAGAAGATGCTTGGTATGTTTGTAACCTAACATGTAGTCTATCCTGGAAAATGTTTCATGTGCACTTGGAAAGAATGTATATTCTGCTGCTTTGGGGTGAAATGCTCTAAAAATATCAATTAAATCAATCTGGTGCAACGGATCACTTAAGGCCACTGTTTCTGTGTTGATTTTCTGTCTGGATGATCTATACTTTGATGTCAATGGGGATGTTAAAATCCTCTACCATGATTGTATTAGTGTGGATCTTTCTCTATATGTCCTTCAATATTTGCTTTATATATTTTGATGTTTCTACGTCTGATGTGTAAATATTTACAAAAGTTATATCCTTTTATTGGATTTAACCCTGTATCATTATGTAATTTCCTTCTTTGTCTTTTGTTGTACCCTTTTTTTTAAAAGTCTACTTTGACTGATATAAGTATTGCAATCACAGGTTTTTTGTTTGTCTGTTTGTTTCCCTTTGCATAAAATATCATTTTCCTTTTCTTTACTTTCAGTCTGTGTGTCTTTTGATCTGAAGTGGCTCTCTTGTAGGCAGCAAGGTCTTGTTTTCTTAACCATTCAGGTACCATATGTCTTTTGATTGGAACATTTAATGTATTTACATTTAAAGTAATTGTTAGTAGGTATGTAGATATTGCTATTTTATTATTTATATATATATATTTTTTCTTCTTCTTAAAGAAGTTCTTTTAACATTTCTTGTAATAGTCATTAGGTGGTAATGTACTCATTAGTTTTTCTTGTCTAGGAAACTCTTTATCTCTCCTTCAATTGTAAATGATCGTCTTGCTGAGTAGAGTTATCTTGGTTGTAAGTCCTTGCTTTGTATCACTTTGAATATTTTGGGCCAATTCCTTCTGGCCTGCAAAGCTTCTGCTGAGAAATCAGTCTTATGGGGAGCCCGCTTGTAGATAACTAGCTGCTTTCTTTTCTCTTGCTGCTTTTCAGATTTGCTTTTTGTCTTTAATTGTGATGTGTTTTGGTGTGGGTCTCTTTGGGTTCATCTTGTTTGGGTCTTTCTGCACTTCCTGGACTTTTATGACTCTTTCTTCATCAGGATAGGAACATTTTCAATCATTATTTTTTTCACATAAGTTTTCAATTCTTTTGCGCCCTTCTCTTTCTCTTACCCCTATAAAGCAAATGTTGGTATACTTGATGTTTTCCCAGAGGTCCCTTAAATTATCCTCTTATTTGTTTTTTTGTTTCAATTGGGCATTTTCTGCTACCTTGTTTCCAAATTGCTGAGTAGATCCTCTGCTTTATCTAATCTGCCGTTGATTTCTTCTTATGTATTCTTTAATTCAGTTACCGTATTCTTCATTTCTGCCTGGTCCTTTTTTATGGTTCCTATGTCATGTTTTATGCTTCCTATTGCTTTAGAACTTTTCACTAACTTCCCTGAGCATTCTTATAACTAGCATTTTGAACTCTATCTAGTAGATTGCTTGCCTCCATATTATTTAGGTTTTTTTCTTTTCTTTTTTTTTTTTTTCCCTTTGGAGTTTTCCCCTGTTCTTTCATTTGGGACATGTTTCTTTGTCTCCTCATTTTGGCTGCCTCTCTATGTTTGTTTCTATATATTAGGTAGATCTGCTATATCTCTCAGTCTTGGCAGGGTGGCCTTGCATGGAAGGTGTTTTGTGGGGTCCAGTGGCACAGTCTACCTGATTGCCTTAGCCAGGTACTCTGGGTGTGTCCCTTGTGTGAGTTGTGTGTGCCCTCCTGTTGTTGAGCCTTGATTGCTGTTGATATATCAGTGAGTGGACTGACCCTCAGGCTGACTGGCTGTGAAGACTGACTCTGACTATAGTAGACAAGTTGTTGTGTGAAGGCTGACCCCACAGAGTCAGAATCAGTGTAGCAGGGTACCGGTGCCTGCTGATTCCACCCTTTGGGCATGTCACTTGCAGAGCTAATTGGTTGGTGCTCCATGGTGGTCTGAAGCTGATCACCAGGTGTTTTGGTTATATGGCCTCTCCAATAGGGTGTCTGGTGCAGGCCAAGTTCAGCCACTGCCTGTGCCCTGCCCTGGGCCACCTAGTAGGAGCTACAACGCATTCTGTAGTTGGTAATTGCCTATGCTGGGCTTGAAGTCACCTGTGAGAAGCTATGCTTTGAACCAAGGCTGGGTGATATTAGTGCCAGGCTGGGGGCTGCTTTGCAAGAGGTACAGAACACTCAGAGGTCAGCCACAGCTTGTATGGGATTTGTGGATCTTTCAAATATTTTAGGGAGATCCATCAAGCAGGCCGAGGCTAGCCCCTCTTAAGTAACAATTGCTGTAAGGGATTTTAGCTCATACATGAATTGGGTGGGACAGATTCTCAGACAATCACCAGGATGGGGTGAGTTTGATGGAGGCTCAAATTTGGTACTCCTCTGCACCTGCTGGGTGGGTGGAGGACTCAGCAAAGGCACAGTGGTGCTTACCTGTACTTTAGTCCCAAGAGGGCTGTCCTTCCAGACAATTCGCTTCCTCCCCATATTCCTCTGGTGCTTTTCAAGCTACTGCCCAGCACTGGAGGTCAGAGGGTCTCAGTTCATCGGTAAGTAAGTCCATGCACAGGTCCTTTTAAGAGGAATTCTGAGACCCCAGCAGCTCTACATCTCACTCAGACAGAATCCCCATTGATTTTCACAGCCAGATATTTTGAGGACTCCTCAGCACTGGTGGTCTTGACTGGTGAGCCTGATGTGAGGCTGGGACCCTTCACTCCTCATGGGGGAACTCTACATCCGAGATATCTCTCCTGACTGTTAACTGCCACATGTGGATGTGTTTCATGTCTCTGCCCTTCCTACTAATCTCAACATGGCTTCTTCTTTACATCATTAGTTATAGGAATTCTGTCCAGCTAGTCTTCAGGTGGTTTTCAAGGGTGATTATTCTATAATTTAGTGATAGATTTTTATTGTCCTGAGAGGACATGAGCACATCTACCTACGCTGACATCTTGACCAGAAGTCTGAATCCCACACTTTAGAACACATAACAGTATCTGGGCAGCTTATAAAAATGCATGTTCCTATGTATTGTCCCAGGTTTTTAAATATTATAGATTCTAAATCTAGATCTACCAAATAAGCATCTCCTAGTTTGTCTTTAAAATCTCCTCATTTTTCCCCCACAAAAATCCCAGATATTGCTGACACAGTAGTAGATGCTACTTTGAGAAATTTTGTTTTAAAAGGGTGAGGTGGTATGAAATAATAGGATAAATTAAAATTAATGATAAACCAGAGCCCTTAAGCTCATAAGGTTTTGTTTTTCCCTGTCCTACACATATTTCTGCAAGAAGAAAGGCATATTGACTTGAGGGTGCTCATAATTTAGAATATCCAAAGTAGAATAGGTTTGTGATGTTGATCCTTTAAAATGCAAAATTTGAAAAACTATCAGATTTTCTAAAATACAACAAATCAAACACAAAACCAAAAATTTCACCTGATATCTTTCAGAAGTGGCATGCTTTGTTCAATAACATAATGAAATTTTGTTTCATACAATACTATTATAAAATATTTTTCAAATTATAGTCAATCTTCATCTTATTTCACCATATAAAATATTTAACATCTTCTATCTCCTATTAATGAGAAATAAACTTATTTAAATTTATGATGATGAAAATTTTTGTATGTCAACTTAAAAATGCACAGATGAGTACATTGATTTTCAAAACTGTTTTATAAGGCTCATAAGCCAGTGTTTGAAGACACTGGGGAAGAACACTTTCCATCAAAGATCATGGTTGTTTTTACCACCTTCCATATGTGTCAAGTTCCTACTCTGTGCCAGACACAGTGAGCTTTCTTTGAAATAAGTGCGGATCCTAGTGGTAGGTTGTTTGGTATCAAAGAGCTTTGCTGTCAGCCTCCCACACTGAGAAATATGTGCATCAAACTCCAGGACCAGAAATTGCGACTTACATGGGAGGTTTTCATGAGAAGGCAGCATGTACCCATCATACATTTGGGCTTTGCATTCTTTTGTGTCCAGCTGCATGAAAAAATGGCAACACAAGATGGGCGTGTTCAAAGCCATGGCTTCTAGCATGGAAGGCATGTTCTCCTTAGGTACAATGATCCAGAGAGCCAGGACACATAAAATGTTTACAAGTAGTGGAATATACACATGCACTGGGAGTATTGTGTTCAAACGTGTCATCCCACAAGTGTGCAAGATCCATAAAGTGTGGATCCAAACCATGAGCCAGCCATGAAATCAATGTGGGGCATAACCTATGAAGCCATCTTGTAGGAAGCCAGGCTCAAGCTGGACTTGAATGATAAAGAGAATATGAATATTTGGAGAGAAGCAGGAAAGGTGCCCAGTCTCAGACATTTATCAAGCAGTATATCTGTGCTCAGCTCTGCTTAGGACTCTGAGGAACTGGGAGAGGTGGTTACAAATTTGATAAGGAAGCCCAGGCATAGGCACGGAGAAAATCCAAGTCTTGCTGAAAGGTAATATGTGATTAAGGCCCATATCCTTGGTGTAGGGAGCACCCTAGGAATTTGGAAGCAGGAGAACTCACAGTGGGTCAGGTGGGTTAGGAGTTAGGATGGCCTTCTACAGGATAAAGAGCCACTAGGGAAAGTAAGTAATATATGGATGGCATGGGAAGAAGAAAGCATCCCAAGCAGAAAAAACAACAGGGAACAAAAGTGAATGCTATGGGATGTTAAAAAGCAAGGCCAGCCTGGCTGTTGCAACAGTCATACCTTCTATTGGCAAATATTCAACAGGTACTGAGGACACCAGTGAGAAAGACAGCTCAGCCTTGGCCTTCACAGAGTTTGTAGAGGTGAACAAGATATTGAATGATAATTGGGATTGTAATGGGGGCTGAAGAGATTTACATTATTACAAAGCTTATGACAGGAAGTCTAACCTGGGAAATATAGAGAGTCAGGGAGCACAGGGGCAGACTGGTGCAGAAGAGAGTGATTTGGAACATAGAGTTGTGTCAGACTGGGAAGAGTCTCAAAAGATGAGGAGAGTCCTTTTTTCCCAGTGTATTTCACATTTCCACAATATGAAATACACTGGGAAAAATGTGAAAGGAAATGGCTTATTGCCCAGTAGGCCCCAGGAGGATCCACGTAGTGGCAGCTTTTAAGAAGGGTTTGGACAGAGAGGGAGTAGAAGCCAGGGAGCCATTTAGGGAGACACTGAGAGAGTTTAAGAGGGATATCACACACTTTGCATTATTTGTTACAGGGCCCCAGGGAGAACAAATGTATCCATGCAGTTAATTTAAGAAAAGATTTACATCACAGCTGCATTAATTAGCCTCTTGTCATTATTGACATTCTTCCAGGGGAGAGCTTTAGACCAGGGGTTGGGAGAAATACATAGGTTAATTTTGATTGGAAAACAAAGACAACGTTTTCATTTTGAAAGTATAATTACATTGTCCTACAAACAGTAGGTCCTCCATATCTATGGATTTCACATCAGTGGATTCAATCAACCACGATAGAAAATATTTGGGGGAGAAAAAACAAAAAACAAAAAACAGAAATTTCCAAAAAGCAAAACTTGAATTTGGCACACAAATGAAGTAAAGTGTAGGCATACCCTGCTGTAGCCTATATGCAAATATAGGTTACATGCAAATACTATGCCATTTTATATGAGACTTGAATTTGCAGAGGGTTCTAGAAACAATACCTCTTGGATAATGAAATATTATTTCAAGCTCTTACTAGCTTCTTTCTCTTTCTGTTTTTCTTGATCTTTAAAAAAATTTTAATGTTCTTGTGTACGTATAATTATTATATTTAAAGCATTTTACAATGAACCCTAACTACAAGCACAGCTGTCAGGGTCTTGTCCCATTAGTGAGGTGAAGCCCAACAATGCAGAGAGGAAATGGAGAAATAGGGTTAGGCCTTGAACTGCCCAATAACAGGACCACAATTCTAGACCACTTGGTCACAATTTATTCAGGCCCTTAGAAAGTGCACGTGTTTTTAGGTAGCTGTTTCCAGGGCACTGGGTTATAAAAACATCTGGAATGTGTGCATAAGGCATCTTTACGAATCTGAGTTCAGCTCAAGCAAGGCCCAATATCCAGTGAGCAGGGACAGCTGGTTGAACTCTGTACAGATTCTAGCCCATGCACTGGGCTGAGGAGCCTGCTTTGGATAGCAGACCCTTGTATGCTGAAGGATTTGTTCCTACATGACTTGGAAACAGTTTGTCCCATTAGCTGTGTTGCTCTGTGGCTAGTGCCAGAAAGACTGAGGTTACAGATTTGATTCATGAAATTTGTGAATGGGTTAGTTTGCACAGGAGAAAACTTTGTTGTCTTCATTAGCCATGCTCCCAGCCTGGCCAGCATCCAACAAATGGAAGCCAGGTGACACAAGTGGTGTTCTCCCTGGGAAAATCAACTGTGAGCAAATTCCCTCAGAAGGTAGGTCAGGGATGTCATCTTCACCCATGAAGAAAAGCTTACTAATTTGCAAACACCTCATCTGCAACGTCTCAGTTCCCCTCCTGGGAGCCATACTGTAAGTATAAAATGCAGTCTCATTTACACTTAAGGAAGGCAGCAAGACCCATTGGGTTGATCAAAGGCTTGGACACAGGAGGAACCAAGGTTTGCATCCCAGCTTTATGGAAGATAATTGGTATTTGACATGAAAAAGTACTTAAGGTCAAAGGAGAGTTAGTGTGAATCATTTTAACCAGCTCAAGGAAGCTGATTAAGGTACAATCCCCCACCCCTCTCCTCATGTGAACACAAGCAAATGGAAACAGATTCTACAAATGCAGGTCTTGAATATCAGATGTTTAAAAGCAAATAGTTATGAGTGATCTCTGAAATACTCACGGCTATCGAAGCAGTATTTCTATTCCTCTTGCCACTAGCTTAGACTTGACAAGTGACTTGAGGTTCATAATTGTAGCACTTCTCTTTTCTTTTTAGATGTTTAAAAATGTGTGTGCAATATGTAGCCATGAGCATTTACTTTCAAATGGTTCTCTGTCTACCTACAGGAAAGAGAAAACATTAAACTGTTGCTGAGACAGATGGTCTCGCTTTGTCTTTGTCTTGGCTAAGAATGAGACACAGCCAATTCTGGGTTGTCACGCACACAAAGTGTATCCCTAATCTAAGCCATGATCACTCTTTTTTTTAAAGAGCCTCTGAGCTGCTGGAGTAAAAGCTATGCCTCCAAATGCTTTCAGGCTACAGTTTTAATTGTTTTAGTCTAATGAAGATGAATTATGTTTACTTGTTTTACTGGCACCTATAATTCTTTCAATGACATTTTCTATTCTAGCTCCAAAGTTGATGCCAAGGCTTGATCTATCTCATAAAGATACATCTTTCTGGACTCAAACCTGAGGGGGTTAGGCTAAGAGTAGGAAGTGCAGAAGGGGCAAATAAAACAAGGAATCATGATATTTAAAAAAAATTGGTTCATAGACATCATTAGCATGCTATCTTTGTTATTGAAATACATTCCAGCTTATTGGATGCTCATTTTGAAAATGGAAACATCTATATTAAAACATCAACAAAAATATTTATAGCCAATATATCTAAAGATCAATATTCTTAAAGCACTTGGAAAAAAACATTTGTTTGAGCTGATAGTCAACAACTTTTTGACCTAAAAAAATGTTAATTACATATGGTTCAATTTTACACTAAAACCTTAACAGATAAGTGGGCCCAAGTTATTAGTAGAAAATGCAAATGGCTTAAAACATATGAAAAATGTGTAAACTTACTAATAATCAAATAAATGCAAATATAAAGCAAAAACAATCTATTTTAAGCTATCATAAATAGTAGCAATGTTTGGAGAGTCTAACTGTCCAATGCTATTATAGGGAAACAAGAACTATCCTACAGAGCCAAAGGGAATGCAAGTTTGGCACCATCTTTTTGGCCAATAAATTGGCAATAATGTAACAAAAATGTTTTCGTTACATTAATGTTACATAAAAAATGTTTAAATTTTAATTCTTGTAATTTCAATTCTGTGAATTTATCCAGGGGAAAAATGGTCCGCTAAAGTTGTACCCTGCATTATTTATAATAGTAAAAATTTGGAAGCAAACTCCATGTCCAAGAGAAATTAAGCAAAAGCATGGAAAATAGAGTCGAACAAATTTGCCTATTATTCCCTGTTTGGCTGTTTAATAATTGTGTGACGTTAGACAACTTACTAAAATTCTGAGCCTCAATTTTCTTATTAATTTATCTAATGAAAATAATTCTTACCTTATTGGGCTGTTAGGATTAAATGAAAAAATATATATGAATTGCTTGCAACAATGTCTGGAATGCAGAAAATATTAGCTTCTTTGTATTATCATTATTTTGTCATCCTCAATATTATCCAGTTATTAAAAGAATAGCATAATTTGTGATAATATAGGAAATACATTACATTATGTGATAAAGCATATAGTTAAATAAATATTATGGCCCAGACTGTAAAATATGCATAGAAAAGGAGACCAGAATGGAAGAAATGTGAGTTATATTTAATAGAGGTTGTCTGGGTCTTGGAATTAGGGGTGATATCCCTATGTGCTTTCAACTTGTGTTATTTCCAACTTAGCTATAATGAGCATGTAATATAGTTATCATTGAGAAAGGATAACTTGAATTTTCTAAAATATTTCACCAGCCTCTTGCTGTTGGCCTCCAGACAGAATTGGTGATTGTTGTTATCCATGGTTCCCAAGGCAGGATAGAAGGGCAACTGGGATGCAAGGGCCAAGGACCAGACAAGGAGCTTAAACACCTGACTTCGGGGACCTGTATCTCCACTTATACTCTGCAAGCCTGGCCATTGTGGGCCATGCTAAAATGGGGAGAGCATTCAGTGAGATCAAAGTTTCACTGTGCAGACCATAAAGAAATGTCTCCATGCTCCCTCTCAGGATACTTTAACACACCTGGCTTCCTGTAAAGTTCTCTGATATATTTTGGTTTCCCTTTCCTGCTAGTGGTTAGATGGAATCATTTGGCAGAAATATTCTGTCAGCTGTTATCCCTTGTTATAGGCTGAATTGTGTTCCCCTTAAAATTTATATGTTGAATTCCTAACCCCCAGTATTTCAGATGTGACCTTTTTGGAAATAAGGTCATTGCAGATGTAATTAGTTAAGATGAGATCATTAGGGTGGGCCTTAATCCAACACAACTGGTGTCCTTACAGAACATGAAATTTGGACAGACATGCAGAATGTGAGCACACTCTTCACGCAGGGAGAACACCATGTGAAGGTTGAAGTTACATTGCCACAAGCCGAGGAACCACCAGGAGCTCTGAGAGAGGCTGGAATAGGTCCTTCCTAGCACCTTCAGAGGGAGATTGGCCCTGTCGACACTGTGATTTCATATTTCTGGCCTCCAGATCTATGAGACAGTCAATGTCTGTGGTTTAAGCAATCCATTTTGTGGTATTTGTTATGGCAGCACTAGCAAACAAATATAGCCCCATTTTACTCACTCCATGTCACACTCTTCCACCTTCCTCCCCTTCCAATGACAAAAACAAAAGGCTTCTGGATCAAATGAGTGTTCTGCTATGGTCCATTGGGCAGAACGGTGCACAGTGCCCTCCCCCAGGGCACTGTGCAATCTGTGACTTTTTGAAGTTACTCAATGAACCATTCACAGTTCACCCACAGCTGCTTTCTGGTGAGAATGTATTCAGTCACATGTGGAGAGAGTCATATGTAAACTCTTCCACCTGTTGCCTAGATGCCTGTTTATGGTAACAATCTCTATATGCTTTCACTGAATGGATATTTATCCTGTGTACCATTAAAATGATAGAAAAAAAACATTAGTGGGATGTCATTAAGAACAAACCTAAATTACTCTGTTAAATTACAAGTTTGTCTACATGTGAAAGAGTCCCCATGTGTGGCTCAACGAGTTAGGAATTCATTTCTCTCTCATGTAAAAGTCCAGGCTGGCATGGAGGTCTTGCTTGTGAGGTTTATCTCTGTTATAGACTGAATCTTCATGCAAAGAGAGATGGAGAATAGCATCTTTTTTCCCTGAGTAGCCAGTGCCCAGGTTAAAAACTCTATTTCTATGGAAAAAAGGGAGAACAGCTATTAGGGAATAACCTGTAGTTTTACCCTTAGAACCCAAATGGATTTTTATGACATGACCTTTTTGCTACTGTGGGAGTGTCTGAGAAGCACATAGCTTCCCTGGCATTGAGGAAATCATTGAGGTAATTAGGTTTAGATGAGGTCATGAGGGTGGAGCCCCATGATGGGATTATAAGAAGAGATACTAGAGTTCTTATTTAAGAGAGTAGTAGAATCTTCCACTTTGGAGGAAATGGAGCCTCTTAGGTGAAATGAGCTGTTACACTCACTTTCCTTTTTCTCCTATGTCTACATCTAAGAAGCATTTGTCTCTCAGAGATCCACCTTCTAGTTACCCATCAGCCAAGAAACTGGCCTATGATCATATTTACTTTCTTTCTTCTGAGAGGTTAAGTGGTTGTTCTGAGGCAGGCTGGGTCTAAATATCCATATTAGATGGAAACTAACACTTACTGTGAGCCAGGCACTGTTAGGGACCACCAAACTACTCTTAGAAAGAACTGAAGTAAAGTAGATCTTGATGTTTTGTGTCTTCTAGAAATTTAGTTTTGCGAAGAGGGCTCTAGGAAAAAAGTCAAGACAGAGATTCTAGTTTGAGTTCTGCTGTTTTCAAGCTTGACTTCTTGGAAACATGGTTTTCTCATCTATAAAATGAGTCACTTGGATTTATTACATAAACACTGAGATGTTTGTAAATGCTATAAAATATATGTTCTAAGCATCCCCAAGGCAAGCATCATGAACTCAATTCCTTTAGACATGGGAACACTGGGATCTTATGATTTATCCTTATTTAAAGAAAAAAGAAATATAGCTTATCTTAGAGTGTCCAAAATTTAGATGGAGAGTTTTTATTCATGGGGGAACATGAGTAAGGTGATATACGTGTGAAAAAAATATGAACTATGAGTCCAAAAAGAGAGCGGAAGTCTTGCCCTTTAGCTTGGAACCATGAGTCCAATGAACAAGAGGTCCAGTACAGAATTATCCTGTGGCATGGAGCCCAGGTTTCCATGACAGTACCATTAATGGCTGAAAGTGACCCCTGTCAACCTCCATTCCCTTCATGCCACATCTCAGAGTCAGGACTCAGTTAGGAAGCAGATTGTACAACTATGGCAAGAAGAGAAAAAGTAAGAGTTTATAGTAAAGGAAACTGAAACCGAAACCCTCATGGTGTAGCAGACAGAAGAGTGTATCTCTACCTTTGGAGAAGCAAGCTTTCATTTCAATATCATTCCTAAAACACTTAAATTATGAGCTGTAGGAAACACAGATGATCAACCCAACTAACAATAATTAAATTTAAAAAACACTTTTTTTTTGGGGGGGGGGACAAATTAGTTTCTATTTTCAGAGTCAGTAGCTTAGAGATTTTTATTAGAGATAAAAATCCACTTCATCTAAATATCCACCACATACCTTTCCTCTGTTTTGTTTCAATTGCCATAGTATTATTACCAATACTGCGTATGTACCCATAAAATTGTCTATCAATATCAAACAAAAAGTATTTATAGGCTCTTTAAAATTTTTCAATTACCTTCTTTAATGTAATTCAATTACCTTCTTTAATCTAATCTTATTTAGATTATTTCTTGTTTTCTTTAAGTTTCAGCGATTCACCACTATCTAGTTTTCTTCATTTCTAGTTCATAACCCAGTGCTGGCACATATAGACAATAAATATTTGATGAGTGAATGAATCCATAGCAATGGTTCTTAATATTTGGAATAAAGGCTCCTTAGGGAATGTGATGAAATCAATGGGTTCTCTCATCGGGTAATTGAACGCACACACAATTTTGCGTGACAGTTTCAGAGCTCATAAAGCCCATCCTCTGACCTAGGGGAACTTTAAACCCCAGATAACACAGTAAAATGTAAGCATTTTTAAAAACACTAAAAGCTATTTGTTTTAGGTACCTGGTATAGGAAGGGAAGATTGTCTCTAAGATTAAATTTATGAGCTAGTAATTTAAGACACTCTTCCTCACTACTGGTCCCAGAGGCACTGTCTGTAATGGAGAAGGACTGGAGGAATTGGTACCCAAAGGGTCTACAAAACTAATTTAGCATAAACTGCCAAAGGGAGGCCATCCCTAGGTCTCCTATCCAAGAACGCACTGCCTCAGATTGAAAGCATTGCTGAATACTGTCATGATGCAGGCATGTAAAGGGCGTGGAGTATTCTTTTCATCCAGTTTATCAACGGTTTATCACTCTTTCTCCATGGACACTCTTAGTGAGGCAATTTTAGCCCAGATTTTCTTTTACTTCAAGTGTCTCATTGTCATGTAAATAAGACTTCTAATCCCTAGCGATAGATTTGGATGTTTGCGTGGTTGTTTTCTCCCACATTGGGGATATTTGAGATGTTTTGACTGATCTTGCTTTAGGGAAGTGCTGAAAAGTAGGTCATGGTTCTTTCTCTAAATAGAGTTCAGGCAGATGGCTCTCATACAAACCTTCGTTTCTATCTTGTAAATTTAGAACCCAGAGTTTCTGTTAATAGTGATAATACTTTGGTCTATGCTGGGGTTTCTTAACCTTGGCACTCTTGACATTTTGGGCAAAATAATTTTTGGTCGTGGGGACTGTCTTGTGCATTTTAGGATATTTAGCAGCATCCCTGGCCTCTACCTACCCTCCACCCACCTCCCACCCAGCCCCCTAGCACTGACAATCAAAAATCTCTCAACGTGCTCTGAGGGGCAAAATTGTCCCTACTTGAGAACCACTGGTTTACAACTGTGCTTAATCCTTTGAGTTCCATAATTGTAAAGTTGAGAAGCATAGGATTTTAAAAGTCCTAGTAGCAAAGCCGCTTCCTGGAGATTTACCATGGACAGACCACCAGTGAGTCCCTCTTCCCAAAATTTACACTCGCACTTCTCACAGTTAGCTTAGACTCCTCATTGAGACTACAAAAAGGGTAAGAGAAAGCAAGGCTTCCTTTGAGATGGTGGCCCAAACTTGATGCCCTAAGTATTAATTCACATGTGAATTGGATCTACCAAGTTCACAACTACTTTACAGGAGAAGAGAGAGAGCCCACATGGCTGCCTGGCAGAGGAGACAAAGGGGTCACACTCTCTTTTAGGAGAGTAGCAATTTGCTCCCGCAAGAGACATAACAAAGCAAAAGGCCTGGGCATCATTGTTGTGGGAGGGATGGCTTCCATTGCACCTGGAAAGAGAACACAGGTGTGCTTCCCAGAGTGAGACAAAACACATCTCATTTCTTAGGCATAACTATGTTGAGGACCTTCTCTAGCATTTCCCAGTGGCCCACTGTAGAGACCCCTTACATCCAACTCATCATTCCTACTCTTTCCCTGGCCTCACATTGCCCTCCCCTCCCTCATCCCTAACAAACACATATTCTCCTAGAAAAATCAGAAAGAAATACAATGTGTTGCCTTCCCATAGACTACCTCTCTGTAGGAAAACTTTAACAGTGAGCACAGGCACAAGGCCCTGCCAGCACTTTCAGAACAGTAGGCCCTCAAACATGGTCCCAGACTTCCTCACATAGCACACTAAATTCAGCCCTGGGTGACAGAGGTTCTGGTGAGCTCTGATGTGCCACTGCATACAAGTACCAAGTGTTTGACTTAAAATAAGCCATCACCAAAATTAAACCCAAACCCACAAAAACACAAAGATGTATGTTTTAAATTACTTTATTGAGTTCGCTGCTATAGACGGCTTTCACGCCAGTCCAGGGCAGTCTGCTAAGCTACCAAATCTCTCAGACAAAGGCAATTTTTTTTTTTAATTTTACAGTCATGGACCCTCTAACTCCCCTATATTTCAATATTTCTATTCCACTTTCCTGCTCAATCCCAACTCATCTCTACCGTTTTCCTCATTCCTTTCCTCTGACATCAATCTTTTACTCAAGGGACTGTTGTAAATCTATGTTAATGACATAACCAAATTTTTACGCCAGGCAGTTATTGTGTGAGCCTGATAACCTGAGATATTGTCACCCCCCATATTCTCGAAGCCCCACAGCAAAGCACTTTAGGACTATCTTGGTTTCTTCAATAAATGCTTGTGAAAAAAAAATTGTTGTCATATAAAAACTGATTTTATTTTCCAAATAACCTACTCAGGTTGTCAATACTTTTCATTTCCGATTGATTTTTTTATTGGCATCTGGCCCCACCACTTTAAGTATTTCTGCCTCAAACCTTCAAGTAAATATGTGAGAGCTGAACAAGCACATAGATGTACTGGAGTAAATTCATCAAAATTATTTATACTAGTTAAAAATTGGAAGCAATCATAGTGTAAAAGAGAAAAGAGTAAATAAATAGAATCCATATTCATACAAGGGAGTAATATTTGTATTCTCAAAGAATACTGAGTCTTATGGCACACTTTCGAAATTTTAACTATGGCTCCATTATATAAAGAGAATTAAATAAAAATTATAATGATGTTCATATTTTAGGAGACAAATGATATGAGTAGATTTTAATTTTCCTCTTTGTACATTTATATAGATTCTACCCCATGAATATATATTACTTTTGCAATTAGAAAAGAAAAATAAACTTTTAAACACTCTTGATTTGAACATTGTGATAGGCAGAATTCCACAATGACCCCAATATTCGCACTCCACTGGTGCACTTGGCATGTATAAGCCCCTGCCTTGGAGTGTTTATGGCAAAGGTGAAGAGATTTTACACAGGTAATAAAATCTCTAATCAGTTAACTTTAAAATAATCGAAAAGGAGATTATTCTGGGTGGCCCTGACCTAATGTTACTGAACTCAAGGGGTTCATTTTGCCTGCATGGATCAAAGCCAAAAGAGACACGAACAGGAGTTTGCAGTGAAAAAAGACGTTGATTTAGGGAAATGATGCCAAACCTGGAGACACAGGTGAGCTAGTTCTCAAAGTCCTAGCTCTTGGATGACATTTAGGGATAAGTTATACAGGGTGAAACTCATTAGTAGCTAAGGGAGTTGGGGTTGTGGGCTCTACTGATTGGTAGAGGCTAGGGTAGGAGGCAGCTGATCTTTGCATCAGGTGCTGATGTCAGTCATGGTGTTGTTCTGTCTGGTTTCCAGAGTATGCTGGTAGGGTTGTTCTGCCTTCATGGGTGTGGAGCTGCAAGATGTTATCTTTAGTTTGACCAAAACTCTGTTTCTGTGGTCAACAGACCTGAGGCTTTGTTCCTAAGACTGTTTGATGCTGACCTAAGGGCTTATAGGGGAGTGGTTGTACAGTATGTAGAAGGATAAAAAAAGAAAAGAAGCAAGTGAGCCCAAGGCCCAAGTTTGAATCAAGGAGGAAGAGAAGCAAAAAAGTCATTTTAAAGAAGTGAAGATTTGCAGTTACCCTAATGAGGCAAACCTTTTAAAAGTGGGTCCACAAGTAAGAGAATTGAAACAACAGAGATGCTGTCTCCTCCTTCTGGAATTCTGGTTCTGCAGCTCAGTTGAGTGACAGGTCCTGCCCTTGCATAGCCCTAGAAATGACTGGGGTGCCTTCCTGGGCTCAGGAAGAGGGAACAAAGGCCAAGGAGAGCATACACAGAGACAAGAATAAATTAAAGGAAAGCCCAACCTTTCTGTACCTTCACTGGTCTTGAAGAAGCAAGCTACCATGAGTTGTGCAGCTGCAAGAAAATAAATTTTGCCAATAAACATCTGTACTTAGAATAGGACCCCAGCCTCAGATGAGACCCCAGTCACAGCTGTCACCTTGATTGCAGCTTTGTGAGACCATAAACATACCTGGACTCCTGACCCATAAAAAGTGAGATAATAAGTGTGTGTCATTTAAAGTTACTATGTTTGCTACGGCCATGCTACCCTGAACAAGCCCAATCCGGTCTAATCTTGGAAGGTAAGCAGAGTTGGGCCTGGTTAGTACTTGGATGGGAGACCAGCTAGGAAGACCAGGTGCTGTAGATGTAAAAAAATAAAAAAATAAGGAATTGTAAGCTGACAAGGTCCTTGCAATCTGTGAGGTCAACCAAGGGTTGCCTCACCTAAAAAAAACCAAAAAAATTTAATTTAATTTAATTAATTAACTGATTAATTAAAAAAATTAAGTTACTATGTTTGTAGCAATTTTTCATGCAGCAATAAGAAACTAATACAAACATTGTTTTAAAAATCCAAGGTAAGTCCAGTATGCCTGCCATTACACTGGCTGGGAAAACAGAGTGTTGTCAACAGTGCAGGGAAGAGTCAGTGTGCTGTCAGCCAGGGTACCTTGAAAGACCATGGAGCAGACATCTCCAGGGCCCCCACACCTCCCACTTCACTTCAGCCCCTTCAATCTAGCCTCTTCCCTGCCCTCTTTATTAAGACTGCTCTTGTTAAAATTACCAAAGACCTGCAAATTCCAACCTAGAATGAAGCCCACCATCTCCTTTCTCTATGCCTGCACCTGTGCTCTAGGCCTTGTTAGTGGAAACAAAAGGCATACTTTAATACTCAACATAAATGTATGATCTTCATCTTCAAATGGGCATGCAATGCTGCCCTAAAATCACAGCATTCTCTTAGAAGTGTGTTCTCACCTCTCCTCAATGATTATCTCATGTGTTCTCTAAAGTTCTCAATCCTCCCACCTTTCCTCTTCACCCCTACCCACTACCTGACCCTTCACCTTCTGCCGATAACTGCCTTATACTCAAATGAGAAAATAAAATCTATCAGCTAAAATTGCTCTCATTTTCTTATAATTGCTTTACAAAGCTAACCTCCATTCCTTCTGCTAAAATATAAGGAGCATTACTTCTCTATCAAAGGCCAATCCCTTCCCATAGTTCAGGACCTCAGCATCATAAGGACGTTCCTCCTCTCATTCTTTTTCTACACACATATTTTTTTCAACTTCTTTATCATACTCTGTCCTGGCTTCTGTCCCTCCTCATATCTGAAAATGCTCTCATCAAAGTCACCAACATCCTCAACAATCCAGTGGACCCTTTCTTTCTTCATCTTACTCTACCTTCACATCCCTCCTCCTGGTTTACCTCCATCACTGACTATACCACATTGCTCTCCTGTGATTCCCTCTGTTCCTGGCCTCTTTTTCCCAAGCACTTCTGCAGACAACTCCTTCACTATTAGGCCTCAAAACTCAACCAATTATCCACTTTGCAGCAGTTCTCTTGAAGGAGGATGGAGTAGACACTCCCAGGGTCCTCACACCTCCCATTTATACCTCGACTCCTACATCTCTTCCCTCCCCTCATCCTTAAAATTGAACCTTCTTCTCTACTCATATTCTCTCCCATGTGATTGCTTCTATTCCTGTGGCTTTTCCCCAAGCACTGATGCCTCCCAAATGTCTATCTGTGGCTCAGACCTCACTTCTGAGTAATCTTTAAAATTCCTTGCTCCTCTCCTGCTCATAACCAGAGTACCGACTAAGTTGCTGTTTCGACCTCTAAACTGCATTCCACTTGTCTGTTCATGACTTCCCTTCTTATGGCCATAGTCATTGGATCTCCACTGAATCATATCTTGAAACTACTAGATTCAGAAATTCTCAAATTTCGCTTCCCATTAGAATCACCTGGGAAGCTTTTTAAAATTTTAGGCTGCACTCCAGACCAATTAAATCAGAATGCCTAGGATGGGGGACTGGGACCCAGACATCAGTATTATTTTATACCCTCCAAGGGGTTACAATCTGCAACCAAGTTTGGGAACCTGTTTTCTGATTGGGCGTTTACATGTGCACCTCCCATCCACTCTCCATGTGAGAGCCAAAGGAACAATTTTAAAATGTAAATAAGATCCTGGCACTCCCTACTTAAAGCCTTATTGGGCACCTGATTTCATGGTGGGTAAACTCCAAACTCCTACAGGGCCCACAGTAGGAGTTTGATCTGGCCTCACCCGCCTCTCTCATACATTCTGCTCTCCATTTTTCCAACACACCTAGCTCCCATCTCAGAGCTCTCAAACATTCTCCTCCCTCTGTCTACAGGCAAGATGAGCTTGCTTACCCTGCACCCCCGCAGAGAGCCGTTTGCTCACCCCTATCGTCTGTCCCCACCTGTTATTCTCTCCCGCAGCACCAGTTGCTTTTCCTTGGTAACATCTATCATCATTAGCAATCACGTACGTCAGCTTCCTTGTGTACTACCCCTCCTCACTAGTTTGTGAGCTCCAGGAGGGCATAGAACACTTGTTTTGTCACCACCGTATACTTAGTACAGTGCCTTACACAGAGTAGGAATGCTCAATAAAAACTATGTGCTAGGTAAATGGCTGAATTATCCAAGGAACCACCATGGAAAATGAATACATGCTTACAAACAGAGGGTGATATTAACCTCAGACCTACAAGGACTTAACATCCACAAGAGACTCACCTAGAGACTTTCATAAATGGTCAGAGTCATAAATATCACTCTATCATGTAATTTTCTCAGTTTCATAATTTGTAACATAGCTGCTCACAGAGTCTTTATGAGACTGAAGTCACGTTTGTGTTGAATGAGTCACTGCAGTGCAGAAGCTTACTTAACAGTGAAGGGGACATGCTTCCACCAGTACCATGCTCCCTCACATTCACCTTTGTTCCTTTGTAAAATTGCACATTGGTACATGCCAAGGACCTGTCTCTTCACTCAAGTGCGGTAGTGGAGGCCGAGCTAACCGTTAGCTATAACAGTTGAAGGTTGTTCACTTCCCTTCCCAAAATAGGTAAGGGACTTTCAGTGTCACAGTTGATGTGGCACAGACCACCAGCCCTGGTCAGTCACTCCCCTTATGGCCCGCCAACCAGTCAAAATACACTTTCCTTATATAGAAAGAACATGAGGAAGTATAAGACATATATAAAAGGGAAAGCCCCACTGCGATCCAGGCTCAGCCTTTGGATGTGAATCCGCTGAGCCGGTGCCACCACCAATAAACACTACTTCCTGCCTATTGCCTCAGTGTTCCGTCTCTCTGTCCGAGTATCCTGCAACACCAGTACTGCCCAAAGTGTGAATGTTAAATCTGAGATAGTCAAAGATCTACCAGACTTGATAATTCCTGAAATTCCAGCTTCCTTCTTCCTTGCTGTTCTCTCTCCCTGGAGTGCCTTCTCTCTTGTCAGCCTGATAAGCCTGTCTCCCTCATGATTCTGCTCAAAGGTTATCCCTCAAACTGTTCTCCTCCTCCTTCCTGCGGGGTCCTCCCTCCATCCCCATGGCTTTCCACAGTTTTCTGTGCACTCCTCTCACAGAGCATTCATCAAATTGTACTGCCAGTATTAGCTACCCTGACTGTCTCTCTCGAGGGACTGGGAACTCCATGATGACTGGGACCAATTCATACCCAAATATTGACACTTTGGGAGTGTATTAGTCTGCTCTGACTGCCATAATGAAATACCACAGACCGGGTTTGTTTAAACAACAAAATTTATTTTCTCACAGTTATGGAGGCTGGAAGTCCAAGATCAGTGCAGTTGGTTTCTCCTGAAGCCCTTCTTGTCTTGTATATGGCCACCTTCTCCCTGTCCTCTTGTGGTCTTTCCTCTATGTATAGACGCTCTTGATGTCTCTCTGTGTCTACATTACTTCCTCTCATAAAGAAACCAGTCAGATTGGATTAGGGCCCCACCCTATGATGTCATTTAAACTTAATTTCTTCTTTAAAGATCCTGTCTCCGAATACAGTCACATTTTGAGGTACTGGAAGTTAGGACTTCAAAATATGAGTTTTGAGGGTACATAATTCAGTCCATAACAGGGAGTGATTGACTGCTAAATATAAATAAGTGTTTCTGTTGCAATCAGAAAAGGAAAAAAAAAGAATGGAGGAAAATAAAGAATGAGAAAAGGCACAGATCTACCAATTAGAATTAGGCCAATCTCTAATTGGTAGTTCAGTGACCACTATCCTTGAAGTCACACAGAATGAAGCAGAGTCTATATTACTTTCCAGCTAGGGCAGCTATGGTACTAAGTATGATCTCTCTTTCTGTTCTCTTAAGTGTCCACAAACTACATTGGACAAGTTACCCTGTCCCTCTGTGCCTATGTTTCCTCATCTGTAAAACAGGGATAAGAAAAATACCCAACTCACCCGGTTGTCTGGAGGCTTAACTGAGATGATGCATCTAAAATGCTTGACAAAGTGTCTGGTGCATCATCATTCGTTTAATACAGCACAGATACTGTTATCATTGTGGCTACGACCACTTTGTGGATTAAATAAATACATACATTACTGCAACATATCATCTATCTGAACTCTTGGAATGGCCTTTACAATGCTTGATAAAATAAAAATTTTATTAACTAGCTGTGATTTAGAACTATACACCACAATGATTTTGCTAGGAAAAAAAAAAAGTTTTAAATCCACAAGTCAAATATTAGGAAAAGAGCAAAGAAGAAAATGAATATTGAAAGCTGCTTCTTTCCACCAATTGAGCTTTCCTCTGTACCTCTTCCTCTATTAGAGTACAGATGGTAGAGTTATTCTGGAGTTTTCCTTTCCCACTCCTCTGCCCCTTGTCTGCCAAGGAAAGGTGGTGACTGTGAATGTTTGTTTGTTTTAATAAATGCCATATTAAGCCTCCTAGGGAGACTGGGTGGCACAGATGGTGTTCTCATACTGTCTATTGCATCTTCCGAACTTTTCCTTTAAGAATATTACTTGTAGTGTTAAAGGAAATGACAGCTTTGGGATCCTTGTGTCTGAAGCTGTCATTTTCACTCACATGGAACAATGGGCCACCAAGTACAGCTTCAGCTAATTGTCCCCACTGGCCCTCACCTTGGGCACCCATGGGCAGCAGTGAAATATCACCTTCCTGAGAAACAGGTGGGTAATATTGAACTTTTACCCACTGCACTCTGCAACGGGCCCCTCTGGAACAGGCCCTCCGAGATCCCTGCAGCTCAGCTGAGTCACAGGTTCCACCCTTGCCCAGCCACAGAAACGATGGGAGAGACTTCCTGGGCTTAGGAAGAGAGGACAAATGCCAAGAATGGCACGCATAAGAATGAATCACTGGGAGGCCCAACCTTTCTCTACCTTCACTGCCCCCCAAACCAGCAACAACACTGACACTTTCTTTCCCTTGACCACTGATCTTCCCTGAAAAAGACAGTCCCACAGAAGGATGGGGGATAGCAGCTTCAGGTGATGAGTTGGGGGAACCTAACTGTGTCCCGCCCTTGACCAACATTCTTACCATTAAAATCCAATGAGGTGCTGAGGCCCAGTAGTTAATTGTACAGGCTCTGGAGCCAGATGGCTTGGGTGCAAGGTCCAGGTGCTTCATGCACCAGCCATGTGTCTTCTTTAGACATGTTTTCTGACCTCTTTTGCTCGTGTTTTCATCTCTTCAGTAAGATGAAAACAGTACTTACCTCATGGGTTTGTGAGGTTAAAAGATAAGAACAAAGTGAGTTGATTATGCAAAGCATTTGGAATCTCCTTGGGGCATAATAAATGGAGTTTCATGGCCTTTAGGCATTGTCTTAGTCAGCTCAGGATACCAAAGCAAACACCAAAGACTGGGAGGTTTAAACAACAGAAGTTTCCTTTGTACAAGTTTGGAAGCTGGGAAGCCCAAGATAGAGTTACCATCCAATTCGGTTCCCGGTGAGGACTCTTGATGGATTGCAGCAGCCGCCTTCTCACTGTGTGTTCATATGCAGGCATAGAGAAGGCTCTGGTCTCTAACTCTTCTTATAAGGGCTCCAGCTCTGTCAGCTTAAGACCTCACCCTACTCTCCTCATGACCTCATTTAACTTTAATTGCCTCCTAAAGACCCCACCTCCAAATACCATCACAGTGGGGGTTAAGGCTTCAACATATGAATTTGAGGGAACACAAACATGCATTTTCCCCTGGCTAGGCCTTCTGTTTTTCTGAGGAGTACCCCTTAGAGGTGGGGCAAGAGTGATCTTATTGGATCAGCACATTCACGATACTCAATTGCCATATGTGTCCTCGTGACCAGGGGCTTTCCTTAGGCTCCATTTCCAGGCCTCTGTTTTCAAATGTCTCTCTTATCTGGTTTTTGTGGCTCCCGTCTCATTAGCTCAGACCTGAAATCTCTCTCTACTTGGCTTCTGCACAAGAAAAATGTGCTCAGTCTGTCGTTTGATGTCACTTCTGCTGAGATGCTGCTTCTTGCACAGACCCTGGGGATAACTTGTGATGCTCCTGCCAGTTATTGCCACTGTCTTGGTTGGGGGACTCTGAGAGCTGGGGCCTGCAAGGTGAAGATACAGAATGGACTCTACAGTAACTGTCAGGAAGGGAACAAAAAGAAGGTGTGGACTGTGTCTTAGGTCTGTAATAAAGAGAAGTCAAGGTAGCATAAAGGAAATATAAGGAAATAGGACAGTATAATAAAAATTTGGACATATTAAATAAAACTTCCTTTTATACATTGTCTCTCCCAAGTTGAGTTCAGGACTACTCAGAGACTTAGGTCCAGACCCCTCCTATCAAGGGGGCAGTACATCTTGTCATTTTACAGAGGAGCATATGAGATGAGGCAGAGAGGGAGAAGTCTTCCTCCTGGGAGTCAGGCCTCTATTTTCTGGGAGCTCCATGAGGAGGGAGCTGGGCATGTGTGCAGTATGAGAAGGGCTCCCTTTGCCATGCCAGGTCTGTCTCTAAGAGTACAGCCTAGAACAGCACATGTGATTTCTCCCAGGCCTACCCTCCTTTCACTCAGGTTGGTGCCTCAATACTTGACTTCCTGCACTTGACTCAGAGCCCTGGGAATTATGGGATCCAGAGCATGCTGAGAAATGCCTGGAATCTTCTTGAAATTTGTTAGGTTCCCCTCAGTCTGCTGCAGATGATAACCAGAGAACTCAGCTTACTTCACAGAGAAGCAGCAAACAGGTTGGGAGGAAACTAGAGAGTCCTAGAGACATGCAGATCACACACTCAGTGTTGAAAGTGAATCAAGTTCTATTCTTTCTCACTGCTGTGGTTTTGGCATTGCACATTTCTCAGCCCCAATCTATCCATAGATGAACCAGAGAAGGATGTACAGTTCACTGCTTAGTGGACTGCAATTGTACCATTTATTTCAAGATTTTCCCCTTCAGATCAGGACTGTATCCTTATATTAGTGTGCTGATAGATGCAATAGAGTGTTGCTCTCCACCTCCTCCCCCTTTCCTTGTTTACCATGGCAATAACTCACCAGCACCATGCATATTCTCTGTGTAACATGTATGTCAGTTTTCCAAATGTGAAATGGAGGAAAGGATAGAGAACATTTGATTCTTAATACATTAGTAGTGGAACCTCACTTCATATCCTCCCAATCCTGATTATAGGATTTGTGTTGGACACAGTGTTTTCTAAATTCAAGACTCTGCAATAATTACCCTCAGAAGGAAAAATTTGTTTGGGCTCCAGAAAATGAAGTAGAAGGAGCAGGTAGCAGGAGAGAGAAGGACGTGGAAGAGAGGGGAAGGGAGGGAAGGAGAGAAAGAACAAGGCAGAAGAACCTTGTGGCATCCAGGTAACTAGAGACACGCACTGGAAGAAGCCAGAGACTTCTGGAAGGCACATGGCAGTAGCTGAGAGCCCTGCGGTGATGGGCACCTGCAGGGCATCTCAGGTTTTGAAGGCATTACAGGTGTTCTTCATGCTGGGAGAACATGTGCACATTCCATGTGATAGCTGGATGAAGAGGTTGGGGGTCACTGAAGCCACGGGGGCTCAGGGCCTCAACTCAAGACCCTGACTTCTGTTGCCTGTTCATCATATTGTAGTTTGTAGTGGCAAGGGGGAGCACATTTAGCTTTTAGCTTAAGGAAGATGGAGTGGACCTAGTTCTTGAGGCAAAGAGGCAGCTCCTGGTGGGTCCCAGGGATGTGCTGAGAAGCTCACTCTAAAGGCCTGGCATTTAAGAGTAAAAAAAAGCACCAAGGACGGAAACCTTATTTCTCTCCACAGATCACTACCTGTTTGGGGTGATACTTCTCAACCTACCCTCATTCAGACATTCCGCATACTTCAATTCAGATCAAAAGTGAGAGGGTGAAAAGACCTGGACCAATCTTCAAAGAGACAAGGAGAGTAGACAGATTTTTAGTCTCCCAGAATTTTCACACTCAAGGTTCTCCAAAGAAATAGAAAAAATAAGATGAGATTAGATAGATAGATAGATGTATAGATAGATAGATAGATAGATAGATAGATAGATAGATAGATAGATATAGACTATAGACTATAGACTATATGTATGTACTATACATATACATAGACTATATACTATATATATATAAAATAAAAATTTGGTATAATACTATATATATATATATATATATATATATATATATATATATATATATATATATATGGAGAGAGAGAGAGAGAGGAGAGGGAAAGAAAGACTTATTCTAAGGAATTGGCTCATGCGATTGTGGGGGTTGGCAAGTACAAAATCTGCAGAGCAGGCCAACAGACTGGAAAATATGGCGAGAGCTGATATTACAGTCTTGAGTCTGAGAGCAGAATTCTCTTCTTCTTGGAGGACCTCTATCTTTTCTCTTAAGGTCTTCAACTGTTGGATGAGGCCTACCCACATTATGGAGAGTAATCTGCTTTACTCAAAATCTATTGATTTAATCACATCTAATAAACACCTTCACAGCAGCATCTAGACTTGTGTTTGACCAAATATCTGGGTACTGTGGCCTAGCCAAGATGATACATAAAATTAATCATCACACATACCTTGGCTAACCAGCCGTCCATACATTTCAATAGAATTTTTGGTCCTAGGAATTCCTCTGGGATCTTCTTCTTTCTGGGGGAAAAAAAAATAAAGTATTTAAAATAAAAATAGAGTGGAAGTCACAGTTAAACTTGATGAATAAACCAATGAGAATTTAATTAGGAGGTGCTATGGGAAAAGCCACACAAAGCCCTGCGGGAGAGGAAACACACACACATGCACACACACATGCACACACACGAAGAAACTGAAAAGATCTTATTCCATCTTATCCTCTTTAGTATCACCAGGCAAAGGAGGGGGTTTCCTTCACCCACCTGAGGTAATATCTGCCCATTCTTTTTCTTTTCTATGAAATTTGAAAAATTGCAAAACCAGAAATGCCCTATTCATCAACATAGCTTTATCTTTAACTTCACCAATTATGTTAAAGGCTCTAATAAACCAGTTAAACAACATGATAATGTTTGGGGCTTAAACTCTTCAGAATGTTAAAAAATCTTACAGCAATAATGGATGGTTTACACATTCAATTCAATCCAACAAACAATGGGCAGCTAATACATCAGACATCATGCTGAGTAATGTGAGGGATACATCTGCCTTCTCCTAAGCAACTCACAGATGAAGACTGAGACTGCATTGGTTTTGAAATGTGTCAGGTCATGGCATTCCCCTCACCACTCCTCAAACCCTTGAACAGCTTCCCATGCCACTCAATAAAAGCCAAATTCCTTATGGTGGCTTCACAGGCCTACTTGACCTCCCCAGGCCCCTCCCTGACCTCCTTAGCCTGGTCTCCTACCACCTGCCCCCTGGCCCACTCCCATCCAGCCACAATGGCTTCCTGTGCATCAGATGGGTCAGCACACTCTTTGCCTGGCCACAGCACTTACCACATCTTTTTTGGGGGTTACTCTTTCCAGGAATCCAGGAAGTGACAGGATTCCCAAGATTCTCCTTGAAGCAATTCTGTCACACCTTCTTTAAAAGATGGCTAAGAAGTGGTGCTTCCAAAAGGACTTACATAGCTTGTCTTCTTTAGTAGCTACGCATCACCTCCACGGCATTGCTGTATTTATTCCTCCATTCCACAGACAACTTTATACTGGTTATCTATTGGTACATAACAAACTACTGCAAACTTAATAACTTTTAACAACGCGCATTTATTATCTCCCAGTGCCTGGGCATTAGGGGTCAGGGCATGGTCTACTTGGGTCCTGCTCAGAGTCTCACGGGCTGAGCTCAATGTGATGGCTGTGTTCTCACCCAGAAGCCTAACAGTAGAAGAATCTACTTCCAAGTTCTCTCAGGTTGTTAGAAGAATTAATTTACTTGTGGTTATAGGACCAAGAGCTTCAGATTTCTCACTAGCTGCCAGCTGGAGGCTGCCCTCTCTTCCTTGATGCCACTGCAGTTCCTTGCCACACGACCCCCTCCACAGGCAGTTACAACATGGTAGCTGGCTTCTTCAAAGCCTACAGGAGAGCAAGAGTGAGTCTGCTAGAAAGACAGAGTCTATTTAACGTAATGTAGTCATGTGATCATCTCCTTCGCCATGGTCTATCAGTTAGTAGCAAGTCACAGGATCCATCCACACTCTAGGGGTGGGGATTATACAGGGGCATAAACACCAGTGTCAGAATCATGGAGACCACCTTAGGTTCTGTTGGCCACACTGTTTTTTCATCCTACTTGCCCCAGCCTAAATGATTACTAATTCCCACTTAAAGGAGAGGGAGGAGACTTCAAGCCCTATGGATTCGCCCTATTTGATATTTTGAAGCCAAAGCTAAGCCTTCTCAAATTGTCCCACAAATGTTGGAAAATCTTGATTTGCAAAGACATTGTGGGCAGCGGGGAGAACACGACCACAGGGTTTTCTGTATTTCCCTAAAGGAAACATGGCCCTTAAGGGTTGGAACTAGCACTTAACTAAGAAGAACTTTAGCAACCAAATAATAACTAACTGTTGTTCCCAGAAGCAGCTTCCAAACCCCAACCCAGCTATTTTCTCTGCCATATCTGACGAGCAGAAAGCCCAGAGCAACAAGAAGCATGGATGGTGACTGACAGCCTTCCCTATTAATAACCATTAAGTGCTCAAAAAAATTTACTTCAGTGGCAGGCTATTGCCCACCAGTTTATTGCACTTGACCTGACAACCATGAAATGCCCTTCTCATGACAAATGCCTTAGCACCCAGTGCAGATGAAATAAAGGGCTTAGAAACAAGAATCCTAGCTTAAATTCTTTACATACCCTTGCCTTCCAGAAGCAGCATTTTACAGCCATGCTTAAAGGTGATCCTTCTGAAAACTTACTGGCTAGGGCAAGAGCCTTTCTTCTCCCTTCACAATACACTGTGAATTTAAAAAACAAAAACAATAACAAAAACAAAAACTTGCTGAGCTTTAATTTTAAAGGAAGCCACCCAGAGGGTGATGAAAACACAGCCAGCTTGGATTTTCTGCTTGGCTTCCAGCTGGGAGAACTGAGGCCTGTCAAAATGGGTGTTATTGCCATCAACCTGGAAAAATCACACAGTCCTCTTCTGTGGAGGAGAAGGGAAAGTGAAATAACTCAGGGAAGAGCAAGCAGGTGGGCTCCCAGTGGCAGACACAACTGTTGGGACCTCAATCCTCCAGCCAGCCCCTATCCAGGTGATGGTCAGGAATCTTAACATTTTCACCAAGGGAGGGGCCACAGAAAAAAAATGGACAGCAGGAACATGCTCACTGAACATTATGCAGCTCCAGGTGCAGGATCTGCGTCTGTCCCCACATCTTATCTTTGACTGCCCTTTGGGCAAGATGCTCACCTTCACTTGCTTCATCTGTAAAATGGGAAGAAGAATAAGAGTACCTGTTCTGTCCACCACATACTGTTGATAATGACCATCAATATTAAGTGCTTGGTAATCTATGATCTATTTTGCAAATAGAGGGTGATTATTACTATTAATTAGAGTTTTTCCCCCTTCTTTCCCTCTATTTTACCTTGCTTCCCCCATTCTCTATATGGATGTTTTAAGTCATAAGCATAGTCTTTATAGAATTTAGGAAGCAAGGCCCACATCACTGAGATGCTGCTCAGAATATCCCTCAGTGTCTTCTTGAACCCCTATCCCCTCCCTCCCACCAGTCTTTTCTACAATTAAGACTCGGCTACAATAGGAACAGGGAGCTTTGAAAGGTGGGTAAAAGGTCCAGGGCAAGCAGAGAGTAACCCCACCTGGAACGTTGCTTGGGATTATCCCTGGCTCCATGCATTTCCCTCACGACCTACCACCTGGAGCCTCAGACCAGCCCAGAGAGATGGTAACTTTGATATGTGATAAAAGTCTGGCATTCTGCTAGGGCTGCCAGAACAGAGCACTTCAAATTCAGCTTAAACAATAAAATTTACTCCCTCACATTTCTGGAGGCTGGAAGTCAGAGATCAAGGTGCAGGCAGGGTTGTTTTGTTCTAAGCCCTCTCTGCTTGGCTTGTAGATGGTTGTCTTCTCTGTGTCCTCACATGATCTTCCCTCTGTATGTGACTGTCCTAATCTTTTCTTCTTATAAGGACACTAGTCCTACTAGATTAGGGACCACTCATACGACCTAATTTTAACTTAATCACTCTTTAAAGACTCTGTCTCCAAATATAGTCACATTCTCAGGTACTGAGAGTTAGGGCTTTAACATATGAATTTGGGGGTGGGGGCACAATTCAGCCCACCACAAAGACCTCCATAAGGGTGAGAGTCCCATAATGGAGACAGGGTTGGGTTGGAGGTAAGGGACACATGGATGTTTCATTTTCCTCGTCTCTAGAAAAAGCTGTTAGAAAGAATAAATTAGGTCACATTTGTAAAAAATATATATATATATATATGTTTGATATATGGTCATTGAATGGGAATCAGAACTCTGGAGAATCTTTCAACTTCTCTTGTTGAGAAACTGGTTTTTCTTGCTGTCCTCCTCCCACCATTATGACCCCAGGGAAGGGAGCCAGACATGTTTAGTAACCAAATAATATAATACTTCACTGATACTCTTTGAAGATTATGGCATCTGTAATTGAGATCTTTATCTTCAGCAAATGAACTGAAGACCAAGAGACTTCTCACCAACCAAAAGTGGGAACTTAGTGGGTGAGCCAGAGGAGAGTGGGGCTGATGTGAGAAACAGGAAGAGAGAAGTCTATTTCTGGCCATCACAGGAAGCCGGAGAAGTGCAGGCACATCCCCGTAGAAGACGGAGAGTGCCTGCAAACCTGCACGGCCAGCAGGCAGCCCCAGAGCTTCTGGGAAGAAAATAGACCTTCAGTCAAGAGACCAATCCAGACAGAGAGAAATGGAGACAGAGCCATGGGGACTCTTATGGTGGGGCTAAAGGGCCTAGGAAAATAGGGTGATCAGGGAGAGGGGTCCTTCAAGAGCAGAAGGGAAGTCCCTCCTCTAATCAAGAGCAAGAGGGTCCCCAGGGTTGGGGTGGTGCTGTGGGATTTGCTATAAGAGAGGGAGCCAGTACAAGGAGCAAATGAGGGTCACACATCAGGCAGCATGACCTAATTCTATCTCCGGGTGTTCATCTGATCCAGAAGAGGTTGAAGAGATGGGTGAGGTCCAATACTAAATTCCTCATGGCTGGGCCAAGCTCTGTGGCACTGGAGGTGAGGACTAAAAAGGGATCTCTGCAAACAGAGCTTTGGACTATTTTCTTTGTTTTGATGTTTTTTAGTTTCCTAATTTAAAAAAGAAAAAAGGTTTCTTCTTAAGAGTCCAGTTTTATCACAGCTAGAGAAAATAAAACCTTCTTTATTTCTGTTAAGGGCTGGCTGAGGTTGATGTGGAGAGGGAAGCAATACACCTTTATTGGCTCTGAGAGGTGAGGCCTGGGCCCCCTATCAGCATCTGAGCCAAGAGCATTGGTGGAATGAGATGCTAGCATCTAGGGCCAGATGTCAGCTTGAGAGTTTCTGAAGTAATAAACACCCACTTACCCAAAGTGCATCACGTTGCCATGCTACTTTCAATGAGACCAGCTCAAGAGACATTCCTGCAAATAAAATTAAAGAGCAGATGCTCTCAGAGGAGCCAGGTGCATCTGTCAGCCAGTCACAGCCTAGTGTCCCCTGGATGTTGCTGAGGTAAAGGCGAGTTTTGGAAAATGGGATAAAGAAAGAAGTAACTCTGGAGCATACTCAGACTACAGGCCCATGAGGGCTTCTGATGGCCAAAGAGCAGCAAGAGAAGCACTAGGTTCCTGGAGCGAGGAAGAGAAGTGCTAAGAGGTGGAGAATGGTGCAAAGAAGGCAGAACAGGGGGCAGAGGGCTCACCTTGCCCAGTGATGGGAGGGTCCAGTGTCCAGCTAGAAACCCTGTTTTTCTTCGTTAACTTGGGAAATGGCTCACCCAGAGAATGGTCTTTAATTGAAAATGAATCCCAAACAAATATGGTTTTAAGACCCTGGGAAGGCCAGGATCCATGCACTCCCACAAGCACCTCAGAAGTCTTTCTGGGAATCTATAGTTGGGCTGCTAGATATAATATAGGATACCTAGTTAAATTTGAGTTTCAGATACACAAGGAATAATTTTTTAGTATTAGTATGTCCCATGCATGTTCATGTCCATGTGGGAAATGCGTATACTATAAATCAGAACATGTATTGTGCCCCATAACTGGGAATCCAGAGACAAGCTGTGCTCCAGATGCAGTGTGATTAGTAGTGTATATCATCAAGGACTTTCCATCTGTCCACTTTGTCATCTTCCATGTTGACTCTACCCATGGGCCCAGAGCAAGATGGCTGCAGCAACTCTTGGCAATGGCAACTCTCAGACATGGCCACATTTTTGGCGTGACTTCTGAGTTGTGGTGGAAAAACATGTCCAAAGGTAAAGAGCTATTCAGGATCCCATGACATTCATATGTCTTTTGTCTTGTGGCAAGTGAAGAACATGAAAAGAAAGGCAGAACTGAGCCAGAAAGTAAACACATCAGTTGGAGGAAGTTATCTGACATATGTATTAACGTATGAAAAACAACAATGAAAGTGAATACAGCAACAACATAAAAATATTTGAAACTGACTAATAAATATAGTAAGGAGTAGGTTGCTGATAGGACTGTCTGACCTATATCCTTACCTTGTTTTCTAAACTATAGTATGACTCCCAAAGAATGGAATGAAGCATTTGGTTCACTTTGGAAAATTATCTTTGGAAAATTACTTATTGCTTACAAATGCACCACGTGCAAAACTCGAGAGCATTTTTCTCTGTGGCTTACAAAAGAAAACACTCTGGTTGATTTATGGAAATGTTTCCCTGTTAGGTCATGTCAGCAACTGAGACACACATGAATTTGATCCTCTTCTCTCTTTTATCTGGTCTCTTCTATAAGTCACTTCTAAAAGTAGAGGACTATTTATCAAGGAACAAAACTATGTGAACAGTGTAGATGTTTTCAAATGTCATTTAAAAGCAGTTTTTTGAGAAATATTGCCAAAGGGTCTATACTTTAACACAGTGAAAGAACATCAAGAAAATATACATTGTCAGTTGTATCCTCAGCTTTTTCTTGACTTCTCTGAAAATTAAAATTAAACACACACTTGCGCACACACACACACACACACACACACACACACACGAAAGGCCATTCTTAACATTTAAAATATAAAACCCAAATCAAATTTACCAAATTTGATTTTTAATTTCATATAAAATATGAGAACAAAATTACCATAATTAATGAAAATCAGAAAGAAAACTCTGCTGGTATTTTATCTTTTCTTCTACTAAATAAATATGCCTCTAAGGAGCTCATATTTTGACTAGAACATATACCATAAAAGTAAAACCCTTGGGTTCATAAGAGTCTTCAATACCCTTTGTCCACCAAATCAGTCAGAAACCAATATTTATCAAAACTCTTCCAAAAAATACTTGAAAATGCATATACTCTTGAGGGTGCTTTCAATCTAACATTTCATCTAACTAGGGCTGCTTTAATTAAGTAGACTTGTGTTCTGGTATTATTTTTGGCTCACACTATCATTGTGACCTAGGGCAAGATGAAATTTCCTGGGCTCAGTTCCTTGTATCAGTAAGGATGGCACACAAATGCATGTAACTGAAAACTCAACCATAGTGGCTTATCTAAAAAGTTTTAATTTTCTCAAAGATGTAATGCACCTTTGGCTGATGCAGCAAACCCAGGATGGCATCAGTATCCCAGCTTCCTAATTCTTTAGTCTATGCCATCTTTAGTCTGTGACTTTCATCCTCATGTTTGTCATCTTTTGGTGGTAGATGGCTCTTTCAACTTCAGGCTCACAGGAAGAAAGAGGAGAAAGCAGAAAAAAGGAAATCAGCTTCCCCAGAAACTCTTAGATTACATCTGCCAGCTCATAGATCCAAAATGTGTCACATGGCTCCCAGTTTTATTTTCCCTATTTGCAAGGATCTTGGGGAAATGAGTTATTTCTCTGACATAATGCAGCCTCAACTAAAATGAATGTTCAATTGATAAAGAAGAGAGAAACATGTTTGGTCAGCAATCAGCAATGCCTGACACATGCTTCATATGAAATAAGGCCTCTGCTACTCCCATTCTACTATTCATTCATTCTTGCACTCAACATGTATATGAAATGCTACTATCTCTAGACAGTCTTCTAGGTGCTAGGATCCAGTATGGCATACCTATGGACACAATTGGTAGAACAATAAATATTGATCATCTTAGAACACTAGCCTAACAAAGTGGTCCTGAACAAACTGAGAGCTGGTACAAAACAGAGGTTTCTCTTACTCATTCAATGGACTAAATATGAGGAAACAATAGGTAAGAGCTATGTCAAGGGGCTAATTGCAGCATGAATTATAACTTCTACCTGTTAGTTTCCCCTTCCTTCTCTAGTTTAATGCTTTATAATATCTCCAACTCTGCTTTGGTCCATGAGCAAAGGGAATCTCCCTTGGAAGAAAAATGGTGAGATCTTGATTTCAGATCCTTGGTGACCCAAGAAATAGACCTGAACCCTCCTACCTATTTCCTAGGGGCAACAGCTCATCAGGATCATTCCAGGCAGGCTGTTTCCATATCACCATTTAAATAAAAACTCAGCTGAGAGCCTTGGAATCTTCACCTACTGTTGCTGCCAGGATAAGTTGGTACAAGCCTTTTGGAAAGCAGTGGGGAAGTCAAATCAAGAGCATCCAAGCCTTAACACTTGCTGATCCAGGACTCTGATTCTACTTCCGGGAACCAAGCCTAGGAAAATTACTCAAACTGCAGAAAACCTTTATGCACAAGACATCCACTGTGGCATTTGGTATAACAGCACTTCAAGGAAACAATCTAAATATTCATCATTAGGAGAATATGGTACATACACTCAATAAATTGTTATATGACCACTAACTGTGATGGTTATAAAGAATATATCTATCAAAGAAAATGCTTATGTGAATGTTTAAGTAAAAATTGCAAGATATAAACTTATATGTAAATTATCATTACAATTTTCAAGTATATACACAAAAAAAGAAATAGTTTTTAAAAATGGTAATAGAGGGTAAGGGATTATGGTGATTATTGGTGGTCATATTATAAGTGACTTGTTCCTCTTAGTCTTCAGATTTTATGTGTATTAACACTACTTTTTAATGGAAAAATAAGTTCATAATTTGAAAAAGTACCGAGAAATTAAGGGCTTTATGAGCTACTTTACCTTCTCTTAGAGGGATATGTAAATTTAGGGGGGAAAACAACAACCAAGTAAGTAAGTCTTTCCTCTGGTATGGTTTAGAAGAAAGATGGTAGGAAGACACAGAAACAGAAAGGTAATGTTTGTTCTGAATTTTACCAAACTTGGTAGGACTCACTTTGCTTTTAACTTACTCCTAGTAGTTGAACAGAATTTAAGAAAGCTCTTTTTCCTCTACTTGAATTCCTAAATCCCAAAAACCATTTTACTGAGGCAAGCAGAATGTAATGGCAATGTTCCAGATTTGTAGGCCACCACTAATTTTTCCTGAACCAAGCACAAGATTCTCTTTTAGCCCAACTAATTTTATTTTTCAAATGAAACAGGTATTACCTGTTTTATCTTTTTTCTCTTTTCATCGAAATTGCCTAAGCAAAGCTAGCCAATGCATTTGCAAGCCAAGTTGTTATTTCCACATTTTACTAATCTGTCCCAACCTGTACCGGCAATCACACTGGAGAGGGGAAACTTGTCTCACTGGGGGATGGAAATTAGTTCAGCCTCAAGCAGGCATCTGAGTTTGAGTGTTTCGTGTCTTCCTGCAATTCTTCTTCCAACTTGGGCTGCAGGTTTATGGCTCCTGAAAGTTACTTAGCACACTGTTCTGGTGAATCCAGACCTTTGGTTCAGTACTCTGCCTCAAACCAGTATTTTCAGAACACCTGTTTGACTTAGAGATCTGTGCTTAGCCTCTCATTGTTGGCAGCACAAGAATAAATAAGTTCTTGCTTTCATAAAAACAGATGGTCACAATACACAACATACACTCAAAGACAAATGGCCATGAAGAATGGCATGAAGAAAAGGTGTGAGCTGGAAAACTAGATTTGGGCTGGGAAAAAAATCTATATCAAAGTTTTAAATTCAAACACAGGAGAGAAAGCATGAACAGGTTCAATTTTCAATCCCATTCTGGAGGTTGTGCTTAAGCTATTTATGAGTTCTTCATATCTCTAAGCATCTAGAACAGTGATTCTCGATTTTGATGGGGAGAAGGAAGAAGGTTGGACTCTGAAAATCAGATGAGTGTTATGGAACCCTGCCCCAGAAAAAGTACACATGATATACATACAAATATTTGCCTGTAATTCTAGAAGATTCATGGACTACATTCCTCCAAAGCCATCCATGGACTTCTAGGACAACACAATAAGAGTATAATAATTAATACTGAGCATTTTCTGTATTTTAGGATCTGAATTGATTATGTGCATATATTCTTTCCTTTCATCCTTATAACAAAACGGAAACATAGGAAGCATTGTATCAATTGTATGCATAAGGAAACTGAAGCTCAGAAAGTTACTTGCCCAAATTAGAAGGTGGATTCAAGCTGAGTCAAGCAGCCAAATTCATACTCTTTCAAATAACAACTGGATGAGGTAGATAATCATCATTGTCCTACCTCCAGCACCACTACTATTTACAGATGAAGAAACAGAGGTCTTGGGAGGTTAAGTAATTTGCCCCAGGCCATGTTGACCACAGATTAAGAGATCTTGACATAGAGGCAGGATAGAAGATAACTGCTTCCAAATCCCAAATGAGGCATACTTGTAGGGAAGGTTCTTAAAGCAAAAAACTCAATATCTGGCTTGCCACTGGATTAGTTGTTTCTCTCTGTTGGGATGAAAAGCTAAAGAAGTTTGAAATTGTCACTGTCCTTTTTCCATGACCCTAGAGCAGCCTGAGATGTCTAGAGGAGCCCATATCTCTAGCCAAAGTGAGTAAGAGAGAGCTGGAGGACATGCTCTGTGAGAACCGCATGCCAGCCTGGAAGTTCTGAATCCCAGGCCAGAGCTCAGCATGCTGCTCCAAAGGGTAAAAAGGGGAGAAGTGAGCAGGGACTCTCTGACATGAAAGAGATGATGGCATGCCGCCATGCAATCAGTCCATCAATATACTGCTTACTGAACAGTGATGCTGGGCCTAGCACATGAGGAAGTCATTTATTCTTTCAGAGCTAGGAATGCAAAGAAGCTGTGTAAAATGAGAGAATATCACTGGCCAGAACTACACATGTATCTTCAAGGTTCCTTTACAATAGGGATCACCAGAGAGTTGGCACTTTTTTATACCATTGAATGAAACATTTCTAAATGCCTCATTTGGAAACACTTGGAAACATTTTCAAATTGGTGATAACACTTCAATTTTACCACATTTTAGACAGGAAGTGGTATTAACCACAATATTCACCAGGCTTGGTGACCAAGACTTTTGGCTATTTTCAGAAGTCAAGTTCACTGGCAGATGTTCTAACTTCAAAGGTAGTCGAAAGCTATATCTCTGAGAACAACAGGTCACTTTTGATTGAAGTGATCAGAAAAGCTTCCTTTTTGCCTGTGTGTAAATCTCACCATTCATATTAAACCTAAAGGAGATGGGATAGAGCAATGGTTATAAATTATAAGTCTGATGGCAAAATGCCCCTGTCCAGCCACTTACTAGGCATATTCTCACTGCCTCAGCTTTCATCCATAAAATGGAAATAATAATATTGAATATTTTTAAAAGGTTATTGTATGTGCAGGATCCGGCATAGGATAAACCCTCAACAAAATAGCAACTATTATTATTATTCTAAACTTTTGAGAAGAAAGACCTAATGTACAGGTCAATCTTTAGATATTAACATATTCAATGAATAGAGAAATAATTTGCAATCATGTGGAACAATTTCTCATCAAACGGTTATCTTCTGGTATATCCATTTTAGCAATAGTCTAGTATTTAATTAATCACATGGAGTTTTTTATTTCAGGCCAAAGAGAACCATGTAGCTATGATAGAATTATTCCTGGGCAGGTAAAGAAAAAAGGCGTGGATGATAGAGGCTCTAGAGGTTCATCCTTCTTTCTACCAAATCAAAGTTATGACAGAAACATGGAGCAACCAGCAAGGAAAGTCACCTGGGACCTAGATGAACACACCTTACAACTAAGGAATGAAATAAGAAAACACCCTGCCGAACGGAGGAGGTAGGATGGGGCGAGAATGTGAAGCTGTCCGGTCTAAGTGGCTGAATGAGACAGAAGCTGCAGTAAGTGCAGATGCCTCTTAAAGGGGCCATGTCCATGAGTGGACTTTCGTGGTTACAGACCTGCTTGCTCTGAGCACCAGCACCAGGTGGGTTGTGCAGAAGGCACCAGGGACTTACAGAGGAACACTGAGTTGTCCGACTGAGGGCTGGAGGCAAGGATCTCTCCTGGGCAGAAGTGCTGGTGGTATCCATTGTTCCTCTGTTGAACCCTCCTCACTCCCAGTGGGTGGATACATCACTGCCATAGCTGAGACTTCATAAAGCTGGATAAGAGAGGTCACTCTGCCCAGGGGATTCCATGAAACTCTGCCTCCCCCAACTCATGGCCCCACCCAAGCCACATTCAGCATTGTCCACAGCGAGTCTCGGACTCCTTGCTGAGAAGCTCCAAGACTCACATTGGTGGCAGCTGGCCTTGGTTTCTGGTGTTTCTTGAGGCAACTATAAGCACAGCATCTGTGGATTGCTTGCAGAATCTTAACAGATAGCCCCAGAAGGGCACGGGCTAGGGCTAGATTTGGCCTACAGCTGAACCCCTCTCAGAACTGAGCCTCTGGACACCTACTACACAAAGCCGTACTAATAAGACTGGGAGACTTAGGAGCCTTGTTTAGTACATAGAAACAGACACAGAAATGCAGCCAAAATGGGAAGACAGAGAAGCAGAAACCATATGAGAGAACAGAACAGAGATCCAGGAATAATGGAGTCAAGCAATCTAACAGATGCAGAGTTAAAAGCATTGATTATAAAGATGCTCAATAAACTTAGTGGAAGTGTAGATGAATTCAATGAGAACTCTAACAAAGAGATTAAAAAAAAAACCCAACATAAAAATGGAAATGGAAATTATAAAAGGGTACCCATCAGAAATGAAGAACATATTATCTGAGATGAAGAGTGCAGTAGAGACAATAAACAGAGCAGATAAAGAAGAGGATCTAACTACTGATATAGAGGATGGAGAAGCCAAGGACATTCAATCAGAATGGCAAGAATAAAGCAGCCAAGACTATAATAATAATTTAAGGAGCTTATGGGACACTATTAAATGTAAAATTATCCATGTCGTAGGGGTGCCTGAAGGAAAACAAGATGACAGAGACATATTTAAAGAAATAATAATGGAAAACTTCCCTTACCTGGTGAAGGAAACAGATACACAACCTCCGGAAGCTCAGAGAGTCTCAAGAAAGAGGAACCCAAAGAGGCCCACACCAAGACACATCGTAAATTAAAATGCCAAAACTTAAAGACAAAGAAAATGCCAAAACTTAAAGACAATAAAAGCAGCAAGAGAAAAGCAGTTAGTTACTAAAAGGGAACACCCATAAGACTGGCAGCTGATTTCTCAAAAGAAACTATGCAAGACAGAAGAGCTTGGCACAAAATATTGAATGTGATGAAAACTCAGGATCTACAACCTAGAATACTTTAGCCAACAAAGCTATCATTTAGAGTTGAAGGGCAGATCGAGAGCTCCCCAGACAAAAATAAGCTGAAGGAATTTATCATCACTAAGCCAGTATTACAGGAAATGTTGGAGGGACTTCTTTAGAAGAAAAAACATGTATCATAAACAGGAATAAAGAATGGTAATAAGTACATTCTTATCAACAAGTACCTCAAAATGCAAAAGAATTAAGTGCTCCAACCAAAAGATAGAGTGGCTGAATGGATAATAAAACAAGACCCCTACATATGCTACCTACAAGAGACTCACTTCAGATTAAAAACACACAGAGACTAAATGAAAGGCAGTGGAAAAGATATTGCCTTGATTGGCCTAGAGGATATTATGATGAATGAAATGGGTCAGATAGAGAAAGACAAATATCGCATGATTTCACATACATGTGGAATCTAAAGAACAAAATAAACAACAGCAACGACAAAAACAATGGAAATAAACTCATAGATACAGAGAATGTTTTGAGGGCTACCAGATGGGAGGGGGTTTGAGGGAGATGGCAAAAAAAAAAAAAGCAAAGGGATTAAGAAGTACAAATGGATAGTTGCAGAATAGATATAGAGATGTAGAGTGTAGCATGGAGAAGATGGTTAATAATGTTGTAATAAATATGTAAGGGGAAGAGAGGTGCTAGATTTTGTGGCTTAATCACTTTGCGAATTATGTTGATCTGATCACTAGGCTGTACAACTGAAACTGGTATATTATTGTATGCCAACTATAATTGAAAAAAACTTATTGAATTGTACAATGTAAATATTAGCAACTGATTGTCTATTATATTTCAATAAAGCCAGGGAGAAAAAAGAATTATTCCTCAACCTGTTATTTGTGAGAGCATTCTGTGCAGCTCAGGTTTTACAGTTATTTCTACTGAAAACAGCATAAAACAAAATTCTTCCCTAGTAACAGAAAGAGCTCTGAGAGACATCCTGCCAGCTTCTTTGTCTCATTTTGATCTCATAAAATACATAGGAAAGAAAACAAATGAAAACAAAATATTTCAAATGTTCCATTGTGGTGAACTCCAACTGTGGTAAAGAATCAAGCAGAATAGAATTGTTGTATCATCTGTCAACCTATTCCCAGAGCAAATTATTTGGAAGTAAGAATCATGGAGCTCCTGTGACTTGGATTCTCAGCACACTATTGGTCTATTGTAGGCCTCAATAGGTGATCCTTGATAAATTTGATTATTTAATGGCCTAAAAGAAAAAAAAAATGTATCACCATTGTGTGCAAAAACCCTGAGAAAATAGGGTTAACTCCCCAACCACTCTTCCCAAAGCACTATATACCCAGAGTAGAGCAGTCAACAGCAACCACCCCAATATGTCCTACAAGTGCAAATTGGGCAGCATTTTTCCTGTAAGGTGCTCTATTTATAAAGACTAGTGGTTTCCAGCTTCTGTCTGCTTTTGTTCAGAATTCCTGCTCTTCACAAGGTGGACAGTCTCATCCTGGTATGTCCACAAGCCTTAAAAAAACAGACTAGTATATGTTGCCATGAAAATTATCCAATTTATAGGGAAATGATGTTAACAACCAGAAACTTGAGTTTCTGGTTGTTGGACATTGTTTGTGTCTTTTATGTGGGTAGGGGCAGTTAGATGACATCTTAAGGGTGAATTGTAAGACACATCTACAGAGCTTCAGCTGAACAGTTAATTTAGAGTGAAACATCTGTTTTAAGTATCTCACCCCAAAAATAATCTGTATAACCTTCTGTAATGTTGACTTGGTAGGGGTGGGGGCAGGGCAAAATCCCGATACCATGGCTGGCACGGTTGCTATAGGCTTGAGTTTCCCTTTGTTTCCTCTCATTAATCACAGATCAGTTCTTGGTTTATATCAGAGATGTCATATTCAAAGCAGCTTCTATTTCCTGTGGAATGAGCTCTCCAGTCCCTGCTGTGCCATTTTTCACCCACCTGACTATTTCACTATTACCTGCTAGGTCCTAGTATGATTATGAATCTCTGTTCCTACTTTATGTGGCTCCTGCTGTAGAGTTTTGATTTGACCTCAGTTTCCAAACCAGCTAGACATTAGGTGGAATTCCACTTCACTGGGCAGTGTTGTTGGTCAGCTCTGAAAAACCAGACCAGAGAGAGAAGATATAAGCACCTAGACTCTACCTGAACTTCACCATACACACCCTATAGTCCTTGTCTCATTCAAAGTGCCCAGTAAGCTTAGCAGCTCTCAACAATGTCACCAGTGAGTGATCTCTTAGCCTTGGTACCTTCAGGGATCCCCAGGACATCATGTGAAGAAAAGTAATTAATTTTGGCTTTATCAACCGTTTTGGTCCTCAGGGACTCAGAGTGCCACCAGTGGATACAGCTCAAATGTTAGCTATGCCATTTCTATGTCTTAAAGTTGGTCTCCACTTAACAATTCTCAACAATAGGAAAAGGCCTCTAGGAGGAAAAGCATTCAAGAATTTCCCTTGGCAGCACATTCCAATGCCTAGCAATCATTTCTCTATGTGAGAGACTGTTTTCATACCCAACCAAAATCAGCCTTGGAGTAGTTTAAAGCCATCTCATCTTAGTCAGAAGAAATGTGGAAGTACTATTCCTCAGTGCCTGCAGATCACATCCCTTTGTGTATGGAATACTATTATTAAATCACACGCAGCCTTCTCTAACCATTATACCTTATTTCTCTACATTTTAATCATTCTTGAAACTCTCACCTGAAGTTTCTTTGAGTTCTCTGCATTTATCTAGATTCGTATAACTCAAAACTAGATGCAGAATTCTAGCAAGGTTCTGAGTAGTGCTAGATATCACAGGGATTGCTTTGTGGTTTCTAATTTGGTAGTCTACCTTTACGTTTGATTTCCAAACCTGAGAATTTTATTGCTGACTCATGATTAGCCCAGAGTCCACATGATTTTTAGATACTTTTCAGCATCGCATGCACCTACCCTATCATTGCTCATCATAGATTCGAAAGGTTGGATTTTGCTTCTGCAAGCACAATGCCCTTTGTCTCTTCTGGACTTCGCTTTTGTTGGTTTCTCTCCATGTCTCTAAGCCATTTTGAATTCTGAACTCATAGCAAGATCCTTATTCCTAATGTCTCGATCCCAGCTTGATGAAGTTATGTGGTACTTCTAAGGTATTCTCCTTCTTTTTTCACTGCCTCCCTGAGAACTCACCCCCCACTTTCAGCAATAACCTAGATAGTTCTTTGCCCAAGTTCTTCAATCTCTCATGCAACCCAATCTTCTGTGGACTTAGATCCTCACTAGTCAAATTATGGTCTATGGACCAAGAGCATGAGCATTACCTGGAAGCTTGTCAGAAATGCAGAATCTCAGGCTTCACCCCAGATATACTGAGTAGAGTCTGTATTTTAACACCACTACCAGCTAATTCATATGGAGATTGAAGTATGAGAAGTGCTGGTTTATATTTCCCAGTTTTATTGATAAGATCTTTTTGAAAAACTCAAAAGCATTCCCCAAATCATAGTTAATAGTGCAACTATTTGTCTACCTACTAGTCCTACCAGTCAATTCTAAGAGAGGTGCTAGTTGTATAAGGCAAATTATTTAGAAAGTAAAGATTATATAGCTTTGCTGAAAATTTATTTCAATTCAACATTTACTGAGTACCTACTGTGGACTAAGATATTTGAGTAGGATATGCAAATATGCACAGGACAGTTCCCATCTTCAAATAACATAATCTAGTAGTACGCATACATCAAAAACTCTAATGTGTTGAATGAACTATAGGAAGTGGGTTAAACAAAATGCAATGCATTCAAAGAAAGAAGAATGAGGTAGGTATTAGCTCCTGAGGATATAAATAACATTTCCCTCTTCTCTTAGTCCTCAGTGAAACATCATTGGTTCTCTAGTAGCCATGTATGTGCTACACAGTTCTGCCCCTTCCACAGATGGCTGATTTCACTGAGAACAAGTGTAAGAAGAAAACTAGCACATTCTCCCATCAGCAGATCTACTACCAGTACTGCCTCTGTGTCCCTTGTCCAGTCTCAATTGATGAATTCTCTCTGCTCTGTTGACTGTAAACAAAAGTCAACTACATATTTCGTCACCAAAAAAGATTTACAGGAAGAAAAAAGGATTGCAATCCAGTACATGCTGACATAGTAAGAGCCATGTGTATACAGGGAAGCACACAATTATGTTGTAAAATCCCTGTTATGGACTGAATTGTGTTTCCCCAAATTTATGTTGAATTCCTAACCCCTAATGTGACTGTATTTGGGGAAAGGAGCCTTATTTAAGGTTAAAAGAGATCATAAAAGTAGGACCCTAATGTTATAGGATTG